>NC_142872.1:3181666-3530000 GCF_051225735.1 Oryctolagus cuniculus | reverse complement strand
TGCCAGATGTGAGCCTACAACATTCCTTTTAATTACACACAGCTGAGACGAGGCTCCAACGGGCTCACTGGAATTTTTCTAAGCCACCCACACTGTCTTTCTCACACCTCACATTTGCTATTTGCTTTCATGGCAAAAACAAGTAAACAGCTATAAACTTGCTCAGAACCTCAACCCTTTCCTTTGGGTAACTACACTGTTAAAATGTGAAAAGTGAGTTCTTTCTATGAATACTGAAGCTGTTCTGACATTTAAAATGCAAACAGTGCAACAAGAGTCCAGCACAAGACCTGCCTCACGGTGCTGCCTGCACGTGGCACACAGCTAACACTGTTTGCCACGCTGCTGCTGTGTGGCTGGCCAAGGACTAACACTGCCTCCTGGGGGGACAGCAAAGCTACTGGACCCCAAGCACTCATATTTAGGAGACGACCTCTAGGGCTACAACCAGACCAAAGGCAGTATTAGACCAGGCAGTACTAGAACCAAGAAGGAAGTGGGCACTTAGCGCAGTTAGTAGCCGATGTCCTCGGCCTCCCAGATACAATGCAGGCATTGCTCTAGATCCTGGGAAAGAGCAGCAAATGCATAGAGACCAGACCTGGCCTTCTCCGATGTTACTCTTCACGAGACAGAGCATGACAGCAGGAGTGTCAGGAAATGTATGTGCTGATCCATGAGGTGAAATAACAGCTCCTGGACGCCATGTACACACAGACACACACTCACATACACATGCTCCATAAAGCTCATGGAAAGTAGGAGTAAGACAAGCTTTTTGGTGAAAATTTTTTTTTTTGAAATTAAAGCATAATATTTTGGGGGGATACACATTGTTCATGAAATTTTGAAGACCCATCTTGTGCCTGTATATATGCCAGGACCTCCCCAAAACCCCACAACCAAATAACATCACATCATTTAATATGAACTATGAGACAGTATAGCACATCCTGAACTATATCACATAACATCAGTT
This sequence comes from Oryctolagus cuniculus, assembly GCF_051225735.1. NCBI lineage: Eukaryota > Metazoa > Chordata > Mammalia > Lagomorpha > Leporidae > Oryctolagus > Oryctolagus cuniculus. The sequence continues at coordinate 3,529,021 of NC_142872.1, read as the reverse complement.
CCACACACTATAGAAACATACAGTGCAGAGACCCAGGTGTGGTGCAGCCACTATTAGTTTCAAAACTGACCATGTCACCTTCCTGCCATCTCAGCAGGGTCTCTAAGGTCATAGGTTCCCAACTGTTATCACACTCAGGGAAACAAACACACCTGATGCTAAGTGTACGCCCACGCAGTATTTGCCTTTTGGTCTAGGGACACGTGTGTTTGCCAAGTGTTCCCAGGCTATTTTGAAACGAGCTGTCTCCCCAGGGCCTTCTTCAGAGCCCTCACTACTTCCTTGTTGCGGAGACTGTAGATCAGAGGGTTCAACAGGGGCGTGATTACGGTATCAAGTACAAAGAGATGTCTGTCCAGCTCTGGGGAAAGAGTAGAACTCGGTGTCATGTAGATGACCATGGCTGGACCAAAGTAGAGACTCACCACAGTGAGGTGGGAGGAGCAGGTGGCCAGGGCTTTGTTCCTCCCTTTAGGGGAGTTCATGTGGAAGACAGTGAGGAAGATGAGGGCGTAGGAAGCCAGGATGAGGCTGAAAGGGATCAGGAGCAATACTGTGCCCGTGATGAGCACCACTTTCTCATAAACGGAGGTGTCCTCACAGCAGAGCTTCAGGAAGGCCATCACTTCACAGAAGAAGTGCTGAATCTCCATGGAGCCGCACGTGGGGAAGTGCATTACATAGATGGTATGGGATAAGGAAGCAAGAGAACTCCCCACCCAGGTCATGGCGACCATGAGCAGGCAGACCCTGGGACTCATGAGCGTGCAATATCTCAGTGGGTTACAGATGGCCACGTAGCGGTCATAGGCCATGAGGGTCAGGAGGACACTCTCTGCTGCTCCTAAGGTCAAGTAGAAGAACATCTGGGTCCCACAGCCGACCTTTGAGATTTGTCGCGTCCCGGAGAAGAAGTCAGCAGCCATCTTGGTGACGGTGGATAAAGTCAAAGTCAAGTCCATGAGTGACAGCTGGCTGAGCAGGACATACATGGGGGTGTGGAGCTGGGGGTCCAGCAGGATGAGGGTGATCAGGGTGGCATTTCCAGAAACAGCAGCAACATAAGTCAGAAGAACGATGGAGATGAGAAACTCGGGGTGCCTGGAGTTGGAGAAGAGCCCCAAGAGGACAAAGCTGACGCTGGCTGTCTTGTTCCTGTTCCCCATCCAGGGTTTTAATTACCTGAGCTGATTCTGATGAGAGTAGGAAAATAAAATGCACCTTAAGGCTTTGTGAACACCCTACATCTTATTCAACCTTTCTGATTGTTATGGAGATTTAAATAAAGCCAGAGGTCTGGATATAAGGAAATGTTTTTTGCATGTTTTTTCCTGTATTCAGTCATTTTCAAGTGACAACTGAGGGGGACAGATCATGGTACCCGGTTTACACAGCCAACACAGGAACTGGGGTGTTTGTGGACCACAGCATTGTTCCTGTGGAATGCATTTATCATTTCACGGAAAGTCATGGTTGTAGCTGCCTGGTGTTTGCTGGGACTGTGAGACTGCCAAGACCCCAGAGCATGCCGGCCACTCTATGCCGTGGCCAGGCCAGGAGTGGTGGAGGCGATTTTAGATAAGGAGTGAGATCAGACTGCACAGCTGAGTGTGCTGCGCCTCACCCTGTGCTTTGGAAGGAGGCTTCGCAAGGCAGTGAATGTCAGCGATGATGTTGCCTCGACTCCCAGAAACCTAAAGACACAGCAAAAGGAGCCCCAAAGTTCCAGATGCCTTGGCAAAACAAGCTAGATATCCTACACATAATGTATTGATCCTTCTCTCTGCATATGAAACACCCACCCTCTCCACAAGACTTCCGATTCTCCTCCCCGTGTTTTCCTCTGACTCGATCCTTACAGGATTCTCCCAAATCCTGCTCACTCCTGGGTCCTACCAGACTTGGATCAGATGTGTCACTTGACATCATCTTGCAGGGGTTACACACTCCAAGCAGCACTTGGGAAAGATAAGCCAAAGGAGGAGTGGGCGGAGACCATGATGCACTGCTGTGCCTGATTCATAATCACCGCCAGTGGAGGAGAGGTTTAAGCACTTCCCATGCCCTGCCCAGAATCCTCCCTAAGCAAGAACCTACTCACAAAGCACCTACTGAAGCCCCAAGCACCTACAGATCTTTCCACTTACCAAGCACTTACTGAGCGCTTCCTCGTGCCAAGCATGGATACTCACTATCACTCCACCATGAGAGCAGGACCACCTCTGGGGAGGCAGCATTCATCAGAATACCAGGCAGTAGCAGGCAGGCAGGCACACAAAGAACTCCCTGCAGGTGTCATGAGCACGGCGACGGAGGAGCGGAGGTTCTGTAACTCCGTCATGTACCTGTTTCAGATGAGGTGCACGTCAGGGAAGGTAACTCTTAGAAAGCATCCACTCGGGACCCAAAGGAAGAAAAGGCACAAGCTGGCCACTATGAGGACCAGAGGGGAGGGAAGCTCCATGGCCCTGACCTGGGGCTTCTGTGGGTGGCACCTAGAAGAAAGTGGAGGACACGACTTGGTTGGGATTTTTGCTCACTTCCAAAATACCTTAATGAAGGTGCCTGGTGACCTGAAGCCCTGGTTTCCTCATTTGGGAAGTGCATACAACAAAACAATGCTAAAAGACAACAGATTCTGGCCACATGCTGGCTATCAGAATCCTCCACACTGGAGTCCTCCTTCATTGTTCACAAACAACTCTGAGTGGGGGCAAAAGCACAGAGGGCAGCCCACTCACCCCACAGCACACAGCTCCTGACCACCCAGGCAGGGTTCCAACCCATGCAGTCTGGTGGCAGAGCCCCTGCACTCAGCCACTCAAACACCTGCATGATGTGCGTTGCCAGCATGGGATGAGCAGGTGCTTACACAGCATGGGCCACAGAGCCTGGGCAGCAGTAGGGGTGATGGCCAACACTCTCACTGTTCTCTGTGAGTACACAAGAGGGTGTCCTGGCCACGTGCATCACAAGGCAAGGTTTGCTCTGTAGGCGTCAGCCTTGCCAGAACACTCTGCCTCTCCCCTCGCTCAACCAGCCTATACCTGGATCCTAAGTAGTTTTTCCCATGTTCATCTGGGATAAAACAGCAAATCAAGAAAGGATTTTCTTTCCACTGCATTTCTGTCTCTTCTTCCTGAATCATAACTGCCAGGCCTGTGGTCATCAAAGCTGACTCACGTTAACCGGGAATGTGGTCCAGATGGCATCCGAACAGAGCAACAATGTACAGAGTCAGGACATGGCTGCCCACCTGGTACGCCGGACATGGCAGGTGGCAGGGAGACCAGAGCGAGGCTGTGAGGCTGAGCTAAACGTGCAGAGCGGGACTGCGGCTGGCAGCACCCTGCGCGGTGCCCACACGCTCTGAACGGCCCCTGCCTTGGTCAGCACTCCCACCACCCCTGAACAAGGGCTGCTCCCCCAGAGGAGAGACTGGCACTCTGGCACATGATCCGGCCATGCTGTCCCCAGGGAGCTGACCTCATACCTCTCACTCAAGCCCGCAGGGGCAGGCCCTGGGAAGGCGCAGAGACGCACTCCTCCCCTCTGGGCATGAGCCGAGGCTGGCGAGGCAAGAGAACTCGCAGTGCTGGGTGGGTGCCAGGCAGCACCTTCCTGCCTGATCATGCTGGGCCCATGCCCCAGGCACAGCAGGGAGCGCACGCAGGGGATGCCGATCGCAGAGCAGCTATCTCGGGGGAGCGTCCTGGCCCAACAAAACCCTCAGGCATTAATTATTCCAAGTCCCCAGACCAAGCTGCCGCCATCAGGCAAAAAGTCACAGACATGCCTGTGCTCGGGTCTGGACAGCCAGACAAGCGGTCATGGCCCTGCCCCGGCCCGTCCAGCACTGCCCCATGCCCGCCCTTCCCACCCTGGTCAGCCGTGGATGCCTAAGCAGAGATGCGGTGACTACAAACTGTCCTCCTCGAGAGTGTAAGAACAGTGTCAGGCACGTTGATTAGACAATCTGAGGTGGGTGCAGGGAGAGAGAGAGGATCTCTTTGATGCACTCTATACTTTTTCTAAAGAACATCTCCCTTACTCCCTGAAGTGTCTCTCTTCCTGTACTCAGCTCTGGACTCTGCTCCAGTGGTTTCCATTTCTCTTTCACACACACACACCCCTAACCACCACCTCGCACATTTTCTGACTATTATCAAACTCTTTAAAAAATACTTTTCATTTGGAAATATGTTAAAGGCACAGCCTGTTGTATAGAAACCATAACAGATGAACAAGAGATGGGCCCTGCAATGAACAGCCCCAGCAGGGAACGCTGTGGGTGGAGTAAGTGGGTGAGGAAAGAGATCCAAGGAAAGCTACCTAACTTTTCTGAGAGCCCAAACCATGGACTGAGGCTACGAGTTATGAGACTGCCTGAAAACAAACCCAGTGGCCCAGGAGGCTGAGGTGGCCCCTGGAAAGAAGAGCAACAGATGGAAATAAGGTTACACCGCTTTAGACAATGACAGAGAGTCCCACAAGGTCACTGAAAATGTTGATTATTAAAAAACTATGGGGCTGCCGGCGCCGTGGCTCAATAGGCTAATCCTCCACCTTGCGGCGCCGGCACACCGGGTTCTAGTCCCGGTTGGGGCGCCGGATTCTGTCCCGGTTGCCCCTCTTCCAGGCCAGCTCTCTGCTATGGCCAGGGAGTGCAGTGGAGGATGGCCCAGGTGCTTGGGCCCTGCACCCCATGGGAGACCAGGAAAAGCACCTGGCTCCTGGCTCCTGCCAGGATCAGCGCGGTGCGCCGGCTGCAGCGGCAGCCATTGGAGGGTGAACCAGCGGCAAAGGAAGACCTTTCTCTCTCTGTCTGTCTCTCTCACTGTCCACTCTGCCTGTCAAAAAAAAAAAAAAAAAAAACTATGGGGCTGGCACCGTGGCACACTTGGCTAATCCTCCGCCTGCGGCACTGGCACCCCAGGTTCTAGTCCCGGTTGGGGCGCCGAATTCTGTCCCGGTTGCCCCTCTTCCAGTCCAGCTCTCTGCTGTGGCCCGGGAGTGCAGTGGAAGATGGCCTAAGTGCTTGGGCCCCTGCACCCACATGGGATACCAGGACGAGGCACCTGGCTCCTGGCTTCAGATTGGCGTAGCTCCAGCCATAGTGGCCATTTGGGGGTTACTCAACGGAAGGAAGACCTTTCTCTCTGTCTCTCTTTCTGTCAAATAAATTTTAAAAATTTTTTAATTTAAAAAAAAAAAAAACTATGCATGGGTTTCAAACACTTTGTACCAAAGTGAACTTATATTTTAATTCTATTTTCTGCAGACTCTTTGACTACCCTGGCATTCCCAAGAGCCAACTCCAGAGCTCCCGGTCACAGTTCAGTTCCCTGGGACATCTCAGGCCCCCCCATCAGAAATGGCTCTAATGCATGCCTTGGAGGCCCTGCCTTTGATCCTTTGCCCTGCACTCACTCCCCCAATTCCATGACAAACAATAAGCCACTGTCCATAGTGGGATGTCAATGTGTCTACCCGAATAACGTCCACAAAGCATACACTAATGTCATCTATGAACTGAGTTTCAACATCTCTCTCTGTAAAGGAACTCCCAAAGTAACCACGGTTCAAACAGGCACTGTTAAACAAGCATTCCTGCAATCACTGACCCTCGGAGTATAGCCACAGGCCCTGAGATACAGACACTGAGGTACAGAGCTATGCACTGAGGTGCCGGCAAAGATGTTGTATAGGCCTCAGAGAAGTGCCTCTTGTTTTTAAATCAAGCATGCAGCTGTTTAAATCTTGAAAGTGATGGAAGAACTTGTGACGACCATTAATGATGACCTCACTGGGGTCTTGGGAGCACTGCGAGGATTCACTGAGACAACACAGAGACCTTACACGAGTTCCAAGTCTTAGAAAACACATCATAAGTTAGTTATTATTATTTATGTTGTTGTTATCCCTGCCTTAAATAGAATAGACTGCATTGAAAGGCAGCTAAAATCAACAGAACAATTCGATCAAAACTAAAAACTGGGTATGCGAAGCATGATATGACTGTGAAGAGTGGAAATAAATCCCCTCCTCCAAAAAGGATTTGCATCCCTAGGACGTTCCTCACCTTATCTTATTTCCAGTCATGCCAGCGACATCATCCCTTATTTGAGGACAATTACAATGCCTGGTTAACTTGCTATTGGGATTTCAGAGTTAAAGCTAATCCTTGAGTTTATTCAACAGATATCAGTGTTAACCTAGCACACATCCAAAGGTGTTTCTGACTTGTGTGCATGTGCCATGGTGCAGTAGGTTAATCCTTTGCCTGCGGTCCCAGCATCCCATATGGGCGCTGGTTCTAGTTCTGGCTGCTCCTCTTCCAATCCAGCTCTCTAATGTGGCCTAGAAAAGCAGTAGAAGATGGCCCAAGCCCTTGTACCCCCGCACCCGGAAGAAGCTCCTGTCTCCTGACTTTGGATCGGCGTAGCTCCAGATGTTGCGGCAATTTGGGGAGTGAACCAGTAGATGGAAGACCTCTCTCTCTCTGTCTCTACCTCTCAAACAAATAAATAAATAATCTTTTTTTAAAAAAGAGCATTTATAAAATACACTGCATGTACCTGGCTACTTAATGCTTACACACACCCAAACAATCACTCCCACATGTACAATCTGGTGAACCAAAGAAACTACCTATTTTTAAAAAAAAAAAATATGGAATACTTCACGAATTTGCATGTCATCTTTCTTTTTTAAAAAAAATTATTTATTTTTACTTGAAAGTAACAGTTACAGAGAGAGGAGATGCAGAGAGAGAGAGAGAGAGAGAGAGGTCTTCCATCCGTTGGTTCACTCCCCAGATGGCTGCAACGGGTGGAGCTGTGCCGATCCAAAGCCAGGAGCTAGGAGCTTCTTCTGGGTCTCCCACATGGGTGCAGGGGCCCAAGGACTTCAGCCATTTTCTACTGTTTTCCCAGGTCACAGCAGAGAGCTGGATCGGAAACAGAGCAGCCTGGTCTTGAACCAGCACCCATATGGGATGCTAGCATTGCAGGAGGTGGCTTTACCCACTATGCCACAGCGCCGGCCCCATGCATGTCATCCTTCTGCAGACGCCATGCTAATCTGTATCATTCCAAGTTTAGTATATGTGCTGCCAAAGTGAGCAGGAAAGCACCTCTTAAAGATGAGTCTTTTCCAACTCGAGGTATACCTGAGGTTGAGGGCAGGTAGGAGGAAGGCAGGTGGAGGTTTCATTTTCCTATTGGTTATTTTGGAAACAAAACAAATTCAGGGGCCGGTGCTGTGGCATAAAGGGTAGAGCCGCCACCTGCAGTGCCAGCATCCCCTATGGGGGCCAGTCCAAGTCCCAGCTACTCCTCTTCTGATCCAGCTCTCTGCCATGGCCTGGGAAAGCAGTAGAAGATGGCCTAAGTCCTAGGGCCCCTGCACCTATGTGGGAGACCCAAAAGAAGCTCCTGGCTCCTGGCTTTGGATTGGCCCAGCTCCAGCTGCTATTGCAGCCATTTAGGGAATGAAGCGGTGGATGGAAGACCTCTATGTCTCTGCCTCTGCCTCTCTGTAACTCTGCCTTTCAAATAAATAAATAAATAAATCTTTGAAAAAAAATTCAGTGGGAGCAGTTTGAACAAAAAATCCAGGGTTATCTGCAATTAGGAAAGAAGGTGTGTGTTACTGTCCTGAACCTCAGGAGCTACATGACTTTGAATATCGCTCTTTCTGAAATGTTGAGATGACAGAGCATAGTCTCCACCTCACATCATGCTCCTGAGCACACAACAGGAGGTACGTGAAAGCATGGCTCAACTGTACGTTCCAGAACAAATGCAACGTGTTTTCCAATCTCAAATCTCGACTGCAGCCCCACCACATTCCCATGTGCAACTGGCTCAGAGCAGACCTGGAGCAGGCACCCAGGACAATCAAAGGATCTACAGGGACCGGAGAGGGCTTCGAGTCCGTGTTCACTGTGTCTCTTGGGGAAACACAACATAGAAAGGGCAGCTAAAGGTCCTTGTCACTGCAGAGAACTGCGCGGAGAAATGAGTGCCTCCATCAGCTAGATGAAATCCCAAACTATGGAGAAAAGCTTTGCATAAAATCCCACATAACAATACCCAAATTTTCTCATATAGATGGCAAGAAGAAATCATAGCTTCTGTCTACCTGACTTGATGGCCCCCAAGAAAATGGACAAGAGCCAAGACATGCATAGGTTGTCAACCCACATATCCATAGATTTGCCCAGGAAACCAAGGTAAGATGAGGGGGAGGGGAGCCAGTCTCCTTGACCCAAAATCTGTCTTCATTGTATTCAACGTGTGTCATTAGCAGCCTTATTTCAGTGGAGTCAGAAGTCGGTTCTTTGGACTAAGATAAAAAACATTTCGCAAACAAATCCAAAGTTTCAGATTAGCTTCTGTTTTGTAAGATGTTTTTACATCGCTGTGAGTTGCCCTTTAAATGACTGCCTTTGACCTAGAAAAAAGGAACAACCCTCATCCTCTTTCTCCCCACTGTTGAACTGACTCAAAAGTGATCCATTGAGGAAATTTCCCCAAAGTGATCAACTTTACAAAACAAATCTTTAAAAATAAGGAAAACTCCAGTAGTAGCCATGGATTACGGGCTCCTCTGGCCATGTGATGTCCGTGAAGGGAAGCAGGCTCCACCTGTCATGTCACCCATCAGAAGCTGGGGAGACCCATTTCCCCAACATCAGTGACACACTTTCTGTTCAAATACATTTTCCTCTTTCTGAAAACGATCAGGAAAATCAGACTTTGCTTTTTCTCTGAAAGTGAAGGTGAAAGGAAAAGAAAATTACAGGAAACATGTAAAAGAGTTGACAGCTCACTGGGAAAGGGAAGCCAAAAGAAACAGGAGAAGAACAGTAAAACACCAGGTCTAGCAAAAGAAAAGTGGGCCGGCATGCTGGATACTGAGGCTTACTTCAAGTCATAGATTCCACCCGAAATCAACTGCTGTCAACTGCTGTCCCCAAGCAGAACGTTGTTCTGCTCTTTCCAGCACCTTGCAGACCGACTGAAATGATCATTTTCCTAACAGTCCTGAAAACTGCTGATCTGCTGAGACACGGACACACCCAAAGCATATACTGACCATGTGCATATGTGCAGACCTGCTTTCAAGGCATAAAAGCTAAATGTATCTCTTTTAAATGGGTATACTTTTAAAGTTTCAAGGAAATTCATAAATGTACAAAGCTGTAATACATGAATACTTCACGTATGTTGTAGATCTAGAAATCTCTACATAATTTTAATAAACTAATAATGTAAAAGTTACACTCAGATTTCTAAATATCCATCCCTTCCTTGTGCAGGAAAGTGAATTACTGTATACTGACTTGCAGCATCTTGTTTGTCCCCTCAGTGATGTGCAAGTAGAAGAGTTAACGTGAACAAGCTGAACACAACTCAAGACATCATTTATAGGAGAGCTCTCACAGTAAGTTGAGGGAATGTGGGAGACCCAGGCCCTTCATGGGTACAGATTCGGGTGGTCCAGGACCAATCATTTAGAGCTTTTGTGACTCATAATTTCTTTATCACCAAGTAACAGGAAGATATCAATGACTGGGGATTAAGAGGGAAGCTGACTCTTAAGGCATCCTTTAAGCCTGAACTTTAAGGGTATGACAAAAATACCCTTAATTAATTGGAGAAGCTTTGTATCAGGCAGGCCCAAGGAGAACCCCAATGATCCTGCCCACTAGTCCCCAAGCCTTTGTGCAATTTTTCCCCAAAGGCTGGACCCATTCATTCAACAATGCTGACCCTAGGTTCAAAAAGACCAGGACTTCCATCTTTCTCTCCCTTTCCCCTCTTTATCTTCCTATCTTTCCTGAAGGAAGCCATATTGTACATGGTGCCTTGCGCCACTCAAGTGCAGGAACTGAGAGACCTCCTGCTAACAGCCAGCCAAGAATTGAGGCTCCCACCCCAACAGTGCACAGGGCTTAACTGAACACTGATGGCAGGTAAGCTGGGTAGCAGCCACTGGAGCACTTCTGAACTCCCCCACTCTCATGTCTTTCCAGGCACGACTACTCTCCACTAACAAGGCAGTCATGGACAGCAGGAATAAGTCTTCAGACACGGACTTCATCCTCCTGGGCCTCTTCCCTGGCATGAACCACGTCACCCTCCTTGTCTCTGCCATCCTCCTGATCTACACGGTGGCTCTCACTGCAAACTCTGCACTAATTCTTCTGATCTGGGTGGACTCTCACCTCCACACACCCATGTACTTCCTGCTCAGCCAGCTGGCTCTCATGGACCTGACCCTAATCTCTAGCACCGTGCCCAAGATGGCAGCCGACTTCTTCTTAGGGCAGAGAAAAATCTCACGGGTGGCCTGTGCAGCTCAGATCTTTTTCTTTCTGACTCTAGGCATTGCTGAGTGTATCCTCATCACCTTCATGTCCTACGACCGGTACGTGGCCATCTGCAACCCTCTGAGATATGCCCTCCTCATGAGCCAGAGGGTCTGCCTGCAGATGGCTGCCGTCTCCTGGGCTGGGGGTGCCTTTTTATCACTGGCACACACTGCCTACGCCATGCACTTCCCAATCTGTGGTTCCACAGAGATTTCTCATTTCCTTTGTGAGGTCATGGCCATCCTCAAGCTGGCCTGTGAGGACATCTCTGCCTACGAGAAGGCTGTGGTGGCGACCAGCATTGTGGTGCTCCTCATTCCCCTGTCCCTCATCTTGACTTCATACGTGCTCATCTTCCTTGCTGTTCTCCGCATGAACTCCCCTGAGGGCAGAAACAAAGCCCTGGCTACCTGTTCCTCTCACCTGGCTGTGGTGAGCCTCTACTTTGGCCCGGCCATGCTGGTCTACATGAGGCCAAGCTCCTACCACAGCCCCAAGCTGGACCAGGTCCTCTTCTTGCTTGGTGCCATCCTCACCCCCATGATGAACCCCCTCATCTACAGTCTGAGGAATAAGGAGGTGGTGGGGGCTCTGAAAAAGGCGCTGGGATGCTGTCCAACCTCACTCTAGACCACAAATATACGGCAAACCTTAGCCACGAGCTCTGTTTCAGCTCAGTCAGCCCTGTTGGACGTCGAGGCCTCTGGTCGTGAGGTTGAAACTGCAATGGCACCACTGGCTCCATGGATTCAGGACACAGACGTAAAACTGGTGGAATGTGCTGTGGCCATTCAGCCCGAGTATGCTAGGTTCACACTCTGGGACTATGATCCTCAAGGAGTGGGCATTCCAGAGTTGATGATGATGGTGACAGTAGTGGTGGTGGTGCCAACGGCATTGCTGTGGGTTTGAGGGGAGTCACTGTGGGAGGAGTAGTGATGGTGATGAGGTTTTGCCAAGAAAAGGATGTGAATCAGCGATGCTTTATTCAAGGAGATATGAATCAAGTCTGGTCAAGAAAGGTCAACCACGACAGAAAGTCCAGAAATGTTCGTTTCCAAACTCTCCTAAAGTGAAGGTGAAAGCTTAAGAGTGTAAAATGAAGGGGCTTTATTAGATGACATCTATGGCATTTCTAAACCTACCCAAAAAACTCATTTTATTTTTAAATACCATGCTGCCTCTTAAATTATTTTGTGTAATTGTCCTTGTTACCAAAAAAGAATAATATAAAGACCTTTGAAGTTTCTTTAGTTTTAAGAATGCAAAATTATATCAGGCTTGATGGAAATGGAAAGTTATATGCAGATTTACTACTAGTAGATTGCATCTGAGTTTTTTTTGTTTTGTTTTGTTTTTACATTTCTATCACCTCTCTGCCATGTAGTGAATTAACATTCACATTTCAGGAAAGGATAATAAGGTGAATGTGGCTGAATCTACACGTGTAGAAATATTACCATTCCAACACCTGGCAGTGTGAGCATAGATTGCAACTGAATTTAACAGTTCACTGCCGCACCCACCACTAGTTGACTTGGTTGAGTGACCGAATTAGAGAATGGAAAGCTATTTATATGTCATTAGAAATCCAGAAGATTCGCTGAGGAACATGGCTTGCTAAGAATATAACAAAGGACTGAGAATTAGAAAGAATACCCTTAAGTCATCCTGAAATTCCTCTCCAAGAGATGATTGTATTTAAATTCAAAATATGTTGGGCATGGTGGTGGGGGGGTATGTGAAAGAAATATTTTGATCTAAAAATTAATATGTAACAAGCAAAAATTTCTAGGACATTCTTCACATAAGAGATTACTGTAAATTATCCATGCAAAGGAGAAATGAATGTGCCATAAATGGCATATGGCAGGTAGGGCTGGGGGAGGAGTATAAACCAGGGTTCTTTCTGATAGTGGTTGGGTATATAAAAACAATAACGTTTGCTCTACCCCTTAGCACGCACGCAGGTATCAGCCATCATTTCCATTTCTGACAATAAACCTGAGTTCCTTGCACTAAATTAAAGAAAAAACGGGGCCGGCGCCGCGGCTCACTAGGCTAATCCTCCGCCTAGCGGTGCCGGCACACCGGGTTCTAGTCCCGGTCAGGGCGCCGGATTCTGTCCCGGTTGCCCCTCTTCCAGGCCAGCCCTCTGCTGTGGCCAGGGAGTGCAGTGGAGGATGGCCCAAGTGCTTGGGCCCTGCACCCCATGGGACACCAGGAAAAGCACCTGGCTCCTGGCTCCTGGCTCCTGCCATCGGATCAGCGCGGTGCGCCGGCCGCAGCGCGCCGGCCATGGTGGCCATTGGAGGGTGAACCAACGGCAAAGGAAGACCTTTCTCTCTGTCTCTCTCTCTCACTGTCCACTCTGCCTGTCAAAAAAAAAAGGGGGGGGGGATAGTTTATATAAAGTCTGACCTGTCGGATTAAAAGCATGCTTAAAGACCCAGGCTAGCACTGTCTCAGGGAAGTGATGCCATGGTGTGTGCAAGGCCATGATGATGTTGATTATGTCTCATTAACCACCTGCAGCACTTTGTCCCATCCCATCAACCCACATGCAGGTGCAGCAAAGCAGGGGGTGGATTCCACTGGAACGGGATTCACCTGGAAAAAGGAAGAAGAGCCACATGTCTGACTCGCTTCTGAAGTCTGTTGGCTTCACACAAACAAAATTTTATATATGCCCTCTTCTGCCAAGCAAGGACAAAATAAGGCTTTGATGTATGTACTTGTTTTTAAGAAAATAAAAGAGAAAAGAAAATCACCAGGAAAAAGATCTCTTGTCACCAGGGTCTTGGTGGAAAGGAGGCGCAATCAACTAAGTTGGCAGTGAAGAAAGACAAGGCAGTCCCAGAAGCCCGGAAGAGCCTACTGCCCGGCCAAAATCTCCACAGCCAGCAGTTACAGGGGAGGAAGCAGCGGTTCCCGATATAATTGGAAATCTTTCTTTAGAAATGTCTCACGAAGGGGCTGGGCTGTGGCGTGGCAAGTAAAACCGCTGCTTGTGGTGCTGGTATCCCATATGGGAACCAGTTCCAGTCCCATCTGTTCTACTTCCCATCCAGCTCCTGCTAATGGCCTGGGAAAAGCAGCAGAAGATGGCCCAAGGGTTTGGGTCCCTGCCACCCATGTGGAAGGCCTGGAACCCTGGCTTTGGATTGGCCCAGCTCCAGCTGTTGTGCCCATTTGGGGAAAGAACCAGCAGAAAGAAGATTCTCTCTCTCTCTCTGTCTATCCCTCACTCCCTCCTTCACTCTCTCCCTCTCTCTCCATTACTCTGCCTTTCAAATAAATAAATATATCTTTTTAAAAAGGAGGTACACAAATGCATGAAGACTCGTTACTGCCCAGAGTATCCTAGGTCCAGAGGTCTCAGTATCGCCCTGAGATTTTCAACTCTCTTAAAAAGAAGAAAGAAAGAAAAAGAACTGTTTGATGAGAGAAGATAGTTATTTTGTGCAACTTCATTACCTAAAGTCCTAAAAAGGAGATGCTTCAAAATATAGGAAACATCAAACAAAAACCTGCCACTTCACCCCACATACACATATGCACACCCATTTAAAAAGCAGCACACGACTGTAAATGTAAAATAGGATAAATCATATAGGACTTCTAAGATGGCCAAATAGAGAGAACCAGCATTCCACTTCTCCCCTCCTCCTACAGAGAGAAGCAAACAACAAGGAAATGGCATACTTTGAGGTCAGTATCCCAGGGTGGCCCTGGAGCCCAGCAGAGACACACGGACATCTCTAGGGCGGGGAGAACTGGGGTGGCAGTGGAGAGAAAAACACAGCACACCAGCAGCCACGGCCCTGGCCCCGTGACAGGGGAAGGGGCACCGGGGAGGTCCCTCACAGGCGCCGTCTGCGGACACTGGCAATGCCACCTCAAAGGGATCCACGGGCACCGCAGGTTTGCAGCCCAGCAAGGGGGGGGTGGGGGCACCCGGAGCGCTCCCGGCAGCTGTGCTCAGAGAAGGAACGCACACCTTCTTGTCAACCCCCCCAGAGCGCGGGCCCCGGTCAGTAGGGGACAGAGGGCCTGCGTATCCCATCTGCGGGACCCGAAGGTATTCCACTACATCAGGAAGAACCACTCGGGCCTCACGAAGCCGAGTAAACGGAGCAGTGCGGCCGCGATCCCAGAGCCCTGCCTGAGACAGGCGGCGGGGGGCTGGCACAGCGCGGGACTGCGGCTCCCCGGACCCAGGAACTCGGAGCCCGTCCCCGTACTGCTCTCCCTCTCCTGCTGCCCCGAGCAGCCTGTACCAACACGGCCCCCACACCCGCGCCAGCCACGCGCGGGCAGGTGCTCCCGCACACCACGGCTGCGGCCTGCTGGTGAGGGCGCGCGTGACCCGTCCGTCACTGATGCCACCACCACCAGCCCTTGGGCGGGGCCGGGACCCCACGCCCTTGCCAGGACTGCCATCGGCTACACAAGGACAAAACGCCGAGACTACGGCGAGATGTCCAGCTGGAACCCAAGCACAGCGGCCTAGCAGACTCGCCCACGACACACCATCTAGGAAAGCCGCGCTCTGCAGGGACGGAGACGGGGCTCTGCCACCCTCGTCAACGCGGGGACAAGGCCGCGGGACGTCCCCCAGGAGCGGGGTGACCTGGCCAAGCGCGAGAAAGGGGAGCCCACGACCCCCGAGTACACGAAAGCAGGACGTGGGCGCCGCGTGGCGCGAAGGCGCCCACCGGGTGGCGGGGCGCTCCCGAGGCGCCTGCACTGGGACGACGCGGGGGCTCGGCGGGCGCGGGGACGCGACTGCGCAGGCGCCAGAGGCCGGCCCGGCGGAAGCGAGGGCGCCACGCGCACTTCCTGCGGCGCAACCGTCGGCCTGCGGAGCGGCGCCGGGCGGGAGCGGCTCTCGAGGTGAAGGCCCGCGCCGCGGCCCGCACCCTCCCGGCCCCCTCGCGCCCGAGTGCCCCCGCCACACCGGGCCTCGGGGCCCGCGGGGCTCGGGCGCGCCTCGGGCTAAGCGTGCCTGCTGGCTGGTTGGTTTGGACGGAGGCCTTGCTCTGCGGCAGGCCGTGTGCGGGGCCCGGCGCGCCTTTCCCGTGCCTGCCTTCGCTCACCTGACTCTTCTTTTCCAGTTACCTGTGACCCGGGAGTGAAGCCCCGGCCAGCCTCCGCCGCGAGATGGCAGCGTCCGCGGACAAGGCCCTGCCGCTGCGGCTGCCCGAGCTGTTCGAGGCCGGCAGGCGGCTGCTGGAGCAGGCGGAGGCCGCGGCCGAGCCCAGCGGTTCCCAGGCGGTCCAGGACGCCGTGGCCGAGGGCTTGGAGCTCCTGGGGAAGGCCGCCGACATGCTGTCGCTGCTCGACCTGTTCAGCCGAAACGAGGACGTGGAAGACATCGCCTCCGCCGACCTCAAGTACCTGCTGCTGCCGGCGCTGCAGGGCGCGCTCACCGTGAAGCAGGTGCGCCCCGGCGAGCGTCTGGCCCACCTGCAGCAGGCGCGGGAACACTACCTGAACTACCTCACGCAGTGCCGGCACTACCGGCTGGCCGAGTTCCCGCTTCCTGGAACCCGCGCCGGCGCAGCCGAACGCAGTGCCGCTGCGCCCGCCGCAGCCCGGCCTGGCCTCGAGGCCATGGCGTCGCAACGCGAGGCTAAGATAGAGAGGTACAGGCAGAGGAAGGAGGCGGAGAGCAGGCTGGCCGCGCTGAAACGCGCTGTGGAAAGCGGGCAGGCAGCGGACGAGCGTGTCCGTGAGTACCACCTCCTCCACCTCCGGAGGTGGGCGGGTATCAGCTTGGATGAGATTGAGAGCATTGACCAGGAGATGGAGATTCTGCGAGAAAAAGACTCCGCAGGAGAGGCGGCGGCGCCTCCCGCATCTCGCCAGGAGAGGCCTCCAGTGAAGCCCTTCATTCTCACTCGCAATGTGACCCAAGCTAAAGTGTTCGGAGCCGGTTATCCGAGTCTGGCAACCATGACCGTGAATGACTGGTACGAGCAGCATCAGAAATTTGAAGCGTTGCCAGATCAAGGAATAGCCAAGGAGACGCCAGAGCCCTCTGACACCGAGAGCTGACTGAAACACTTCAGAACCTGCAATGCAGGTTCCGCTCAGCTTACAGTGAGCTTACATCCAGATAAACCCACTGTAAGTTGACAGTATCCTAGAGCAGCAAGATACAGGAAGACAGGAGGAGGAGCATGGTGAGAACACCACAGAGCAAGGGGTGGGGGGTGACTGAAGGGCACCCAGGCTAGGGGCTGTGGCAACTGACAGGTTGCTTCCCAAAACTGAGGGGACTGCAGAACACACCGGCCCCACCAAGGGGAACCATGCAGTCCCCTCCCTGGGCTGCTGCCTCAGCTCTGTGAAACAAAGGTAAAGGCTGTAATCTTGCTTTGCATTTAATAAAGTGTCATTGTGCAGTTGTGTCCTAGATGGTGAGCCAACAGTCTTGTTTTTGGTGTTATGGTGTATTCCAGTTTATCACGGGGAAAGAAACAAGTACTGAAAAGGTAAAATTATACAATTTTTATATAATTATTTATATATTTTATAAATATATGAGAAATCTATTTTAAAAATTACTTAAAATTAATAAATTGCTGTGTGATTTCTCTGAAAAATAAGCATCCATTCTACTGCAAAAAAAGTAGGAAAACAACTCATAATGTGAATGAGAAATTCAGCACAGAGACTGAAATCTTGAGAAAGAACCAAACAAATCTGGATTTCAGAAAGTCAGATTTTAAAAGTCCAGTTGAAAACTTCCAGGATGCTAAACCACACAGAAGGACTGAGCTTGAAGCCAGATCTTTTAAAATATCCCAGTCAGGGGCTGGTGTGGTGGTGCACAGGGTTAAGCTGACACCTGTCACGCAGGCATTTCCTATTGATGTTGGCAGTGAATTAAGTTTTAGTTCAGGTTCTTTTCTCCTGCAGATGTAGAAATACTAAGCAGAGACTGGTATTGCATGTAAACAGAAAATGAGAAAGTGGAGAAATAAGCTTTCATTCACAAGCGAGTGTGGGCTGCTCTACACAGAAATATGCGAAGTGAATGGGCCAAAGAGTTGCTGATAAGTGGGAGGAAAACTGAAAATGTTACCTGTGGTTGGGAAGGTCTGTCTGAGGGCAGGAGAGTGAAAAATGTACATTGGAGAGGGGCCAGCACTGTGGCGTAGTGGGTAAAGCCACCGCCTGCAGTGCCGGTATCCCGTATGGGTGCCGATTCAAGTCCTGGCTGCTCCAGTTTGGATCCAGCTCTCAGCTATGGCTTGGGAAAGCAGTGGAAGATGGCCCAAATCCTTGGGCCCTTGCAACCACGTGGGAGACCTGGAAGAAGCTCCAGGCTCCTGCCTTTGGATCGGCATGGGTCTGGCTGTTGCGGCCATCTGGGGAATGAACCAGTGGGTGGAAGACCTCTCTTTGCCTCTCCTTCTCTGTCTGTGTAACTCTGACTTGGTCTTCTCCTTAGGCTGCACAGAGTACTTCCTCCTGGCTGTCATGGCGTACGACCGCTACCTGGCCATCTGCTACCCGCTGCACTACGGGGCCATCATGAGCAGCCTGCTCTCCTTGAGGCTGGCCCTGGGCTGCTGGGCCTGTGGCTTCCTGGCCATCGTGGCACCCACTGCGCTCGTCAGCAGCCTGTCCTTTTGCGGCCCCCGTGCCATCAACCACTTCTTCTGTGACATCGCGCCCTGGATCGCCCTGGCCTGCACCAGCACACAAGCCGTGGAGATCGTGGGCTTCATGATCGCCTGTGTGGTCATCCTGAGTTCATGCCTCATCACCCTGGTCTCCTACGTCTACATCATCAGCACCATCCTCAGGATCCCCTCGGCCAGTGGCCGGAGCAAGGCCTTCTCCACGTGTTCCTCCCACCTCACTGTGGTCCTCCTGTGGTACGGGTCCACCATCTTCCTGCATGTGCGAACCTCCATCAAGGACGCCCTGGACCTGAGCAAGGCCATCCACATCCTGAACACCGTGGTGACCCCCGTTCTCAACCCCTTCATCTACACGCTCCGGAACAAGGAGGTGAGGGAGAGTCTGCTGAGAAAGTGGAAAGGAGGTAAACTCCTCACGGTGTGACGGGGAGCTGTGCTGTGTGCCGGCCCCCAGACTGCAGGGCTCTCCATTCCTGCAGCATGGCAGGTGTTCTGATCATGGCTCCAAGTGCACCACAGAGTGACAGGGATGCTTCTTTGGTTCCAGGGGGGAGAAAACAAAGGGGAAACACCTGAAAGACAAAATCAGACCTATCAAGGGAAACACTGTGTGCAGGAGCTCTCCTTTCTCACGCAGGAGGGGAACAGGAGTTTTTGATAGAAGCAAACTAGCTTGTCCAAGCGAAATAGTTGTATATTGACATGGGTTTTCTTTTGAGTTTTTTTTATAACATTAGGGACACATACTCAGTGTGAAGCGTGCATTACTAAAGCTCCAAGTTCTCGTTCTTTGTAAGATTTTTGTATCACCTTGTAAATCTGGGGTGTAAGAACTAGGACAGGAAAATGCATGAAATCATAATGGAAATGAGAGTGCCATTATTCCCACATGATATTTTCTTGGGTGAGGTACGGTAATAGATGCAGATGGCAGGAGAAGCTGCTAACTTACAAGATGCCACGTCAGATTCACCAGGACTGAAAGGGTTTGAGTAAAGCTATAGAAGTCCCGTGATGATCCATGTTCAAGGTGCTGTCCCACAGAATTAGAGTTTCAGAGAAAAATAACCTTGGGGTACAATAATTAGAGTGTTTTTGTTTTTAATTCCCTCCAAAAGACCCCATCTTAAGGAGCCAGAAGCAGGCCTTGCCTTCTCAGCCATGCACTCAGGAAGATTCACTTCCCCTCACCCACTTCCCAGGACTGGGGATAGACGCTGCAGTCGGGGGCTGGCCAACAGAGCCAGGCAGAATAGCGGGCTGGGGCTGTGTTCTTCCCCCAGGAGGAAGGCGGGCCTGGGAACAGCTGCCCTCAGACCTCCCTGTTCCCATCATTGGGAACCTTTCCTGGTTTTGGAAGTGAATGGGGCGGGGAAGGCTGCATGTTGGAAGGACACAGGAGAACATGTTTTAACTGAGACCGAGTCCCCTGGCAAAGTGTGCCTCTGTTGAAAGTCTACCTCCTGGGGCCGGCGCGATGGTGCACTAGGCTAATCCTCCATCTGTGGCACCGGCATCCCATATGGGCACCCAGTACAAGTCCCGGTTGCTCCTCTTCCAGTCCAGCTCTCTGCTGTGGCCCAGAAAGGCAATGGAGGATGGCCCAGGTGCTTGGGCTCCTGCACCCGCATGGGAGACCAGGAAGAAGCACCTGGCTCCTGGCTTCCAATTGGCGTAGCTCCGGCCATAGCAGCCATTTGGGGGAGTGAACCAATGAAAGGAAGACCTTTCTCCCTCTCTCACTGTCTGTAACTCTACCTGTCAAATTAAAAAAAAAAAAAAACTTAAAAAAATCTTAAAAAAAAAAAAAAGAAAGTCTGCCTCCTAAGAGACCGTGGGAGGGAAAAGTGGTGCACATGATTTACACTTTTGGTCAGAAAGGATGGCCCAAAGACCCAGGGAGACCCATGTTTTTTTGTTTTGTTTTGTTTAGATTTTTTTATTTATTTGAAAGGTAGAGTGCAGACAGTGAGAGGGAGAGACAGAGAGAAAGGTCTTCTATCCGATGGTTCACTCCCCAGATGGCTGCAACGGCTGAGCTGCACTGATCTGAAGCCAGGAACCAGGAGTTTCTTCTGGGTCTCCCATGTGGGTGCAGGGGCCCAAGGACTTGGGCCATTTTCCACTGCTTTCCCAGGCCATAGCAGAGAGCTGGATCAGAAGAGGAGCAGCTGGGATTAGAACTGGCACCCATATGGGATGCTGGCACCACAGGCACAGGATTAGCCTACTGGGCCACGGCGCCGGCCCCACAGCCGTGTGTTTTAAGGCTTAGACTCAGTGAAGAATGCACAGCCTTGTAGAGAAGCAACTGGAAAGCAAGACTGGGCTCAAAGGGTAACAAACGGAGGGGGCCCAGCCTGGCCCTGCTGCTCAGCCCCTCTCAGCCTCTGGGAGTCCATACCCAGCTCCAGTACATGGCATGGCACTTGTCACTTGAGGTTCTCCAGGGAGAGAATAGAGAGGCATTTTCCTAGGTTGGAAGAGGAATCTTTCTCTCTCTCCTTTCTCTCTTTCTCTCTCTCTCTCTGCCTCTCTCTCAGATTTATTTATTTACTTGAGAGGCCAGACAGAGGGAGAGACAGAGAGAGAGAGGTCTTCCATCCACTGGTTTACTCCCCAAATGGCCACAAAGCCAGAGCTGAGCTGACCCTAAGCCAGGAGCCAGGAGCTTCTTCTGGGTCTCCCACATAGGTTCCCAAGCACTCAGGCCATCTTCCACGGCTTTCCCAAGCCATCAGCCGGGAGCAGGATCAAAAGTAGAATAGCCAGCACTCAAACCAGTGCCTCTATGGGATGCCTGTGCCTCAGGCAGATGCTTAACCTACTACACCACAGTGCCTGTCCTGAGGAATCTGGCTTCTATGACTTGTTTTGGGACAAGGGTTGGGGATTGAACTAACTGAAAGCATATTACTCATCCAACAAATACTTGCCAAGCAACTATGGAAGGCACTGTTTATATATAATCAGGAAAATCACTGAATAAGAAAAAAAAAAACTCTCCCTTCACATAATAAGGGGAGAAAGGCAGAATATAATAAAATGAATGAATGAATAAACTTGACAGTATGTTCTTCATTAATAAGTGGATGGAATAGTTTAATCAGCAGTAACAGATTTAATCCATTTATTTAAGTATTTGAGACACAGACAGTTGTCCCATTTGCTGACTCACTCCCCAGATGCCCACATCAGCTGGTGCTGGGCCAGGGACAAAGGCAGGTGCCTGGGTCTCCATCTGGCTCTTCGACATGGGCAGCAGGGACTTGACCACATCTGCTACCACTGCTGTTCCCAGGGTGTGCCTCAGCAGGAAGCTGGCATCAAGAGTGGAGGCAGGACTTGAACCCGGCCCTGCAAAGTGGGACTTGGGCCTCCCAGCTGGTATAGTGACTGCTAAGCCAAACACTTGCCCTGCCAGTAATGGATTTAAAGTCCTACATTTAAGTTGGTAAAAGGAACTTTCAAAAAACAAAACAAAGTCTAAAATAATGCTCTAGGGCCAGCATTGTGGTGCAGTGGGTTAAGCTGCTGCCATGTGACACCAGCATTTCATATCAGAGCACCGATTCCAGTCCTAGCTTCTCTGCTTCCCATCCAGCGCCCTGCTAATGCACTTGGGAGGCAGCAGAAGACAGCCCAAGGGCTTGAGCCCCTGCACCCATGTGGCAGATCCAGAACAGGCTCCTGGCTCCTGCTCACAGCCTGGGAAAGCAGAAGATGGCCAGAATGCTTGGGCCCCTGCCTCCACGTGGCAGATCCAGATGGAGCTCCTGGCTCCTGGCTTCGGCCTGGCCCAGCCCTGTGTTGCACGCATTGTACAGGGTGAACCAGCAGATGAACAATCTCTGTCTCTCTCTGTGACTCTGCTTTTCACATAAATTAATGAAATCAATCTTTAAAAAAAATAAAATAATGCTCTGAGATATTTAAAGGTACATTTTAAGGCAATAAATGTGAAAATGTGACTGAATATCTCTGAGGAGAGAGAAAGGGAAATAGGATCTGGAAAATATGAATTACTTTATCTGCAACTGTTTTCAATAAAAAGTGTAAAGCAAATAAAAAATAGAAGTTTCAGTAAAAACAGAATGTGACCAGTTCAGTAGGAGACAGAGCAGGAAACGTAAGACTACTGCAGTGCCAGGATCCCATTTGGACACTGGTTCAAGTTCCGGCTACTCTACTTCCCCTCCAGCTCTATGCTATGGCCTGGGAAGGCAATAGAAGATGGCCCAAGTCCTTGGGCCCCTGCACCCATGTGGAAGACCCAGAAGAAGCTCCTGGCTCCTGGTCAGATTGGAGCAGCTCCAGCTGTTGCGGGCATTTGGAGTGAACCAGCAGATGGAAGACCTCTCTGTCTCTACCTTTGCCTCTCTGTAACTCTGCCTTCAAATAAATACATAAATCTTAAAAAAAGAAAAACAAGATTTGTGGAAAGAATTGTGGAAAGACCCCTGATATCAGGCTACAGGTTTCTGATGGCTCTGACACACTGCCGTTGGCGGGGTCAGGGTCTGGAGAGCAGCGGGGCTCCGTGGCAAGCAGGCCAGACTTTGCAGCATGGGGCTGGGAGAGAAGCCATGTGGTGCTCAGGAGCCTGCTGAAGCTGACACTCGTGTTTGAAGGCTTGGGGGTGTCTGAGACGTGGGAAGGCAGCTCTGTCCTTACAGCAGGGCAGAGTGCAAACACTGGTTCCAGCTCAGAGATTTTGACTGGGGGGCAGCGTCTGAGCATGGGAACAACCAGGACCAGACCCGACTCAGGATGGAGGGCCACCCTTGTGGAGTGGAGAAGACCCTGGCCCACGCTGGGGCTTCCATGGCTCACTCAAACTCCAGGTGATGCCATGACCTTGCCACGAGTTCCACCATTCAATCTCAGCATTCTAAATAAAAGCTCACACAGGAGCTGGTGCTGTGCTTTAGCAGGTGATGCCACCACCTGCTGTGCCAGCATCCCATAGGGGTTCCGGTGTGTGGCTCAGCTGTGCCTCTTCTGATTCAGCTCCCTGCTAATGCGCCTGGGAAAGCAGCAGAAGATGGCCTAAGAACTTAGGGCTCATCTAAGACACTGCGCTTGGCTTTCCTCACTGACCTTAGCTTGGATTTTAGGGGCCTTCCTAAGAAGCAGGACTGTCTTTGGGAAATGATAGAAAAAGGAGGTTTAGACTCCAACTGAGTGTCCTTCAACCTGGGATCCTGACCCCATCCAGATCTCCCAGGCACTGAGGGATGGGGCTGTGTTTGCAGAATTGTGCACAGTCAAGGGGATGGCATCGGGCAGGAGAGGAACAGTCAGCAGCCCAGAGGGCCTTGGGAGCTCTTCCTGCTGGAAGGGTCCATGTACTGGACCTGGAGGAAGTGACCTCACTTCCTTGGTGACGGGCCACAACAGAACATGGAACTCTGGTAACCAGGCACCCACATTCTAGTGGTAGCCATTGCCACCTCACTTGATAGGCAACGTTGCAGGGAGAACTATGTTCCCTTGCTGCTGCCCTTCAAGGCGAGGCTCTCGCAGAGCCAAAGCCCAGAATGAAGGTCTCTTCCAGCGTGTAACATGCTGGCTGAGCTCTCACTATGGACGCCTGTGGCCATGGGGGAGGAGGCAGCCACAGGTAACAGGGTTTAGCAGCCCCGGAAAGTCCCGTCCAGGGCTGGAGTCTCTGGTGACCCACGTGGGCTGTTCTCCCGTCCCCACGAAGGGGACAAGACGAGGGACCCTTCCCACACAGCACCAGGATTCAGGCATTGGAGGACAGCTGTGGTGTTGTCTGTACCCATTCTAGGGATGGCGGATGGGAAAGTGGGTGTTGGGGGCCATTTTGTCTACTCAGGGGTTACACTTGAGTTCTCCTGTGTCACCTGGAGTCCTCCTGGCTGGGGGTATACCCAGATGTCCCTACGTATGTGACCTGGGGAGTGGAAATACTCACGGGGTGTCTCCTGTGGGACACTGACACCTTCTGGCCTGGCTCTGGGCACTCTGTTTGCAGGGCTCCACACTGGAGATCAGCAATGATTCCCATGAGGAACTCATCTTCTCAGGCAATGGACAGGTGCGTCAGGCCAACAGCCATGGACAGTGCTGGGCTGGGCTGAGGGAGGGGCCTAGGGAGATACACAGGCGGGGACTCAAGATGAGCAGGCTGGGCCGAGGACCAGAGCCTGGATATAGGTACTTCTGGGCCCCGTTCTGGTGTTTCCAACCAGAGTGACTCACCCCAGTCTCGTTCCTAAGAGATCTCGCCCCTCTGCTGCCCACTGACAGCTGAGTTATGGCAACCCCATGTCAGGTCCTGGTGGGATTTTCAGGGGACAGATTACTACTGGTTCCCTGGATATGAAGTCAAGAACGTCCGCGTGTGGGACAGCACGGTTTTCCCACCCAGCCCGGGAATCCCAGGCAGGGGTCAGCTCCGCTGTGCTTCCAGACCTCCCCACAACCCAAGACGGAGAACCCAAACCCCACACACAGGGGTGAGGCTTACCCTTGAGAGAGAGAGACTACTCCATGCACGTGTCGGCAGTGTGTCTCTCGGTCTCAGCCCTGGAGCCCCCACCCGTCTCCATCCTGTTCCATGAGAAAGGACATTTGTCCTGTGGCTCAGCTGGGATTCCAGTGCTTGTCCCCGGCTGCCCTGCTGCAGGTCACGGCCTCAGAGAGCGCCCCTGGAAGCCTGGTCTGCTGGGCAGTCACAGCCCAGGGCCCACACGAGGGCGGCTCTCACACAGGAGTTTGCACACAGTGCTGGGGGCTGGATGTCCCTGTGTCTCCTGCTTGTACATGTCCATCTCCGTTCCCGTGTTCTCGTGTTCTCCCGTGCTTCTCTGTGTCCTTGTCCCCTCTCCTTATCAGCACGGCAGACCTGGGGCCCACACCATGGCCTGGCCTAACGTCCATCACCTCCTCAGGAGCACATGGCACATGCAACCGCACTCAGGGACGCAGAGTCAGAGTGTCCCTGTCGCTTTCACAGGAGCTAATGCCCTGCTGAGACAGAGGCCCAGACAGCACTTGCTGGGGAGAGGGGCTGAGGTGTCCCCTGGAGCAGCCACGGTCAGATCACCGTGCAGAAGGGCTGTGGCCGGGACACTGCCAGCTTCCATCTCTGCACTGCTGCTCCCAGCTGCTGGCCTCCCTGGGGGTATAATCTGCCCTCCCGACTCTTCCACGCTGCTCTCTGTGTGGTCAACAAAGTCACTTTCGGCCTTTCATTCCCAACCCTCAGGGATGTGAGGAGTCACCTGGTGCAGCTGGATGCCCTCTGTGAGGGGGTCTTCTCCCAGCCCAGACTCCCGTGGTCGGGGGTCCCTGGATCCACCTCTGACTCCTGTATCTGCTGGTCCCCTCTAGTTTGGAGGTGTGTCCACACTGCACCTGGCGGAGGTCTGCCCCCTGCGGAGCCTGCAGCCAGGCACCGGGGCGAAGCTGGAGGAATCCCTGGTCCCAGCCTCCCCAGGAAGAACCATCGCTCACCTGTCCACTCTGCTGTGCTCATATGGTGACTTCAGCACTGTTCCGTATTTTTTGGACCAGATATTCCATAGGTGAGCGTCTGTGCTCTCCAGGCACATGGGGCCTCTGCTGTGTGCCAGAGCCCCCTAGCCGTGGCTCTCTGTGCCTGTGTGCTCCTCTGAGAAGTGGGGTGGTGTGGGCGTGAGCCTCAGGGTTTGACAGGGACCATGTGACTGCAGACATGGCAGGGGCCTGGTGCCTGCTCTGTGGCCAGGGCTGCTGGCGCTGCACTCATCCCTCTTCTTCTGGTCTCTGCACCCTCGGGACTCAATAGCCCACAGCCCTCGAGGTTTGGAAAACCCCACAGAGAGCAGCCCTGCTTTCCCATCTGTAAAGGAGACCTCCCAGCCCCAGTGACTGATTCAGACAGAGTAGGGCCCAGGCACTGGGTGTGAGGCCCAGGCCCCTCAGCTCTCTGGCAAGGTTCCGTGTGTGGTTCATCCCCACATCAAGTGAATGTTAAAAACTGGGCAGTCACTTTACAGACACGTGTCACAGCTCAGCGAGCAAAGCAGACAGCATTCCCGGGGCCTCTTGACTTGGGAGGACCTAGACTCCCCAACTGAACGCCTGCCCGGGTCCTGTGCACAGGGTCAGAGGGGAGAGGATCGTCCTCCCATGGTCTTGCCAGAATGTCAGAGCCCAGGCCCCACTAGGACGTCATGGACTGTGGGTCCAGTCAGAGGCCTTCTGTCCCTGCAAACTGTGGGAGCGAAATGTGGGCTGTGGCTGGGGAGGGACAGACAGGGTGTGGATCTCCCCCTTCCTGTGACTCCTCTGAGAGCACCGAGGCCCGAGGACTCCCCTCAAAGGGAAGGAGAACAGAGCTAGGAATGGGGTCCCAGACCTGCAAAGGAGAGGGGGGCTGGGGCGCAGAGCAGCCAGGGGTCCATGCCCAGGACAGGTGCTTCCCAGCTCCACCCACAAACCCCGTCCCCGCCCCTGCCCCAGGAGGCCCAGACCTACAGAGATCCTGAGAAACCTGCTCCTAAGTCTGCCTGGAGCCTCGTGCTGAGCACTGGGGAACCTCCCCTCGGGAAAGAAGGTCACTGGGACGCTGTCACCACGGGGTGTGCACCAGCCCTGTTGACCAGGTCTCCCACGGCCAGGGCAGCCCAGGAAGGCTTGGGGGGTGGGGTCATGCTCTGGACAGGCAGAGGCATGCCCAGGGCCCCAGAACCACAGAGGGGCCCCAGGCAGTGCAGTGTGACGGCCAAGGCCAGCCTCTGACCCTGCTGCCCTCGCTTGTGTCCCCAGCAACATGGCTTCCTTCCTGGGACGCTGCAGAGACCTGTACAAGGCAGAGCTCCATGGCAACACCAGCCTTCCACTGCTGAAGATGAAGGTGGGCTGCAAGCCTGTCAGCCTGCCTGGAGGAGACCTGGGGACCCAGGTGTACTTTCTGTATGCCCTGCCCGGACACACCCAGCACCCTGAGGCCAAAGCAGACGGTGAGGGGCAGCGCAGTCTGCAGGTCTCTCAGGGGTGGTGTTTGGGGCTGGAATCCCCTTCCAGGCAGTGCGACCTCTCGGGGTTTGCAGAGGCCACTGGAAGGTGATTCCCGTTGGCGACCCTTTCTCTTCTTCCAGCTCCTGCTCTGCGTGCAGGGCCAGCACCCTTCCGTGCACTGGCTCTGGAGCCAGCTGCAGCACCACTGGCTCAGCCAGGACCTGCTCCAGAGCCAGGGCCAGCTTCCCCATGGGGCCTGCCCCCATGCGCACAATCAGCACCAGGGCCAGCTCCACAGGCCTCCTCTGGCTGGGCTGGGACTGCAGAGGAGCTGCCTGGAGCGGAGATGGTTGACATCACCGCCTTCTCCCCCAGGACGATGGCAGAACAGCTCACACTTCTGGATGCGGTGAGCAGCCGGCTCTGCTGGGCAGGGCCAGGACCACGGCGTCCCTGTGGCACCTGCTGTCCCACACAAGCCCTGGCCAGAGTCCAGTGTTCTGAGTCAGCCCAGCCTTCATGTCTCAGCCCCAGTGTGACCCGGGCTCGTTTCTCATGTCCTAACCCACGTGTCCCCTGTGCACAGCAGAGATGGGACACACTCATGCCAGGTTCACAGAGCGACAGACAGAAAGCTGGGCACGGTGTGGCCCAGTGGTGGTGGAGGGCACTCACTGAGGTGCAGCCAGGCCCCCGTCCCTGCCAGTCTGCCCAGAATGCCTACCTGTCTCAGCACTGATCAGGCTTCAGAGTTGGACGGGGTCCCAGAGCAGACACGCAAACAGAGCCCCTTGTTGTAGCTACCAGAGGGAGGTGCGCTGGGATGGACACAAGGAGCACAGGGCTGATGGCGATGGGCCGAGGGATGGGGAGTTGGCCAGGATGCCCAGGAGAAAACACCTCTGTGTCTTCTCTCCAAGAATGGGCTCTGGGCCGTGGGGCTCTGGGCACCCTCAGGGGGCTGCTGCTCCCACCGCTGAGAGGCCCATGCACAGCACCCCTGCACTCTGAGTGGGGGTGGCTGTGCCCATGGGACACTCTCCTCCCCAGGAGCTGTTCCAGAAGGTCGTGCCCTTCCACTGCCTGGGCTCCGTCTGGACCAAGAGCAACAAGAGAGGCAAGGAACACCTGGCCTCCACTGTCCATGCCACCGTCCAGCAGTTCAACTGCGTGACAAATTGTGTAGTAACCACATGCTTGGGGGACCCCAGCATGAAGGCCACGGACAGGGCCCGTGTGGTGGAGCACTGGATCAAGGTGGCCAAGGTCAGCTGCGGGCAATCAGGGCCCTCGCTCACTGCACTCTGGGAATGGCCACTTTGCTTTATCAGCCCTCGGGAGTACACCCTGTGGCTGAAGACCCTGCACAGACCCTGGGCCCTTCCTGGCAGGGAGGGGCCTGACCTGACTCACTTCCCCCAGGGGTGCATGCTCCCCTCCCACCTGAACCTCCGTGTGGGTTGAACCCAATCCTCTCCCTGTGAGGGTGGCCACAGTGCCCTCGTGCCTTCCTGTGGCTCTGTGGGCATCTGATGCAGCAGGGGGATGTCAGCCCAGGGGGATCAGGTGACTTCTCCCTCATCCTCTCTGCTCTCCAGGAGTGCCAGACCCTCAGGAATGTTTCCTCGGCCCATGCCATCCTCACTGCTCTACAGACCTCCCCAATTTGTCGCCTGCAAGAGACGTGGGGAGAAGTCTCCAGGTGGGTGCCTTCTCCCACAGGAGCACCAGGGTGTACCTGGGACCCTAGGACTCACCACTAACCCCCATGACTCTGGGAGGGGCCAGACGTGGACTCTAAGGGGAGGCATGGGGAATGGCACCTTCGAGACCCCTAGACCTTCTGCCTAATTTTTCCCATAGGATATTTGCTTTGCTGTCAGACACCAGTTCTTTAATAGTGCTCCTGGGCAGCACCGGAGCTCCCTGTGCAGGTGAACTTGAGGCAGAACGGTGCTGCTCAGTGGAGGGGAGGGGCCCAGGAGAACCACTTGAGCTCCCCACCTGTCCCCTGGGCACCAGGGCTTAGGGAACTCAGTGGGGAACTCACCTGGGCCGTGTGCATCCTCCTTGCTGTCGAGTGAAGGGAGCTGCACTCACCATCCTCCCATCACACTGAGTAGCTCTTCCTGGTTTCCCATCTCCACAGCAAAAGCTGCAAAAAATTTGAGCGCCTGTGTGAGAAGGACAATGGCTTGAGCAGAGATCGACTCACCAAGGTAGGGAGGCTGGGAGGCGGGGCAAGTCCTTGGGGGGTAGGGAGGGAGCAAAGTGTCGCCACCCAGAGCCTGTGCAGGCCCTGTCTGTCACTAGAGATCCCTGGGTTCCACTCCCTGAGTGGCAGGGGAGATGTGCAGCAGAAGCTGTGGTTCGTCCTCAACCCTGCTGGGGCTGGATGAGCATACAGTGGGGCTGGGTGGCCAGCACCTGTCAGCCAGGCCTCCTGAGACCACCTGGCCCTCTCTCTCCATGGTGGTGCCTGGCCAGGGACCAGGACACAGAGAGCCCTGATGGACTCCTGGCCAGGGGTGCAGCTGGAGTTGGGGTGAAGCAGTGGGGTGGCGGTCAGCTGGGGGCAGGGCAGGCTCTCCTGTGTAGCCCTGGGCTGGTCATTGCCCATGGCCTCTGATTTCTCAAGTAGAGGATGGGGCTGATGAGCCTGTTGTGCAGGGCTCATGGGGGTCGGTGAGGCACCAGGAAGGGTGATGCGCGGTGCAGGGCCTGGCCTTCTTCCCAGGGGACAATGAGGAGGAGGAGGGCAGGCGTAGGTTGCTGAGTCAGGACAGCTGTGGTGGGGGGGCACCCAGCACCCTCGCCAGTCAAGGAGCAGACCCAGGGAGACCCCTTGCTCAAGGTGCCCCCAGTGAGGGTGGGAGCCACAGCATCCAGATAGAGTGCACTTGGGGGAGGGGGTCAGACATGCCATGCCCCAGCAGAGGGCCCAGGTGTGGGCAGGGGTCAGAAGGACAGGCCCTAAGACCCTGACCTTGATCCTGGCAGAAGGGAGCCTTCAAGCTTGCTGCCCGGGAGAAGAATCCGCAGAGAGCACAGATGAGGCTGCGGAAACAACAGAAGGTGCGTGTGCCCGGGTGAGGGGACTCCTCCGTCACACCGGGGCCCGAGCCACAGGAGCAGGGCCTCCACCTCCAGCCCTCCCTGCAGTCCCCAAACTGCCTCAGTGGCCTCCACCAGAGAGACCAGAGCCAGGGCCTGGGGCAGCTGGACTCTCAGTGCACTTGGGGCTGAGGTGGTGCTGGGGGTCACACGGCCTGTGTGCCCTTGGACATCCCAGCAGGAGTCCTAGGGGTGCCTGCTGTCCTGGGAGTAGCTGGGAGGATGGAGAATGGAGGAGGCTGCCAAGGTATGGATGGCTCCCAGGGGAGACATGAGCCAGGGTCTAGGAGCTGGGGTGGAGGGGTCTCTGGGGCCAGGGCTCGGGGGGCAGCTGAGAGCAGGTGCTCATCACCACCCCCTGTGGCACAGGGAGTCGTCCCCTTTCTTGGCACCTACCTGAAATACCTGGTGATGTTGGACACTGTGATGGGGGACTCTGTGCATGTGAGTGATCCTGGGGCAGATGGGGTGGGCCGGGTCCCTGAGGCTTGGGGGCAGGGCGGGGTGGGGAGAGTCTGGACTGCGTTCTTAACCTTCAGTGCTGCCCCCCCTTCTCCTGAACCTCACAGCCGTCCCTGGGGCTGGGGCTTCACTGCCTCTGCCCTGGGAGTGTCGGGGCCTCCAACCGGGTGCCCCTCCCTTTCCTGGAGGGACAAAGCTACACAAGGTCTTGGCTGAGCCTCCTTGGCCTCCCCTCGGGTAGGCTCCATGGGCAGAAGAGAAATTGGGCCCAGCAAGGTCAGGAAGCACTGACATGGCCAGGCACCCTCGCCCATCCCAGCCTCTGTTTCCCGCCTGTCACCAGGCAGGGGAGAACAGCAGGTGCCTGAGGCTCAGCTGCCAGGTCCCCTCTCCAGAGCTCACCCAGATCCTGTCCTTTCCCACCCACATCCCCTTGACGGCCTCATGAAGGGGAGGGTCAGGGCTGGGCCCAGCTGGGGGCGGTTCTGATGGACTCTGTCTGCCTTCCAGCAGGCTGATGTCAGCTTCCAGAAACTGAATAAGGTGAGCAGCTGTGGCCTCACTCAGGGCAGGAGGGCACTGGGGGTCACAGGTGGCCCCGGTCGGGACCCCATGCATCACCCCTGCAGCTTTGCTCTATTAGGAGGGCTGGGTGCACATGACGGGGAGACCCATCCCTAGGGCGGGTGCAGGTAGAGGACTGGAATCAAGGAGAAGCCTGGGGAGGGGCTGTTTGCACCCCCATCGGAGGCCAGGGTGGGGCCTGCATGGGCTGGAGGGGAGGAGGCCTCTTAAGAGGAAACACCCAGAACCCCACAGCCCCTCCCCTACCAGGTCCCCACAGCGTTCCCAGCCCAGGCCCTGACAGTGTCCTGTGTGTCCCTCCATCCCCAGGAAATGAAAGTCCTGCAAGAAATCCAACTACTGCAGGTGGCAGCGAGCAAGTATTATTTTAAGCGTGATGAGGAGTTTGGTGTGTGGTTCCGGTCTGTGGAGTTTCTCACTGAGAAGGAGAGGTGAGTGATGGGCAGGAATCAGGTGAAGCCTAGTGTGGGGGTGGGGAGGGCTCTCCCTGCTGTGCAGCTGCAGGGAGCATCGTCCAGGACCCTGGTGGGCAGCAGGCCCTGTCCCATGGGCACTGCTGGCCCCAGGACTGCAGCTCCTGGACAGACCCTGGGAGGGAGGCCTGAGCTGAGGCTCTTGGTGGACTCATGGCTGTGCTCTCTTCGTTAGCTACGCCCTGTCCCGCCAGCTGGAGCCCCCTGTCAAGAAGCCCACAGCAGCCTCAAGGCCATGAACACCATCGTGATGCCCTCGTGACCAAGTGCCTGGGACCTCAGGGGCAGATCTGAGCTCATTGTGAGCCTGGTGCCTGGGACAGTGGCCTCCCTGTTGTGAAGCTGAGGCCTGCATTGTATCAGTTTAATTGCCCCTCTTATGTTTTCTCTTTTCCTCCATTTAACTATAGTCACTGTTATTAACTCCCTAGTAGAGTTTTATTAAAGTTAACATAAATATGTTGCACCATGAGTTTCATTCTTCCTCGTCATTGCTTCCCCATAACTGAGGTTGTGAGCAGTGTTCCACCCGTGCAAATGTGCTGCGGACATGGGCCCCTCCTAGTTGCAGCTCCTGGAGCTGCACCTCGCTGGTTGAGGTTCCCTGAGGTTCTTCTCCTAAGAGGAGCTGGCAGATCATGTGATGTCTGGTGTAAAAACACTGCCTCACTCCTCCTGCATTTGCTGCCCTGGGTTTAGGATGTTGGGTCCAGCCTGGCCTGGCCTGACTGTGGTGGGCCAATGGGAGGTGAACCAGCAGATGGAAGGTCTCTCTCTCACTTTGCCTTCTAAATATATAAAAGAGGGGCTGGTGCTGTGGCATAGTGGGTAAAGCTGCCACCTACAGTGCTGGCATCAGGGGTGTGTTTGAGTCCCGGCTGCTCTCCTTCTGATCCAGTCTCTGCTATGGCCTGGGAAAGCAGTGGAGGATGGCCCCAGTCCTTGGGCCCCTGCACCCATGCAGGAGACCCTGAAGAAACTCTGGCTCCTGGCATCCGATCAGCCCAGCTCCAGCCATTGTGGCCATTTGGGGAGTGAACCAGCAAATGGAAGACCTCTCTATCTCTCCCACTAACTCTAGCTTTCAAATAAATAAATAAGTAAAATAATAAATCTTTAAAAATAGAAAAAAGAATAAAAAGCATTTTAGATGGAAGGTAAAAATACTACCACAATGTCAAAATGCTTTATCATAAAAGTTTGTTTTGATATCTGTATCAGTACGGGACACATTAATGGCTAGTATCCCTAAGACATCCAAATGAATGTGTTGCTTATTTTCGTAGGAACAAGCCGTCTGTTTCTGGAAATAATGGACACACTAAGGGCTGGGCTTCATGGCAGCAGGTGCCCCTTCCTGACACTTGCTTTGGTCTCTCATTCTCCATCTTCTCTGTATTAACTTTTCTATGTCCCCACATTTTCACTGGAACTTGCATCTTCAACCTGCGAGGCGACAGCAGTGCTGCAGGGTCAGCACCTGTGCCTGTGGACAGCACATTTGTCTTCAAGTCCCCTCAGGCAGAGCTGTCTTAGGAAACGTTCCTGACACACCTGGGAGCCACCAGCCTTGCAAAAGCTAGGCACACCTGAGGGGAGTCCCAGGGCCTCAGGCACCAGCGCTGACACACGGTCGGGCCAACCGACACCTGACGTTTGCTGTAAATGATGTCGGAGGGCAGGGACTCGACCTGGCCTTTCTGATTCCAAAGGCTGACTTGAACTTGTCTTCTTGCACTTTGCTGTGTCTCACCTTTGCCACCGTTGAATCACTGCGTAAGCAGTCACCATCAGGCACATGGCAGTGTTTTCCGGTTGGGGCTCTGAGTGCTGGTATTTAAACTCTGGCACAGGTTTTGGTGACACGGCACAGATCTGTCAGGTATGTACATAGTGGAGGAGCTACAGCATAGAAGCTGCATCTCTGCACCCTGGGGGACACTGCCGGGTTCCTGGAACGCTTGTAGCATTGCACACCCACAGCACAAGCTCCCTTGCATGGCCGCGTCCCTGCCAAATGGTGCTGTCATTCCCATTGTGATTACCTGACTGCTCTGTGCTTTCAGGCTCCATCTGAGTGTACCTGATTCCTAAAGAACTTGAGCATTGTTGCAGGTGTTGGTCACTGAAGAACCTCTTTTATAGAGACATTTAGGGGTGCGTGATGGGGTGCTGTGGGGTAGGCCGTTGCTTGGGACAGCTGCATGCCATATTGGTGTGCTACGCTGCTTCCCATCTGGCTCCCTGCTAGTGCAACCTGAGAGGTAACGGACGCTCGCTCAAGTGCTTGGGTCCCTGCCGCCCACACCGGAGATCTGGATGTATTCTGGGCTCCTGGCTCCTGCCTGGCCCAGCCCTAGTTGCTGCAAGCATATGGGGCCATCAGCAGATAGATCTCCCACTCACCTTGCCTTTCAAACAAATAGTTATTTTTAATTTATTTTAAAACATTGTTGCTGGGGCCGGCACTTCATTTCAGTGAGGAAAGCTGCCACACCTGCAGTGCCGGCATCCCATATGCGTGCTGGTTTCAATTCCCGGCTGCTCCACTTCCGGTCCAGGTCTCTGCTATGGCCTGAGGAAGCAGTAGAAGATGGCCCAAGTCCTGGGGCCCTGCACCCGCGTAGAGACCTGGAGGAAGCTCCTGGCTTCAGGTGCAGGGCCTGTGCTGACACAGATGTGACCAAGTGCAGGGCCTGTGCTGAGCCAGACGTGACCACGGGTGCAGGGCCTGAGCTGACCCAGGTGTGACCACGGGTGCAGGGCCTGTGCTGACCCAGGTGTGACCACGGGTGCAGGGCCTGTGCTGACCCAGACGTGACCACGGGTGCAGGGCCTGTGCTGACCCAGGTGTGACCACGGGTGCAGGGCCTGAGCTGACCCAGGTGTGACCACAGGTGCAGGGCCTGAGCTGACCCAGACGTGACCACGGGTGCAGGGCCTGTCCTCACCCAGACGTGACCACGGGTGCAGGGCCTGTGCTGACACAGATGTGACCAAGTGCAGGGCCTGTGCTGAGCCAGACGTGACCACGGGTGCAGGGCCTGTGCTGACCCAGGTGTGACCACAGGTGCAGGGCCTGTGCTGACCCAGACGTGACCACGGGGGCAGGGCCTGTGCTGACCCAGACGTGACCACGGGTGCAGGGCCTGAGCTGACCCAGGTGTGACCACAGGTGCAGGGCCTGAGCTGACCCAGACGTGACCACGGGTGCAGGGCCTGTGCTCACCCAGACGTGACCACGGGTGCAGGGCCTGTGCTGACACAGATGTGACCAAGTGCAGGGCCTGTGCTGAGCCAGACGTGACCACGGGTGCAGGGCCTGTGCTGACCCAGGTGTGACCACGGGTGCAGGGCCTGTGCTGACCCAGACGTGACCACGGGTGCAGGGCCTGTGCTGACCCAGACGTGACCACGGGTGCAGGGCCTGTGCTGACCCAGGTGTGACCATGGGTGCAGGGCCTGTGCTGACCCAGATGTGACCACGGGTGCAGGGCCTGTGCTGACCCAGACGTGACCACGGGTGCAGGGCCTGTGCTGACACAGATGTGACCACGGGTGCAGGGCCTGTGCTGACCCAGACGTGACCACGGGTGCAGGGCCTGTGCTGACACAGATGTGACCACGGGTGCAGGGCCTGTGCTGACCCAGACGTGACCACAGGTGCAGGGCCTGTGCTGACCCAGACGTGACCACACATGTAGACTGTACTGACCCAGGTGTGACCAGGGGTACAGGGCCTGTGCTGACCCAGACGTGACCACGGGTGCAGGTCCTGTGCTGACCCAGACGTGACCACGGGTGCAGGGCCTGTGCTGACCCAGACATGACCAAGTGCAGGGCCTGTGCTGACCCAGGTGTGACCAGGGGTGCAGGGCTTGTGCTGATGCAGGTGTGACCATGAGTGCAAGGCCTGTGCTGACCCAGACGTGACCACGGGTGCAGGGCCTGTGCTGACCCAGGTGTGACCACGGGTGCAGGGCCTGTGCTGACACAGGTGTGACCAAGTGCAGGGCCTGTGCTGAACCATGTGTGACCGCGGGTGCAGGGCCTGTGCTGACCCAGACGTGACCATGAGTGCAAGGCCTGTGCTGACCCAGACGTGACCACACATGCAGACTGTACTGACCCAGGTGTGACCAGGGGTACAGGGCCTGTGCTGACCCAGACGTGACCACGGGTGCAGGTCCTGTGCTGACCCAGACGTGACCACGGGTGCAGGGCCTGTGCTGACCCAGACATGACCAAGTGCAGGGCCTGTGCTGACCCAGGTGTGACCAGGGGTGCAGGGCTTGTGCTGATGCAGGTGTGACCATGAGTGCAAGGCCTGTGCTGACCCAGACGTGACCACGGGTGCAGGGCCTGTGCTGACCCAGGTGTGACCACGGGTGCAGGGCCTGTGCTGACGCAGGTGTGACCAAGTGCAGGGCCTGTGCTGAACCATGTGTGACCGCGGGTGCAGGGCCTGTGCTGACCCAGACGTGACCATGAGTGCAAGGCCTGTGCTGACCCAGACGTGAACACGGGTGCAGGGCCTGTGCTGACCCAGACGCGACCACGGGTGCAGGGCCTGTGCTGACCCAGACGCGACCACGGGTGCAGGGCCTGTGCTGACCCAGACGCGACCACGGGTGCAGGGCCTGTGCTGACCCAGGTGTGACCACGGGTGCAGGGCCTCTGCTGACCCAGGTGTGACCACGGGTGCAGGGCCTCTGCTGACTCATGTGTGACTGCACTGC
Source organism: Oryctolagus cuniculus (assembly GCF_051225735.1). Lineage (NCBI taxonomy): Eukaryota > Metazoa > Chordata > Mammalia > Lagomorpha > Leporidae > Oryctolagus > Oryctolagus cuniculus. The sequence goes on along the minus strand of NC_142872.1, from coordinate 3,492,636 downwards.
AGAGACTGTACTGAATATCCACCCTGTTAAAACCATCTACCAGGGCGAGCATTGTGCCCACCTTGTTCAAGTCCAGCTTCCTCCACTTCCCAACCAGCTTCCTGCTAATTTGCTCCTAGGAGGAGCAGGCGAGGGCCCAAGTTCCGGGGTCTCTGCCACTGATGGGGAGCCCCAGACTGGGCTCCAGGCTCTCCGGCCTCGGCACGGCCCACTGTGGGTATCTGAGGAGTGAACCAGCTAGTGGAAGCTGTTTCTCTCTCTGCAATTGCGTTTCTAATAAGTGAAAACAAACACACACAAATTTAAGAAGGAAAAATGAAAGTCGCCTCGCCTGGGTGAGGGTCAGAGGGCGCACCCCCACGTCACCCCCTCTCCTGCACTCTGTCCCACCACTGGCTGCTGAGCCCCCAGGGCCCACGCCTGGCTCTTTGGCCCCTGAGCCAGTTGGGAGACGCAGCCTTTGCTTGTCCCTCCTGGCCCTGGCCAAACTCCGCACCTGCTTCCCCGCGGCCCCGTCACAGAACGGAGCAAACAGGTCCCCAGGGCTGGTGTGTGGAGCTGAGTGGAGCTGAGCTTCTCTGCCCTGCTCTCACTGCCCGGAGGACGGCTCAGGGTGGGGGCAGACGCGAGGTCCCCGGCCACGCAGGAAGCAGCAGCCGCAGCCTGCCCAGGGGGCCACTGCTCTGCCTGCCGCTGGCTTAGCCGTCCAGGGAGCAGCTGCAGACAGGGCGGCGGGAGCTGACCCAGGGCCAGCTTCTCCCCTGGGCTGCACCAGGGGCCCCCGGCGGCTGGGCGAGGCCTGGTCCCCAGCCTCACTGGCCAACTCACCAGGACCTCCTGGGTGAGAACAGGTGTCGGGGGTCCTGTCCGCTGCCGGGGCTCCCCCACTCAGCCACAGTTGAGAGCTGCAGTTCTGCAGTCAGCGCCTCTCACCTGTTCCCCTGGCACCTCAGGAGGCAGGAAGCTTTGCTCTGGGTGAGAAGTCAGGGCTTTGCCTTGGGCGCAGAGATCATCATTCAAAGATGGAGACATGCCAGCAATCGGGTGCTTAGCAACCGGTTAAACACGAATTCTCACCCTAAATACAACCGCAGCATCCGGACTCATCTTACTTTACAAAAGACTTCCTTGCTCAAAGGATTTGTGTCAGGAGCCCGACTGTCAGATGATGTCACCGCCTACTGGCCGCGAGCGAGATTGCAGCCCGGCCAGAACAGGAGAGAGGAGGGAGAGCCCTGAGCCCCATGCAGGAGACCCTGGATTCCAGCTTGGGGTTGTGCCCTTTCCCGCCCCCTGCGCTGTGGGCCGCAGGGACTGGGGCCCGCGCCTGACGCGGGGCCTGAACGCCACTTAGTGTTGAATCACATTGTGCCTCAATACAGAGAAGAATAAAGTACGGGAAGTAAGAACTCAGAATATTGGTGGAGTAATTTTTTTTGACTACTTTTTACTTGTTGAATGCTATGGTTAGTGGTACATTAAGCCTGTGATTGAAATCATGAAATCACTTACATGAAATCATTGAAATCATGCTTTTGCAAAAATGAAAGAAAAAAAGGAAGGAAGCAAGGATAGAGGAGGGGGATTGATGGGGGAGGGAACGTGGCTGTCTTCTTGGAATTGTACCTATGAAATACATGAAATCTGTTCTCTTTATATAAATAAAAAATTAACAATAAAATGATAAAAGAAGCACAAAAATAATTGCTGGGACATCAACGTTAACTTTTCAACTGACAGAAGAACTCTAATTCTTGAATCTACATGATTGAGACATTTCCAAATAGTTGATTTTGAAGAACGGAGATGTAATGGGGGAGGGGATTCTTGGATAGTTCACCATAAACTATTTTGGATTTTTCAAGAATAAAAATGTTGTATTTTTTAACATTTATTTCTTTATCTGAAAGAGTTACAGAGAGAGAAGGAGAGACAGAGAGGGAGGTCTTCCATCCTCTGTTCACTCCCCCAATGACAGCAGTAGCAGGGGCTGCGGTCAGCCTGAAACCAGGAGCCAGGAGCTTCATCCAGGTCTCTTAGGTGGGTGCAGGGGCTCCAGCGCTTGGATCATCTTCTGCTTCTCCCAGGCTCATTAGCAGGGAGCTGGATCAGGAGTGGAGCACCTGGTATGGGATGCTGGTGTCGCAAGCAGTGGCTGAACCCGCTGCACCACAATGCTGGACTGATGGGGTAATCCTAAAAGCCTTCGTGGGTTGAAGCAAAGCACCACAGAGTTAAGGATCTACGGTACTGGAAACCCCTCCAAGTGTCTGAGTCCTGCTTTGCTGTCCAAGTCTTAAAAGAAAAAATGTCAACCCAGAATACTGTACCCTGCAAAGCTTTCATTTAACAATGAGGGTGAAATAAAGACCTCCCATAACAAACAAAAACAAAAAATTTGTCACTAACTGGTCCAGCCTTACAAATGATGCTTAAGGGTGTGCTACACAGAGAAACACAGAAAGATAGTCATCATTATAAAACAATTGAAGGCAGAACATCTCTCTGTAAGAGTACAAAGAAAATACAAAACAAACAATAGGAATATTTATATAACATGGCAGGGCCAAATTGCCACTCATCATTAGTCACCTTGAATGTAAATGGCCTAAATTCTCCAATTAAAAGATACAGACTGGCTGAATGGATTTAAAAGCAAGATGCATCTACTTACCATCTACAAGCAAGGTACCTCACCAACAAAGATACACACAGACTGAACGTGAAAAGATAGAAAGAGATAAAGAGATATTCCACACCAACAGAAAGCAGAAATGAGTAGGCATAGACATCCTAGTATCAGACAAAATAGACTTTAATACAACTGCTAAGAGAGACAAAGAAGGGCACCTTGTAATCATGAAGGGATCAAGTCAACAGGAAGAAGTGACTGTAGTAAATGTATAAGCCCCAGGGGCCTGGCTATTTAACACTCTAATACAATAGAGATGGGGGACTGCAACGCTCACCTCCCTCAGTGGACAGATCAGCTGATCAGAAAGTCAAACAAGCAACAGCGCTAATGGACACTATGACCAAATGCACCTAACTGACATCTAGATACTTTCATCCCACGGGTGCAGAATACACATTCTTTCCTCAGTGCATGGAACTATCTCTAGGATAGACCACACGCTAGGCCATAAAGTAAGTCTCAGAAAATTCAAAAAAAAAAAATTGAAACTATACCATCTGTCTTTTGTGACCACAATTGAATGAAGCTGAAAATCAACAACTCAAGAATATCTAGAATATATGCAAACACATGGAGACTGAACCACATACTCCTGAATGAACAGTGTGTCATAAAATAAATCAAAAGAGAAATAAATAAAATTTCTGGAAACAAATGAAGATGACAATGCAACATATCAAAACTTCTGGGATATAGCAATTAGTGCCTATATCAAGAAATTGGAAAGGCATCAAATAAGTGAGAGGTAAATGCATCTCAAGGATTTAGAAAACAGCAAACCAAACCCAAAATTAGTAGGAGAAAAGAAATAATTAAAATTAGAGAAGAAATAAACAAAACTTAATGCAAAAATAATAAAAAAGATCAGTGAAATGAGGAACTGCTTTTTTTTGAAAAAATAAACAAAATTGAGACATCATTGGCCCAACTAACCAAAAAAGAGAGGAAGAAGACCCAAATCAGAGATCAAAATGTAAATGTAGAGGCCAGCACTGTGGCACAGTGGGTAAAGCTGCCGCCTGCAGTGCCAGCATCCCAATTGGGTGCGAGTTCAAGTCACAAAAAATAGCAAAATCTTCCATGTTTGTGGATTGTAAATTAATATTATCCAAATGTCCATACCACCAAAAGCAATTTACAGATTCAATGCACTGCCAATCAAAATACCAATGACATTCTTCTCAGCTCTAGAAAAAGCTATGCTAAAATTCATATGGAAACACAAGAGTCCCCAAATAACTACAGCAATCTTATACAACAGAAACAAAGCCAGAGATGTCACAATACCGGATTTCAATACATACTCCAGGCAGTTCTAATCAAAACAGCTTGGTACTGACACATAAATAGACATGTAGATCAATGGAACAGAATAGAAACTCCAGAAATCAGTCCATGCATCTATAATCAACTAATCTTTGACAAAGGAGTTAAAATCAATCCCTGGAGAAAGGGCAGTCTCTTCAACAAATGGTGCTGGGAAAATTGGATCTTCATATGCAGAAGTATGAAACAAGCCCCTAATTAACACCCTATACAAAAACCAACTCAAAATGGATCAAGGATCTGAATCTATAACCTGATACTATCAAATTACCAGAGGAAGCATTGGGGAAACTCTACAAGGCATTGGCATAGGCAAGGACTTCTTGGAACAGACTCCAGACGCACAGGAATTAAAGCCCAAAATAGACAACTGGGACTACATCCAACTGAGAAGCTGCTGTATTGCAAAAGCTTCAGCAAAGGAAAGAGGCAACTGACAGAAATTATTTGAAAACTATACAACTAATAAAGGATTAATATCCAGAATATATAAAGAGATCAAGAAACTCAACAATAAAACAAACAGTACAGTTAAGAAACAGGCAAAGGATCTGAACATATTTCGAAAGAGGAAATTCAAGTGGCCAACAGACACATGAAAAACGCTCAGGATCACTAGCCCTCAGAGAAATGTAAATCAAAACCACAATGAGATCCCCTCATTGTCAGAATGGCTTCCATACAGAAATCAACAAACAACACATGCTGGCAAGGATGTGGGGAAGGGTACCCTAATCCACTGTTGGAGGGATTGTAGACTGGTATAGCCACTATGGAAGACAGTATGGAGATACCTCAGAAAGCTGAAAATGGACCTACCATATGACCCAGCCATCCCACTCCTGGGAATTTACCCAAGGGGAATGACATCAGCATATGGAAGAGTGATCTGTACCCCCATGTTTATTGCAGCTCAATTCACAATAGCTAAGCTATGGAATCAACCCAAATGTCCATCAACTGATGACTAGATAAAGAAATTATGAGATATATATACACTATGGAATATTACTCAGCCATAGAAAGAATTAAATCCTGTCTTTTGCAACAAAATGGGTGCAACTGGAAACCATCATATTTAGGGAAATAAGCCAGTCCAAAAAGACAAATACCATATGTTTTCCTTGATCTATGGTCACTAATAAAATACCAAAAATGTAATGTATAGGACTGAAATTGACATTTTGAGCTTTGATGATTGTTTACAGCCCTTGTCTCTACTATTTAGGAACAGTGATTTTTCTTCTTACTATGTGTTGAACCCTTTACTTAGTATAGGGCTAATCTTATGAGTATAAAGTAAATTGAAAGTAGATCATTGTAAAAACTAAGAGAGGGATAGAGAGGAAGGTGGAGGGAAGGCGGGAGCCTAGGCAGGAGGGAGGGTGGGGTGGGAAGTATCACTGTTAGTAAATCTGTACATGAAATTCATGAAATCTGTATACCTTAAATAAAATGTAAAACAAACAAGAGGCAATAAAACAACTGGGAACACACTCACACAATACAGGAGCAACTGAATACCCACAAATGGGAAGGCAGCAGCACAGTAATGCAGCAACAATAGGGGACAATGGAGAGGCCACCAGACATAAAGTCACCAGGAAATACCGGGACTGAACTACACTGTGAACCAAAGAGACCCATGAGGCACACGCAGCGCATGCTGCCCAACAGCAGTGTCAGCCATGTGGAACAGTCTCCATGATAGGTCGCTTGGGAGGCCACAAAACAAGGCTCACCAAGTTCAAGAACACTGAGATAATTGTATTTTCCAACCACAATGCTATGATGATAGACATCAACCACGGGAGAAAAATAGAAATTTTTAAGGGAAAGATTTATTGTTGGGTGGGGGAAACCCAATGGGCCCAAGGGAGGGGGCAAAGAAGAGAGAAGAGTGAAGAAGAGGGTGCCTGTGTGGGAAGGGGGTCCTGTTATACCATTTGTCAGGTACAGGGAAACAGGAGCAGCGAATCCCGTTAGGGTGGGGGGTAGAGCTGACACCTGTGCTTGGGCCTTCTGGTCACCTGCCGTCCAGAAATGGTGGCAGGGCCTAGAGCCTAGGATAGTGTCTGGGACATAAACTGTACCACAGACAAGACCATGCTATTTTACTAACAATAATTAGATGAAATTTCCAACTTAATCCATCGACTAGAAATATTCATCTATTAACCGTTAACATAAAACATTGAAGTTTAAACAACCGAATCAGGTTGGGAAGCCAAGTTCTGTTCAATCCATAACAGTATCCTATCTTAATATTCTGAAATCTAGAAAGTAAATTAGAAAGTTAACCACAACCAACACACCCTATATAACATCACAAGGGCAAATGTAATCAGAAAAAAGAATTAGCTAGTTAATTAAAAAAAATGGATCAACAACAGAGTAGTAAGGGCAAATAAGATAGCTTCTGCCTTCTGGATTCTTCAGTTAGTAAGGAGACTAAACATACTCCATAGACTCACATTGGATTTCCTAGGTCTGATTTACATTCTTCTGAAAAATAGGAAATTGACAATCTGTGAACGTAAAGCCAAATGCTACAGAATAAACAATAAGGTAAAGAGAAAATTACAAGGAATTAAAAGAACCTTTAGACAATAAAAACAGAAATACAAGATATTCAAATTTGTGGGATACAGTAAAAGAAATTCCAAGAAAGAATAGAAAGCAATAAAACAAATACTTTAAAGAGAAGAAATATCTCAAATAAACAAACTAAAATCCCACCTCAAGAAAGCAGAAAAAAGAATGAACAAAGAGCAAGTAGAAGAAAGAAAATTATGAAGTCAGAGCAGAAACAAATAAAACAACAGAACTGATCAACAATGCAAAGAGGGGTAAAAACACTGACAACACTGCAGTCAGTCAGAGGACACAGAGAGAGAAGTGCAGACTCAGCAACGCAGGGAGCTATCACAACAGATGCAACAGAAAGACACAGCGGCCGTGAAGGCACTGTGCAAAGGTGTGCGCTGTCAGACGGGGGAATCTGGAAGAGATGGAAAATCTTAGACACCTCTCTGCCAAGACTGCGCATGAACAGAACATCAGAACAGACCAATAACGAGTAACAGGATTAAATCACTAAAACCCTCCAAAGACATTCCCAGGTTGGCTGGCTTCAGGGTAAGTTTTTAAAGAGTTAATGCCATGCTTTCATGAACTCTTCTGAAAGGCGTGGCAGAGCAGGGGACGCTTCCACACTCATGTCATAAAGCCAGAACCACCTGATACCTAAGCCATTCAAGGACATCACAAGAAAAGAAAATTGCGGATCATTAATCATGATGACCGTATATGCAAATATCCTCAACAGGATACTGGCAAAGACGCTTCACCATGACAAGTGGGATTTGTCCTTGTAATTTAAGGAGAGTTCAACATAAGTAAGTCAGGAAGTGTGATCCCTTCCACTAACAGAAAAATAAAAACATGACAGTATCAGCAGTTGCAGAGAATGCACTTCACACATTTCCGGATTCTTTTATGATTAAAAAACCTGTCATCAAACTAAGTACAGAGGGAGGTACTCACCACGATAGAGGGCGCAGCGGCCAGCTCTCAACCAGCCTCCTACTCCGTGTGACAACCAGGAAGCTCTTCCTCTGCAGATCAGGAACAAGCCACAGCCTGGTTCTCACCTGCTGTGGTCAACACAGCGTCCTAGCCAGAGCAGTCAGGCAACAGAAGCAAGTGTAACACATCCACATGGACAAGCAAGAAGCGACGCTGTCTCTGTTAACAGGCAAAAATGAAGGTATACACAGAGCATTCTAAAGACTCCATCAAAAAGGGTTTACCATTTGGAACCGGTAAGGGCAGTAAAGTTGCAGGATACAGAATCAACATACAACCATCAGCAGTGGTCATCGCACGTCAACAGGATGACTGGCTAGAGGTGCAGCTCTGCTGACCCAGCCCTGTGAACCAGCCCATGGCCCCACCTACCCGACTAGGGCCCTGGGAGGCCCCTGGGTGACCCACCCTGAGGGGCTCCACCTGCAGGGGCTGCAGGAAACAGCTGGGCGGCCCCACCCGCACGCTGCTGCTGCCCTGGAAGCCATGAGGCAGCCCCGCCACCCACTCAGGAGCCAGGAGGGGCAGAGCAGGTGTCCAGGAAGCAGCTGAGCGGCCCTGGCCTTCATCCTGTGTCCCCAGCAGGCTGCGATGAAAAGGCTGGGTGCTCACAGCTGAAGAGACGCTTCACATCGCCGGGGGAGTGTACAGAGTGCAGCTGCTGCGGGGAATGGCACGGAGCTCCTCGGAAAGCCGGAGCAGAACCAGCACAGGACCCAGCCACGCCCCCAGCGCCCATGCGTTCACGGGGACGTGAGTCGGGCCGCTGAGGAGACACCTGCGCTCCCACGGTCTGCAGCACTGTTCTCAGCAGCCGGGTGAGGAGTCAGTCTCGGGGCCCATTAACAGACAAAGAATAAACACACACATGCACGCACACACATGCACACATGCACACACATGCACACACGCACACACGCACACGCACTGCTGTACTCTTCAGCCTTATAAATAAGGACGTCCTGGCATTCGTGCCAACACGAGGAAGCTGCAGGGCATCACGCTAACTCTAAAAAGCCCAGCACGGGACAGACCCACAGTCTCTCTTACACAGGAAAGCTGAGAGGTTTCCACCCAGGGAGTGGACAACGGTGACCACAGGGGATGGAGAGCTGATGACCAAAAGGCTCAAGCCTTCAGGGAGACGAGAGTGAGCCGGGCCTGCTGTGGGCAGGGTGCCTGCACTCACGGGTCGCGGACGGTGGGGCTTCAACAAATCACCACCTCATCGTAAAAGAGTGCTGACGCTGTATCATCAGCTTAATTATTCCACATCATGCGTGTACATCACATTTTCCTCATCAGTGCATCCAAAGACACAGGATTAATGTATCCAGATTATATAGAAGTTATAAAAATACTAAATAAAATATAAAATTGGCGATATAAAACAGAAGGATTACAAATGTAATCATAGCTATATATATATAGTTATTGAGAAAGACTTAACTGAGAAGTTAGCTAAATTCTATGCTGAATCCCAAAGATAGCACAAAACACAGAAAATGTGAATGGATTGGAAAAAAGCTTACACAAATGTGAAAGTTAACCGGAATGAAGTACAAATGCGACATGAACATCAGAGGGGCAGACAAAGAGGCCGCTGCCTGGGACGCCTGCACCCCTAGCCTGGGGGCCTGGGCTGGAGCTCCCCCTCCGCTTCTGTGCACCCTGGGGGCAGCAGGTGACCGCTCAGCTACATGGGTCCCTGCCACCCAAGCAGGAAACCCGGATGAGTCCCTGGCTCTTAGCTTCAGCCTGGCCAGCCCTGGCTATTGTGGGTGCTTGGGAAGCGAGCCTGCAGGTGGAAGACATCATAGCTTCTCTCTGCTTTCCAAATAAGTAAAATTAAGCACATGCACTGTGGAGTGTTAGTATCAGAAAAGGTAGTCGGCAGGTGCGCTGGCTGCGGGTCTGAGAGGAAGCCGTGAGGCTGCACGGGAGGCCGCGCTGAGCCAGCAGGAACCCGGGTGGGAGACTGCGCGTTGCCTGACGGGGCGGCACGCCCGGGCGCTGCTCGTGGCAAGGCGGGAAGCCACAATTAAGAGTAGGATCTCGGGTGCCCAGTGCTTCAAGATCCAAGGTTCCAAAGAAGGAGACACCCAGCAGGAGTGGCGTTTGGTTTCTGGGTCCCTGTGAGGTGCAGGGTCAGTGTGAGAACCATCGGTGGGGCCGGCCCTGGTGAGGGCAGCGGACTCACAGGACAGGGTAAACCAGGCGGCGTTTCCAGAGGAGGCGACGCCGACAGGCCGAGCTCATCAAACGCCCGGCACTGTTGACAGGACGGTGTGTGCATTGCATTGTTTGTTCATCTAGAACTCTTACTAAAAATATCCTTAGGCTACTGTGTTTAATTGGAGTCCCGCAGGTCATCGTCCCTCAGGGATCCCATAGGGGTTTGTGCTCAAGACCGAGCCGCTGACTTGAGAGCTGCGCAGATTGTCCCTGTCGGCAGTCCCTGTCGGCTCTACCAGCGAGGCTGCATAAAGCCCCCGCAGGCCCCGTGGCCAGAGTGCAGAGGCGCTGCCGAAGCCGCTGAGCCCGGCGACAGTTAGGCCACTGCAGAGCGAGGGCAGGTGCACAGACCTCGGCCGAGGCCAGAGCACTGAAGGTAGGAAACGCGGCAGGGACCCTGCTGACCCCCGCTCCGTGTGCTAACAGCCCCTCCCTGACAAGGTGAAGGCCAGCCAGGTAAGCAACCTCACAGCTCTGCACTGGTGTCCCCAGCGTGTGCTTGTGACAGGTTAGAACGGAGTGCTCTGTGTCTGCACGTGGCCAGGTGCGACGCCGAGGCCGTGCCGAGCTGTGGATCCACAGAACCCTGTGCGCACACTCTTGCCCGCCGCCTGAAAATGGTCTGGCGCGGTTTTCTTGTCAATTGCCTATGAAGCAGCAGGTCAGAGCTGTCCATTTTAAGTGTTCATATTTTGTTACTCATTTATGCACACATGCAAATAATAGCTCATACACACCTGCAAATAACATGCATGCAAATACATATGTGTAAATGCACACATGCAATCATACATGCAAATACTAGCAAACTGAGAGCAATGCTGTCTCAGGTGCTGGACTCAGCATTCTGTTTACTGTGGTCAACCACATGACATGGAATACATGCTGAGGGTCTAAGCATTCCTCTCCTGGCACAGCACACACTCACGGCGCCGTGCAGTCCTTACTGCGATCCAGTTCCAGAAAGCTTCCCCCGGTTTCCTGGTGGGGAGGGGTAGAACTGAGGTGCTTGTTTATGCACAGGGCTGAATGTTTCTAATGCACCCCTCCCCTGACCCCCCCACCTCTCCCTGCTCCCTCCCTCACCCCTCCCTGCTCCCCACTCACCTCTCCCCGACCCTGATTACCACAATGAATGAGAAACACGTTGTGATCTTGAGAACAGAATGGGTGTAAGAATGAAAGGCAAAGGAGGAATGGCATCCCACTCAAGGCTCTGGGATGCCGGCCCTGCTGCCCTCCGTGTCCTGATTGTCCTGCCTCACCCCTCCTCCTCCACACCTCGGATGTCAGGCTCAGAGCCCCGCTTCCGTTGGGGTGCGTAAATGTGAGCCCAGTTCCTGCAGCACCGGTGTGGCTGCTCACACGTGTGAGCCAGGCAGATGTGGGGAGCGCTGGCCAGGGCTCTGTCTGGTAAAGTCATTGGGGCCACTGGGCATCTTACAGAAGAGCTGTCAGGCACCTCAGGTGGGCACAAAAGCCTGGAGTCGGGGAAGCAGGGAGGGGTGAGTGGGAGTGCAGGGGAGAGATGAGTGGGGGTACAGGGGAGGTGTGAGTGGGGAGCAGGGAGGGGTGAGTAGGGGAACAGGGAGTGGTGAGTGGGGGTACAGTGAGGGGAGAGTAGGGGTGCAGGGGAGGTGTGAGTAGGGAGCAGGGAGGGGTAAGTAGGGAGCAGGGAGAGGTGAGTGGGGGAGCAGGGAGAGGTGAGTGGGGGAGAAGGGAGAGGTGAGGGGGAGCAGGGAGAGGTGAGGGGGAGCAGGGAGAGGTGAGTGGGGGAGCAGGGAGGAGTGAGTAGGGAGCAGGGAGCAGTGAATGGGGGTACAGCGAGGTGAGAGTAGGGGTGCAGGGGAGGTGTGAGTAGAGAGCAGGAAGGGGTGAGTAGGGAGTAGGGAGAGGTGAGTAGGGAGCAGGGAGGGGTGAGTGGGGAACAGGGAGAGGTGAGTGGGGAGCAGGGAGGGGTGAGTAGGGAGCAGGGAGGGGTTTGTAGGGAGCAGGGAGGGGTGGGTATGGGCGCCTTGCTGGGGCAGACTGAGGTCAGAGGAGCTTTGACAATGACAAGCAAAGGGACTCCTCAGGTCCAGATTTAAGGTAAAAGCGCGCGCCCACATGCACAGACGCACCGTTGGGCCCTACTGCCCAAGGAAACACCTTGCACCCGGAGGGAAGCGGCTTAGGCAGAACTTAGCTGGCGGTGGGGGAGTGTTCTTTCTACCGTGAGGGCTTTCCTTGCCAGCGGTCTGCCTTCTGCCCTCTCCACACCGAGCCCGGCCTGGCTGGCCAGGCTCCTGGCAAGCTGCCTGGGACACACCCGGCACCTCATGGGCGGTTTTCTGCAGACAGCTGCCTTCAGGAGGAGCCGGGCAGGCCAGACCCGGTGTGTCCCGGACGAAAGAGAGGTGGCTCGGGTGAGACACTAGAGGAGGCCGCTACAGAGCACGGGGAGAACGAGGCTGGGAGAGCTGTGTGCGCGCCCGAGGCCCCTCGGCTGCGGGACGCAGGGAGTCACGGAGGGACGAGCGGTAACTCACGGGGCGCCCCTCTGCTCCTCTGTACACAGGTGAACACAGGACGGGCTCCGTTGCATCAGCTCCGTGAGAACACGTCAGAGGCGCCTGAGCGCGGGTTTAAGGCAGAGGCTTGCAGCTTACACGGAGCAGGGCGGTGCCTGCTCCTAGAACTCGCGGTCTTTGTGACCCGTCCCTTTCCAAGTGAGGCCGTGGACTTGGACCCATGAGCGGAGGGAATGAGACGACAGGCTCGGAGTTTGTGCTCCTGGGACTCTTCCCGGGCGTGCCACACCCAGGCATCCTCATGTGCCTCACCGTCCCGAGCTACGTCCTAGCCCTGGTCGTGAACGCCACCCTGACCGTCCTCATCACGCTGGACGCCCGGCTCCACAAGCCCATGTACTTCCTCCTCAGCCAGCTGGCCCTGCTGGACCTGCTCTTCACATCCACCACCGTCCCCAGGACGGCCGCCGCCTTCTTCCTGGGGACCCAGACCATCTCCAGCACGGGACGCAGCTGTTTTTCTGCCTCGTGCTGGGGGGAGCAGAGTGCCTGCTCCTGACTTGCATGGCCTGCGACCGTTACGTGGCCATCTGTCGCCCTCTGCGGTACCCTGTCCTCATGAACGGGAAGACCTGCCTGTCGATGGCAGTGGGGTCCTCGGTGGGGGGCAGCCTCAATTCCCTAGTGCAGACTGTGTATACCATGCGTTTGCCCAAATGCGGCCGCCTGGAGATTGACCACTTCTTCTGCGAGGTCATGGCCGTTCTGAGGCTCTCCTGTGGGGACACCTTGACATACAGGTTGACGATACTTGGGGTGGGCATTGTGCTGCTGCTGGTTCCCTTTGGCGTCATCTTCTCCTCCTACGCCGTCATCTTCCTCACTGTCCTGCGCATGAGTTCCCGTGAGGGGAGGCGGAAAGCGCTGGCCACCTGCTCCTCCCACCTGGCGGTGGTGAGCCTCTTCTACGGTCCCACTGTCGTCACCTCCATGACCCCCGGTGCCACACACAGCCCGCCCAGGACCAGGCCGTGTCTGTGTTCTTTGCAGTCGTCACCCCCACGCTGAACCCCTTCGTTTACAGCCTGAGAAACAGAGATGTCTTAGAGGCATTGAGGAGGGCTTTGAGACCCACAGCGCTCTTATCTCCTACAGTCCTGTGACTGCTTGGTGATGGTTGTGTAAGCCATCAACCCCACAGCCCGCCATGCCTGCCTCTTAACCACGGCCGGCCGGTCTGACTCCTGAGGACGCGGTCACTTGCTGACACTGCTCGGGCAACCCAGGCACATGTCTTTGGTGTGTTAGCTCACTTTTGTTTTTTCCCCTCTGCTGATATTTTTATCCTGAATGACAGCGCTGTGGGTGCTGGCTTGCTCATGCCTTTCACTATGCTTACGTCACACGTATTCATGGCAAACACACAAAGGCAGAGAACAGGATGGTGGTTACGAGAGCCTGGGGTTCAAGGGCAAGGGGAGAGGGCGAGGGTGAGGGCACTGCATCTCAGACAGGAGGGGCAGGCCCAGTGACCTACCGCACAGTGGTGAGCACAGCTAATGAGCACACGTCCTGCTCCCAAAACTGCTGCAGGTGCAGACTGCAAGCTTCACCCCAAAAAGAAGAGGAAATGAGATGAAGTGATGGGTAAGCTAACTAGCTGGATTTAATCTTTCTGTAATGTACACAAAACTGCATAAATAATACAATCACAACTTATAAATTGAAAAATCAAATGACCTGACAGGTGAAGGTTTATTCTTGGAAGGATTAATAATAGAAAGAACGCTTGCCCATCGTTGTTGGGACTCCACACCCAGCCACTGCTGGCGGTACTGAGGCTCCTCAGGACAGCTGAGGCGGCGCTGCCCACGGTCAGCAGCCCCACACGCAGGGGCTCGCGGGGAGCGGAAACCGATATACTGAAGCACACTCACTCTCCCGTCTCACAAGAGCCAAGGCATGGAGCCAACCCAACTGTCCCTCCCAGATGGATGGCTAAGGAAATCCCTGCATGAGGACACACAGTGGGTAGGAAGGCACTAGATGCTGTCACTTAAGACAAGACGCTCGGGTGAGCGTGAGTGAGATGAGCCGGGCTCAGAGAGACAAATTCTGCAAGGTCTCACTCACCTAGGGGACCCAAAACCGTAGATTCCTATGAGCAGCCCAAGTAGGTAGCAGAATGGAGGTTAGCAGGGCTGGGACGCATGTATGAATTTCAAACATTTTTACCATAAAAACATTTCTAATTCCATTTTTCCATTTATTTTTCAAAGCACCCATATACTTCAAAACATGTTGTACAAAATAATTTATCAGTCAATTTAAGAATTCAAACACCAAAAAGGGCTTCAAGGCCAGAAATTAGTAAATTTACTGATATGTAAGTATTAGGCAAACAGAAAAAGCAAGTTAATGCTGTAACTTCAACATCATTTAAGTAAATAGGCAGGTCAGACTCTCATCGGACACGTGGCGTGACCACAGTGTGCGTAAGCTGTGCTGGGGGAGGGAGGGCTTTGCTCTCCTTCATTTTTGGAGTGCAGTTTTCTGTGTGCTCCCCAGAGGCTCCCCGAGGCCAGCCCCTGTCCACATCGGTGTGGTCCGTGCCTGGTCATCCCACCCAGGCACTGAGCCCAGCATCTGCAAGCACGTGCTCCCGGAAACTGCACCCCCCCCCCAGGGAGCGGCGGCCTCTCCCCCACCCGGGTTGCACCTGGCCAGGACTGGACCCTGGGACCACACGTAGATACAGTCCCAATAACGGGCACGACCCCATGGAAGTGACAGGTGCTGAGATGACCACACGTGGGAGCCAGGCGAGGGAAGGCTGGTGTGAGGCACAGAGATCCCGGCAGGATGGCGGGGTGTCATAGCAGGGTCCCCTGGGCCTCCCGAGTCCCCACGGTTTCTTCAGCCCTGACTGCTGTTGGGAAGCCCTCCTGAGCCCTGCCGCCGTGGCGAGGAAGCTGGATGCGCGGCTCCGTCGCTGAGGGTCGTGCATGGGGAAGATGAGGAACAGAGCCACGGATCCCCTGCCAAGGACAAGTCTCCTGAGAAGAGATGAGCCTTGGAGGCTCACGCCCCGATGGGCTGTTAGCACGCCCCAACCTGGCCCATCCTCAGTGGAAGGAGAGAAACGGAGCCCAATGCTGACAGGCTGGGCACGGGTGCTCTCCTGCTACGGCGCTGGTGGGAGTAGTTTCCCTCGTTTCTGGGGAAGACTGGATAGTCTAGATTTCGTGAAAGCAGAACTCTGTGTGTTAATTTCCCCAGCCCCAGAACCTAGAGGGTCACTTTGGACATACAAGTCTCAGTCAACAGACACTTGGCCAAATGGACACTACGTGTCGGGTCCTGTTGTCACAGGAGTTCTGGGGCTGGCGTGCGGGAGGCGTGCGGGAGCAGTGGCCGCAGTCTGCTGCTCCACCACTCAGGTCTGGGTCTCTTCCCCACGAGGGGTGCCGGCTGCTTCCTTTTACCCAATCCCTTGGAAGTGACACCGCGTCCGTGTCGCAGCTTGTGCTGTTACGGTTCTGATGCTACCGCTCTGTGGACCACTGCCTCTCCTCTTCCACCGGGCCACAGCTTCTCTCCCATTGGCTCCCCGAGCACCGTGGTCTCCTGGGCTACAACTTTTCTTCTCTGCCAGGTTCTCCGAGGAGTGCGGCAGTCTTCGGTGCCACAGCTCCTGCTGTCTGCCGGATCCTTGTCTGGGACGAGTGAGGCACTGGCACAAGGAGGGAGTGAGTAAAGCGAAGGTTTACAGAAGGAGGCAGACAAAGCCCCCTCCCTGGTAGCCACAGGGCTGCTCCCCAAGTGCCACCTACGGCACTGGCATCCCACCTGGGAGCTGGTTTGAGTCCCTGCTGCTCCACTTCTAGTCCAGCTCCCTGCCAATGAGCCTGGGGAGAGCAGCAGAGGATGGCCTGGGGGCTTTGGCCCCTGCCACCACATTGGAGACCCAGAAGAAGCTCCTGGCTCTGGCTTCAGCCTGGCTCAGCCCCCGCCACTGCGGCCATCTGAGGAGTAAACCAGCTGAAGGAAGTTCTCTCTCTCTCTCTCTCTCTCTCTCGCTCTCTCGCTCTCTCCCTCTCTCCGTCTCCCCCTCTCCCCCTCTCCCTGCCCCCCTGTAACTCTGACTTTCAAATCAATAAATCTTAAAAATCAAAACTGCCTGGCTGGGATTTTTACACAATTCTAAAGGTTCAAGTTCACCTGATTGGTCAAGTTGCATGATAATGAGGTATTATATATAAACCAACCAGGGAGTCAGCAGAGCCTGAGTATGATTGGCTTGACCAGGAACCAATCACAGAGCCCACGCTACATGTGGACGTGGGGAGTGTGTTCAAACAGGTCTGTGGCAGGCGGCTCCGTTCAGCAGATGGAACCACATCTGGAGGTGACGTTGAACCTGTGTCCCACTCTCCACCCCTCAGAGTTCCTGCATGGCTAAGTCAGGCGGGGGTCTTCCTTTCCTTCCCAGGGCCCTGGGGTCCCTATCAGAGGCAGGAGGAGTCTATGTCTCCTCCCCAGGAGATGGGGCACATGCTTTCAACACATTCCATTTTTAAAAATTTTTAAAAATACTTATTTGAAAGAGTTACAGAGAGAGAGGGAGAGACAGGGATAGAGGTCTTCCATCTACTGGCTCACTCTAGATGACCACAATGGCCAGGGCTGGGCCAGGCTGAAGCCAGGAGCCAGGAGCTTCTTCCAGGTCTCCCATATGGGTGCAGAGGCCCAAGCGCTTGAGCCATCTTCTGCTGCTTTCCCAGGCCACTGGCATGACGCTAGATTAGAAGTGCAGCAGCTGGGAGAGGAATGAGCACCCAGACGGGGTGTGGGCATCCTGGGCACCAGCCCCCACCACATTCTCTGATCGAGCACGACTCTCTGTTCCAGCTCCCTGGCTTACACAGAGGCTCCTGTGTGACAGCCATCTGTCGCACAGCTCCCTCTCTCCTGTGTGACAGCCATCTGTCGCACAGCTTCCTCTCTTGTGTGTGACAGCCATCTGTCACAGCTCCCTCTCTCGTGTGTGAGAGCCGCCTGTTGCACATCTTCCACTCTCCTGTGTGACAGCCGTCTGTCGCACAGCTTCCTCTCTTGTGTGTGACAGCCATCAGTCACAGCTCCCTCTCTCCTGTGTGACAGCCATCTGATGCACAGCTCTCTCTCTCCTGTGTGACAGCCATCTGTCACAGTTCCCCCTCTCCTGTGTGAAGGCATCTGTCACAGCTCCCTCTCGCCTGCGTGACAGCTGTCAGTCACAGCTCCCTGCTCGTGTGTGACAGCCCTCAGTCACAGCTCCCTCTCTCCTGTGTGACAGCTGTCTATCACAGATACCTCTCTTGTGTGTGACAGCCATCTGTCGCACAGCTCCTTCTCTCCGGTGTATCAGCCGTCTGTCGCACAGCTCCCTCTCTTGTGTGACCGCCATCTGTCATAGCTCCCTCTCACCTGTATGACAGCCGTCTGTCACAGCTCCCTCTCTCTTGTGTGACAGCCATCTGTCACAGATACCTCTCTCCTGTGAGACAGCCGTCTGTCACAGCTCCATCTCTCCTGTGTGACAGCCATCTGTCACAGCTCCCCCTCTCCTGTGTGACAGCTGTATGTCACAGCTCCCTCTCTCCTGTGTGACAGCCATCTGTCACAGATACCTCTCTTATGTGTGACAGCCATCTGTCTCACAGCTCCCTCTCTCCGGTGTATCAGCCATCTGTCGCACAGCTCCCTCTCTTGTGTGACCGCCATCTGTCACAGCTCCCTCTCACCTGTATGACAGCCGTCTGTCACAGCTCCCTCTATCCTGTGAGACAGCCGTCTGTCACAGCTCCCTCTCTCCTGTGAGACAGCCATCTGTCACAGCTCCCTCTCTCCTGTGTGACAGCCATCCGTCACAGCTCCCTTCTCGTGTATGACAGTCGCCTGTCACAGCTCCCTCTCTAGTGTGTGACAGCTGTCTGTTGCACATCTTCTTCTCTCCTGTGACAGCCATCTGTCACAGCGCCCTCTCTCCTGTGTGACAGCCATCTGTCACAGCGCCCTCTGTCCTGTGTGACAGCAGTCTGTCACAGCTCCCTCTCTCCTATGTGACAGCCGTCTGTCACAGCTCCCTATCTCCTATGTGACAGCCGTCTGTCACAGCTCCCTCTCTCGAGTGTGACAGCCGTCTGTCTCACAGCTTCCTCTCTGCTTGGGTTGAGTTGTGTTGCAGTGTTCTGTGCTGCAGCTTCTCTTCTCTGTTCCGTTCTTTGTCTCCTGCCCACAAGGAACGAGGCCACAGGCAGGAAGGGGAGCCGAGTAAGGAAGTTTACTGAAAGAAAAGAGAAAGCACCAGGCACCTGCGGCCCCAAGAGAGGGGCTGGGCAGCACCGCCTGGCTCTCATATGTATGTGTTTCTAAAGGAGCAAGTTTGCCTGATTGGTCAAGGTATCTGCTAATGAGGTAGTCTATGAGAACCTATCAGGCAAGCAGCTGAGCCTGACTGTGATTGGTTTGGCCATGAACCAATCATCAGAGGGAAGTTAGACCTAAGCCCACATGGGCCCATGGTGGGCAGGACCTGGTGAGAAGCAGGAACCAATCAGCAAGGCCAGGAGGGGCCGGCAGCCGCAGGACTCAGTACAGTCACCCAACAGCAGTGTCCTGGTCTGCTCAGCTGGGTGCCTGCCCTCCAGGGGCTGCTGCGTCACTACCATAATTTTCAAGATAACACATGGACCTTCTGAGCCAGCACTTCATTAAATTTGCCCTTGAAGAGTTAAAAATAAAAGTGTTGGCTGGCGCCATGGCTCAATAGGCTAATCCTCCGCCGCGGCACCGGCACACTGAGCTAGACACAAAGCTGGTATCCCGAAGCTGCAGAGGCTGGCGGCAGCGATGACTACACAAACGTGAACCAGGAGCTTGGCGGGACCAGCACGTGGGGAGTGTGCAGACGGCCAACTGCAATCTTAGGAGCAAACAGACGCACAGGCAGCTTGCGCTTAGCATAAGCAACCCCCAAGGCCGACATCAGAGGTGGAGACTAAGGCTGTTGTCCAGTCTAGAGTCAAGTTCCACACTTTGTTCTCTGTCCCTACACAACACTCAGAGCCAGAACCCACCGATGGAAGCAGTGCTAGGATTGGCAGAGTGAGCAGCCAGCAGGGCGGCGGCGAGCGTGTCCAGGCGGCACGTCTCTATCTGAGGTGCTCCCAGATTGCTCCAACAGCCACACTTCCCACGCGCTGGTGGCAGCTGCCACAGGAAGGTTCACACACAGAACTGTGCAGCTACGTGTGGACAGATTGCTCAGGGAGGGGTGCAAGTCTGGGAAGAGACCCTCTGAGGTGTCAGGGAGGGCCTCACAGGAAGAGAGTGAACAGGGAGAGAAGCCCACGTGGCCGTCCATGGACACAGTGGCCCTGGGGTGTGCAGTGCACTGGCCCAGAGTCCGACCCTTCCCCTGCAAGGCAGGGAAGCTGGAGCGTGGAATGTGCATGTTTAGCTGTGGAGATCATGACAGCTCATCGTGTGAGACAAAGGCATACTCACATGACGCTGCCCTGAAGAGTACGCGCTCACACCTCGAACGTGTACCCCGATAGGTGCACCCCACACCTGGGGGCTCAATAAGCCACTTTCATGAGCATCTTGCAACAGGAGATGCCATCAGGGTGGAGATTGAGCTTTGGAATTCCAATGATTTTCTCTGCCAAATAACACGCACGTTTGGCAAAGGTGAACCCATTTTGTGACCCCAGCATGGGTTCCTAATGTATTTGTAGGAGCTTTAGAGATTTCAGAGCTGATTTAATGAAAACATAAAAGAATTTTAACATGTCCCTGACTTGATAAGGCTCCAGGGATATTTACAATAAAAGCAAAGCAGCCTCCCACAGAGGTCTGGGACTCACAGCCGAAACTTCATTCAGAAAGAACTCTCATCATGGTCTCCTAAAGCCATGAATGCAACCGGCTTCCCCCCAGCCCGACCGCTGCTCTGCTCACCCCCACAGCCTGTCACTGTCTCTGCTCCCTAGGAAGCCCCGCACCTCCCCGCCAGCTTCCGGAGTGCAGCCAGCACCTCCTTGTTCCTCAGGCTGTAGATGAGGGGGTTCAGCATGGGGGTGAGCACATTGCTGAACACAGACAGTGCCTGGTCTTGCTCTGGGCTGTGGGAAGAGGTGAAGCTCATGTAAATGAAGATGTTCGGACCGAAGAAAAGACTCACCACCGTGAGGTGGGAAGAGCAGGTGGCCAGGACCTTCCGCCTCCCCTTGACGGAGCTCATGCGGAGCACGGCGAGGAAGATGAGTGTGTAGGAGGCTGTGATGAGACCAAAGGGGACGACCAGCAGCACCACACTGGTTACCACCACCACCGACTGATACACGGATGTGTCCTCACAAGACAGCTTGATGAGGACGGGCACCTCGCAGAAGAAGTGCTGGATCTCCCGGGACCCGCAGATGGGGAAGTGCAGAGGGTAAACTGTGTGAACCAAGGAGCTGGATGAGCCTCCAACCCAACACCCAGAAACCATGTGCAGGCAGAACCTGGGGCTCATGATGGCGGGGTAGCGCAGCGGGTTGCACACAGCCACGTAGCGGTCGTACGCCATGAGGGTCAGGATGAGGCACTCAGACATCCCCAGCAACAGGAAGAAGAAGCTCTGTGTCCCGCAGCCAACCCAGGAGATGCCCCTCTCCCCTGTGAAGAAGTTGGTGGCCATCTTGGGGACGATGGTGGAGGTCAGTGTCAGGTCGATGAGGGAGAGCTGGCTGAGCAGGACGTACATGGGCGTGTGCAGCCGGGCGTCCCCCAGGATCAGGACGATCAGAAGGGCGTTTCCCAGGAAGGCCAGGACGTAGATGAGGACCACGGCGGCATTGAGGAGCAGGGAGTGCCGGGACCCAGGGAAGAGCCCGGCCAGGAGGAAGTCCGTGGCCGAAGAGGCGTTCCCACCCACCATGCCGCTGCACAGCCACGAGGGAGACCACTGGAGTCACTGCCACACGTGACAGACCTTGTGTCAGTCTGGGGGCCAGAAGTTCTAGAACCTTACCCCCGGCTCCGGGTTCTTACATAGCGTTTGCCCCCATCTCAGGGAGAGCACTTTCCCGTGTCTCTTGAACAATCGCCTGACTTGGTAAATACAGAAGACTGGACACACGATCCACGCCAGCACTAACCGGCCTCTGCTGAGCTGAGTTCTTCCGATTTTCTTCTTTCTTTCTAAGTTGGAGAATCCTGTAAATACTAACACCCATTTCTAGAAATACAGGCTTAAACTGCTGTACACTGTTGATGTTAGCCGTGGGACCTAGTTAACAACTTTTGTGCATCAGAGCAAAAATGAAGGAAATTCTAATCAGTTCTTTCAATTTGCCTTTATAAATTATAAATCAATTACTTGGTTTCATTCTAATGAAATATCCTACTGTTTGCTTGCCTCTTGGTGGGTAATTGTCCTTATGCTATACATAGGGTGAGAGAAATTGCTAGACGCACAGAACTGCCAACCATCAGTTTTCTGTTTTACTGACCAAGGAAAGCTCTTGTATTCAATAGAGAATCCTGCACCCACAGTGACTGATGAAACGTCTGTCCTGTGCTTAGACACAGACCTCGAGCTCTGCTCAGTGGTCTCCGCGCTCCCGGCCCCGCTGCTCGTGCCGCTGCACCTCTGCTCTCTGCAGGGTGAGCAGCTCCAGGAGTGCAGCCCCCGCACTTGGACAGACACCTGCATGCAATGATCTTCTGGCGAGCGCCAGGCCTTTCCCTGGCAAGTCGGCTCACCGAACAGTGGCCGCCCCACCCCAGCCGGGAGAGACAGTGCTGCCAGGCAGAAGTTTCCAGATGCTCGGCCTCCCGACAAGAGGGGCTCTGCTCAGCACGGTCAAAACTCCCTGAAGTCCAGTCTGTTGCTGCAGCCAGAGACCCCTAACGTAAAGCCACACCCCGCTCGGGCTTACACTGGCTGTTCTCCCCTGGCCGTCTGTATTCACAGTACTGTGTGGCTTTTGGACAAAAGATCAGTTAAGAAGAAAAACCACTGCCTTGACTTGAGCCGTCGCTCTGGTGAACTATAAAATGTGGCAGGACTGGCTGACCTTGCCGGCCAGTGACCATGAGCACAAATTCACTTCTCACCACACTCACATCAGTTCAGGGAGTGCCAGCGATGAGTGTGTGGGCAGCCTGCGTGGTCCACTCACTATCATAGCACACTTGCTGAGCGCTCATGAGGGCAGCAGTGACCTGGGACAGGGCCTAAGCAGAACAGAGGCCAGTGTGCAGCGCTGCCCAGCACCAGCCCCTGCGGTGCCCCTTGACAGTGGGCGTCAGCACCTTTAACTGTCCCATTCTCTAATCTGCCCACGCTCCAGACACCACCTGTCTGTCATAAGGCTGTGGGCTTACAACTCAGAGAATGCAACTGTCAAGTTTAGACACAGCCAACTGATCTTAAACACTAAAAACTGGAGCAAAGGAACATTCAAATGTGTCTAGCTCACTCCCGCTTTAACTTAACAATCATCAGACTTTTACTTTGTATCTTGTAAATGCATATTAACTAGCAGCCAACCAGCTGAACCAAGCCGGGGATACCTTTTAGGAAGGAAAATCTGTGGGGACTGAAACCACACCCTGACAGTGTTCTTTGAGTAGAAATGCAAACATCACAGCAAAGAACTCTGCATCACTTCATACCATAAAGCCTATTTCCCCATTGCATGATTTCAGCTGACTAAGCCTTTTTGGGGTCAGCTCTGAACATGTTTCTGTTACTTGCTTTGTACACAAGAAGACTGAGCCGTGGGAGGGAAGAGTGTGATGCTGTGTGCGTTAGCCTGTGGCCCCAATGCAGTCTCCCAGGTCCTGACGACTTTCCCGGCTCTGGGCCCCTCTTCTTAGGGTGCTCGAGGTTGGGCTGTGAGGGCACAGACAGCACAGGCATCGACAAAGTCAGCAAACGGCCATAGCTCAGGAAGCAAACCACCACAAGCCACAGGATAAGTTCACTGGGTCGTCCTACCTGCTGACTGCGTTTGGGCACATGATGGTGCCCCGTGTTCTACTGGGTTTGGGCAGACAAGAGTACAGATCACACCACAACCCCTGCCTTAAACCCTCGACAAAAAGCAGCTCAAAATGGATCAGTATTTTAAACGTAAGACGAGAAACCTTAAAACCACTGGAGGAAAACACAGGGCAAGGACTCCAAGACATCGGCACAGGCAGTGGCTTTTTGGATCAGACTCCCAAAGTCCCAGCAATAAAGACAAAAGTAGACAAATGGGAGTGCATAAAGCCAAGGAGCTTCTGCACAGCCCAGGAAAGCGCAGAGGGAGGAGAGAGCTGACAGAATGGGATCATATGTCTGCAAACCTTGCATCTGGATCTTCCACACAGACCCCAAACAGAATACCGATTCCAGGCAGACTTCCCCTCGACGCGGACCCTGAGCAGGCTGAGCCTAACACAGGCGCTTCCTCCTGTGACAGACACAGTCGCCGAAGTCTGACATGTGCGAGAATCAGCATCGGCCACGAGAATTCTCTACAGAACGAGCGTTACCAGGCAAGCAGTAGGATGTGTTCCTTCCTGTCTGGCATTGGCCTTGTGCACTGCTTGTGTCCAGCCCCTCCCCCGTGGGATTCCGTGCTGACACAGGACCTTCCACAGTCACACACGGCTTCTCATGGTGCAGCATGAGTCCCCTCTGTGAAGGGGAGTGAGTGCAGCTGGCCCCACGCAGATGGAGGATCACGCATTTCTGCAAATGCCCGCCGTGTCCACGGTTCTGAACACTCGGAAGAGGGGAGGCTGGTGTGTATTTCAGCTGAGCTCTGCCTGGCAGAGCTGTAATTTGTCATCAGGTCTGGGGCTGAGACCTTCACAGGGAACAGCCCCAGGGAGCAGAGTCCCCAGACTCCAATTAACTTGGATCTCAGACCAAAACAATGAACCTCAGAAATTAGGAAAAACGGTGTGAAACAGATTTTCCTCACCATGGAAAATATTCCAGTGCTTCCAGCCCCACAGTGAATGCAAGGCAGCATGAGGACAGGTGCGGCCCGGGCTCTGTGGACTTCACGTGAGGAGGGTCGGCTTGCACTATCCTCACCCTCTCTCTCACACTCTGAGAACTCCCCCGTATGTCTTATAACGTAGTTCTTTCTGAAGCAGCTGGAGAATCCCATAGCTTCTTTTCAGTGTATAAATAATATTAATACTGGGGATCAAACAAATCTAAATGAAAAGACCATGTCTCCCACTTGGTGACTATCATTTGTTCAGATAACTTGATTATCTGAGCATTATGTATGGTATCTGTAATGGCCTCACCAGGGTACGTCTCTTATAATTCTATAAGATGTGCTGTACCTCGGCTGGCGCCGTCTCTCTCTAGGCTAATCCTCCACCTGCTGCGCTGGCACCCCAGGTTCTAGTCCCAGTTGAGGCACCAGATTCTGTCCTGGTTGCTCCTCTTCAAGTCCAGCTCTCTGCTGTGTCCCGGGAAGGCAGTGGAGGGTGGCCCAGGTGTTTGGGCCCTGCACCTGCATGGGAGACCAGGAGGAGCACCTCCTCCTGGCTTCGGATCAGTGCAGCACTGGCCATAGCAGCCATTTAGGGGGTGAACCAACGGAAGGAAGACCTTTCTCTCTTTCTCTCTAACTCTCCCTGTCAAAATAATAAAAGACATGCTGTACCGTCCTCTAGAATGTTCCCCAGCCAGTGAGCGTGACGAACATCGCAGCCACCCACAGCCGGGTCTCTTCTCCCCACCTGAGGTCCCACACATCCTCTGAAGTCCCAAAACTTCCTTTCTCTAGGAACAGTCTGAGGGCCTGGGACTCATTCAGACATAGGCACAAGAAAAACAACAACAAAAAATTATTGGGTGGGGCTGGTGCCATGGCACAGTAGGTTAATCCTCTACCTGTGGCGCCAGCAACCATCTGGGCACCGGTTCTCCTCCCAGCTGCCCCTATTTCAATCCAGCTCTCTGCTATGACCTGGAAAAGTAGTGGAAGATGGCCCAAGTCCTTCAGCCCCCGGACCTATGTGGGAGACTCAGATGAAGCTCCTGGCTCCTGGCTTTGGATGTGTGCAGCTCAAGCCATTGTGGCCATTTGGGGAGTGAACCAATGGACAGAAGACCTTGCTTTCTCTGTCTCTCCCTCTCACTGTCTGTAACTCTAGCTCTCAAATAAATAAACAAAATATTTTTTAAAAATTATTGGAAAATAATCAGTAAACACACATATCCACTGAATTCCTTTGGCACCAACGGGGAATTGTCAGCTCAAAGTGAATGGAGAGAAAGGGAGGCAAACAGGTGTTTTCCATGAGCTGGAGACAAAAGCATCAGAGTGAAACTTGTATCTCCACGTGTTAGAAAGGTCCACACCTGCAGCTGTCAGGAGGCTTCTAAGGACCAGGACAACTTCCCTGGGCTGTGCAGTAGAGCACTAGACAAACCGCTGTTTAGGCTGAATGTGGACGTTATCAAATACATGAAGTTTATATACCTTAAATAAAAGGTGTCTAGGTTAAAAAAATTAAAAAGAATATAGCTCCTTAAGGACAAAGACAACACTGATTTATTTGCTTGTTTTTGCGTTAATTATACATAATTATCTTTATATATTTATGTATGCATGTATGTATATCACATCTGATTTATCTTTATATCACCTGCACTAGTGGCTAGCAAAATACTACCAAATCCGGCTGGCTGCCTGTTTTGGGCTGGCCTGTGAGGTAAGAAATTTATGGAAGGGGCCAGCATTGTGGCATAACGGGTAAAACTGTTGCCTATGATATAGGCATCCCATGTGGGCACCAGTTCATGTTCTGGCTGCTCCACTCCCAGTCTAGCTCCCTGCTACAGACCTGGGAAAAGCAGCAGAAGATGGTGTAAGAACTTGGGCCCTGCCACCCAGATGGGAGACCCAGATGAAGCTCCTGGCTCCTGGCTTCAGCCTGGCCCAGCCTTGGCTTTTGCGGACATCTGGGGTTTGAACCAGCAGGTGGAAGATCTCCTTCCCTGTCTCTCCCTCACTCTCTGCAGCTCTGACTTTCAAATAAATAAATCTTTTTTTAAAAAAAGAAAATCATGTACGATTCCAATTTCAGGGCCTCTAAACACAGTTTATTGGAATATGTCAGGCTCATTCTGGCACACACTGGCCGCAGCAGTGTCCACACCTGCAGAGCTGAGAGTGCGACAAAGGCTGGACCATTTACCATCTGCTCTTTACAAAGGTGTGTCAGCCTGTGGCTTCCACTACCTCTCTGCTTTGTGGACATCATGAGGGGATGATACCACCTTCAGTGGAGTCGCCTTTCAGAGAGAGGAGTTGATACCGTATGCATATGATGGTGGATGAGTGAGTGGACATGGTTAATTCTCGTTCATTACAGATGAAACAAACCTGCACTTGACAGCATCCTCTTTTTATGATAAAAGGGATGCTATGGTGCTTAACGCAACCTACTTTTCAGGGAAAATCTACAAGAGCTCAGTGATAGCCCCTGTGTGCTGTTGGTCTAAAGCTGGTATCTTTTCTACGAGAAATAACCACAGCACCTAGGACTGGTATGTCTCCATGACTGCTGTGAAAGTCTTCTGTAAACTCATCAATGAAAGCATCACACACTGTTCCCTCTATGTGGGAAGTCCAGGCTTAACTCAGAGGTGCTGCAGGTCTGGTTCCAGACCACTGGGATAAGTAAACACCACAACAGACTCACAGACCTCCTGGCTTCCTGGCCCGTGTAACAGCTGTGTCTGTGCAACGCTGTAGTCTGTGAAGTACAGGATTGCATTACGTACACACCGTCATGGGCACAGGAGCACAGGGAATTCTAACAGTCCTCAGCCCAGTAGGTCAATTACGGTTGACAACAGTTAATTCATTTTTCAAAACAAGTAGGACAGAGAATTTTGAGTGTTCCCAAATTGAAGACATTCTGCAAGTTTGAGGTGCTGGATACCAAGTTACCCTTATCTGGTCATTACGCACTCTGTATGTGTGTTGACATGACACACTTTACCCCTGTACTGTCATGTGTTGATGAAAAATTACACCTGTGTTTTAAAACACACTTTATTGCCTTAAAAATGCTAATGATCACCTAAGCCTTGAGCAATGCCTAACCTCTGCTGGTGCAGGGTCCCACCTTGAGGATGGCTGGGAATGGTAGGGGCATGGCAGTCTCCCAACGTAAGACATCCGTGGGGTTTGCCTCATCAGCTCTGTCCCTGTAGCACACCATGCTGGAAAAGATGATGGCATTTTATGCTCCAGGTTCTTTCAGATTTGGGCTCAGTCCCCTCGAACGGTGCCACCGGCTGCCCGCTGAGTTTCCTTCATTTTCTAGATGCTGTGGTGTCACTGCAGCCATGGGCACAGCCTCTTCACCTCGATGGGTTCTCCCTTCAGCACCTGCTCCTGCGCACCAGCTCCACCTCGGGTAATGCTGAATCCTGAGACCGCGTCACCTCCAGCCCTGGCTCTCACTGCTTACACCACATCTGCACTCACCTCCTCCCCTGAGCCCTTGCAGTCACCTGTGGGGATCGCAGTGGACGTCTTCCAGACTCCTGCACGTGCAGGAAAGTTCTCCATGAGTGATAATGGGGCATTGCTTCCAGAACCTTCCAATTCATTGTGCCCACCTCCAACAGAGGAATCATCGTCAATGGGGTGGAAGCCATGCAAAAAGCAAGTCTGAACGCGACTGCAGGGTCAAAATCTCTCCTCAGCTCATGGGATGCAGAATGGACACTGGTTAGCAGGCAGGGAGCTCTCACGAGAATATGGTTTTCTAGGATAAATTTTATTGTGTGCATATTTAAAATATACAGAAGATATTATAGAGAATGATGTTATGAGATATATAGAGAGAGACAGAGACAAAGAGAGTACAATGATCACTCTAGTGAAGCAAATCCACACACACACACACACACACACACACACACACATCTCATACAGCTGCCTGTTTCTCCCACGCGGCAAGAGCAGCGGTACTGTATGCCTTTAGCAGAAGTCCTGAACACGACGCACTGGGACGATGCTTCCCGCCCACCTGAGCAGACCCCACGGCCAGGCGAGGGTCCTGGGCCTGTGTGCGCTTCCCCGTGGTGATGCTTCCCGGAGGACTTGCTAAGGGACAACTCTCCCAGCATCTGGGGTAAAGCTCTCCCTGCAGCCACACCCAAGTCGCTCCAGTCTGTGCAGCCACCTGGGCATGCGGGGCCTCTCATGCAGTTATCGAGAATTCAAGAAAGCAACAGGAGCATGAAACCAGGCCTGCGCCCTTCTCCCCTTCTCCTCGGAGCTGTGCCTGGCTGAGAGACAGCTGTGGTCAGGGCGTGGTCCACGCCACTCCCCGGCCAGCTGAGCGCAGCACCACTGCTTGGTCAGCGTTCAGATACTCAGCAAGTTTGTCGCTACTTCCCTGGCTGAGTTTTAAGGAATCTTTTTGCACAAAAATACGAGTTTTCTTCCTGACAGCCTGCACTGCCATCCTCACACATTTGCCTTCCCAGTTCCCATCCGTTTGAGACCAACTCCCTCCAGCACAGCCTTCATAAATCCTCACCATCATCTAACTTCTTGAACCCATGACAGCATTCTTCTTGTTTTCCCCCAAATAAACCATTTATTTAAGGAACACAAACTTCATGCATTTCAGAAATACAACTTTAGGAACACAGTGATTCTTCCCACCGTACCTGCCCTCCCACTCACTCTCACCCCTCCCCTTCCCTCTCCCATTCCCAGGCTTATTTCTACTAAGATCTATTTTCAACTAACTTTATACACAGAAAATTAACTCTACACTAGCTAAAGAGTTCAACAAATTGTATGAAAAAAAAAACTTCCTCAACAGTCAAGACAAGGGCTGTTCAAAGTTACTGCATCTTGAAGTTAATTTCACTTTTTTAAGCATTTTTTGAGAAAGTTAATTAGCTTTAAAGAACCCAAGAATGATACATTATTTTGTGAGCACTTAGACATAACTGTAACTTAGAGACATAAGAATATCCTCCACTTAATACATAAAATGAAGTAAATCTTTGAGAACAAGTTTTACTGTTAACTCTCATAACACAACTCTTTGAGGACAGAGGTCCTGTATGGGAAGTTCGTGCACAGTGACTCCTGTTGTTAATTTAACAATTAACACTTTTATGTATGATGTCAGTGATCACCTGAGGCTCTTGACATGAGCTGTCTGGGCTACGGAAACCTTTTGAATCCATGATGTCCTTCCGTATTTAGACAAGGCCATAAGCAAAATGGAAGTTCTTTCCTCATTTCAGAGAAAAGTACCTCCTTCTCGCTCTCTCCACTGGGGTCTTACCCACCGAGGTCCTTCATGTAGGACATACTTTGCCACAGTGTCTTGGCTTTCCATGCCTGAAATGCTCTCATGGGCTTTTCAGCCAGACCAGGAAGCCTTCAGGGCTGATTCTGAGGTCAGAGTGTCAGCAATCTTCTGAAGCCTTCCCCAAACCCTCTCTGTTTTCTGTCAAACCAAAAAGGGATTTATCCTTTCTCTGAATTCTTTTTTTTTATTTGACAGATAGAGTTAGGTAGTGAGAGAGAGCGACAGAGAGAAAGATCTTCCTCCCGTTGGTTCACCCCACAAATGGCTGCTGAGGTCTCCCATGTGGGTGCAGGGGCCCAAGCACCTGGGCCATCCTCCACTGCACTCCCGGGCCACAGCAGAGAGCTGGACTGGAAGAGAAGCAACCGGGACAGAATCAGTGCCTATATGGGATGCCGGCGCCGCAGGCGGAGGATGACCCAAGTGAGCCACACAGACAGCGCACGTTGCTCCGGCCTGCCACAGCACATGGGATTTTACCTCCTCCCTTAAGGACTTCATTCCCCTTGAACTGCAACTCCTGCAGGCAGCTTTGAAACACTGACTCAAGTTTCTCTCCCCACGCTCACTTAGTACAGCACTATCATGCAGTAGTAGTGAGTGCATTAGAAGGTGCTGGAATGTAGACATCTCAGTATTATGTCCCTGCTGTTCTTTGCTTTTGTGAACACAATGTGTCACTGTGAAACATTTCTTCACTTCAACTTTCAGGGACACGCTGTGATGCTGTCACAGCTAATCCAAGCCTGCAGTTAAATAACGCTAACGAGAGACAAAGGTGAAGGCTTCATGACGCTGTGAGGGAGACGTTGCAATCTCCACTTCTCAGATTAGGAAGCTGATGCTGAAAATCCTCGACTTGGCGGAGTTTTCACACCTGCATAACAAGCCCGGGTCCCACTCCACACCAGGCTCAGCACACAGGGAATGGGGACATCGATGCCCACTGCCAGCTGACCTCAGGACTCACGTGCCACTCCGCTGTGAGAGGCAGCAGGGCGGGGCGTGCACTGGGTGTCTCTCCTGAGTCTTGGGAGCTTTCATTCTGAACAGACTCCTACTGTGACAAGCAGCAGCAGGGATATTTGCAAAGGGGATTGATTCCACCCAGAGGAGAGACTGAATGTGATGTGCAGGTGGATGATTACTGTCCCAGCCATCACACATCCCTGCCACTACCCCCGAGCCCCTCTCAGCCAACTGCACCCAAGATTGGAATCTCACGCATCACAGAGTGATTAGATTCCAGGAAAAGCACAAACCTCGCATGGTGGGTCCAGCAAGGCGCCCATCACCGCTCAGTGTCATTCAAGCTCAGACAAGTTCTTTTCCTGCAAATGCCTGTTTTCAGAGCTCGGTGACTGTTCTCACAAGATCAGCAACTGCCTGCAAGGAATGGCATGCTTGGATCTAATGCGACATTGACCGGGTTTGTCGGCCAGGCCCTGGGGCCGGCACATCACCACAATAATCGGAGAGTTAAATATGAGCGAGTGAGATATGTCATTAAAGGAGGAGAGCCTGCTCGTGCCAGCAGCTTTGGTGGTGACTCCGGAGCTCATCTGCATGCCCTGTGGGAACTCTTACTTGAACTACGGGATCTCCCTCTTGTCTGAACTTCCTGGATGTCCTCTGAGGAGCCTGGAAAGGAAAACAGCCACTTCCTCCCCAGGGCAGTGCCAGAGGCCAACCATTCAGCCTCCCTGGGGTTCTGAGCCTGTAGTCATCTTGGAGATTTCTCTGGGGTCTAGTTCCCTGTTGATGAGCGGAGGTCTGTGAATTCTTAACACACCATGAAAATAACTGTGTGAAAAACGGACAGCCTCTCCTGATAAAATCATTGGTCAGTATGATGGACGTGGACACAACTGTGCACCAAGAATGAAGCTGAGTACTGAGATGCTCCGGGGAAGACAGAACAGTGACTCTGAAATCTAATTTTCCAGGAAAGATTTGGCGTCTATATGCAAAAACTACCGAAAGCTGCATTTGGAAAACATGTCAGTGCTAACTCCAATGGGTTCAAAGCCAAGCTAATGGCCCCTCTCTTTAAACTTGCTCCTCTGTTTACACTTGCATCTGTGACCACTCTCAGAGTAGCTGTTCAAAAACTCCAACTGGAAGTCAGCGCTGCTGCAAGTCTCATCCCCATGACTGTCACAATGTGTGGGCCAGCAAAGTGTGTCCCAGGCACTGCTTGTCCTCTGGTGTGGGCGCCAGGCTCCCCACCCCCACCCCGCTGCTTCCTTCCAGCCCGCCTGTGGTCCCTGTCTATAACTACAGACCTACAGACCAGACTCCAGACCACAAGATTTGAAATACACACTGCTCCTCTTACTCTGTGTACTCTGTTCCGTGAGTCTGCTTCATAGGTTCCATGGGGTATCTCTGATTTGTGACTTCCCTTCCTTTGGGTACACGCGCAGTATGGGGTAGCTGGATCTTACTGTAGTTTGATTTCAGTTTCTGTTCTCCACACAGCTGTACTAATCAACATCCTCACCAGCAGTGTGTCAGGGTCTGTTTCTCTCCGTATCCTTGCGGCATTTGTGACTTGCCTTTGTGACGGTGGGGGCAGTGTGATACCTCATCCCCGACGATGAGTGACGCTAGGCGTGTTTTATAGACCTGATGGCCATTTGTGTGTCTTCTTTTGCAAAATGTCTGTTCATACCATTTGCCCATTTTTAGGTCACGGTGTTCGTTTTCTTGCTGTGGAGTTGCTGGGTTTCCTGCGTATCCTGGGTGTTGATCCCTCACAGATGAAGAGTTTACGCATTTTCCTCCTTTGATTTGGGTTGTCTTTGCACCCTATGGATTGTTCCCTTTGCTGTGCAGATGTTCCTTCCTTTGATGCAATCACATTTATCTAGTTTTGCTTCTGCTGCTTCTACTCTTGGGGCATTAGCCAAAGGAATCATTGCCTATGCTGAAGTCCTGAAGTGGTCCCCATGTTTTCTTCTAGTGGTGTCACAGTGTTGGGTCGTACTGAGTTGGGTTTTGTGTATGATGTGAGGCAGGGGGCTGGTTTCAGTCTTGGTGCATGGGCTTTTCAAGTGTGACTTATTGAAGAGACTGTCTCCTATGAGGTGTTGATCCTTCTTTCTGGGATCCCGGCTATATTCCCCTGGCCGCTGAGTCTGGCTTTCTGACAGTGCCACACTGTGTGTCGATGACTCTGGTGTATTTTGAAGTCAGGTAATGTCATGCCTCCAGCGTTGTTCTTTTTGCTCAGGACAGAATTGTCTGTTCAGAGTCTTTTATCATTCCATATGAATTTTAGGATTTTTTTCAGTTTCTGTGAAGAATGTCACTGACATTTTGATGAGAACTGCAATGAATCTGTGCATCACTTTAGCTAGTATGGACATTTTCACAATGTTGTTTCATCCAATCCAGGAACATGGAATGTCTTTCCAGTTTTTTTTTTTTCTGTTCTATTCCATTTGATTTATCAGTGTTTTGTAACTTTCACTATATAGATCAATTACTTCCTTGATGAAATTTCTAGAATTTTATGGTTTTTTAAAATATTTATTTGTTTGAAAGTGTGACAAAGACAGGAATGGAGTGGGGGCAGAGAGAGAGATCAATCTTCCATCTGCAAGTCCAGGGCCCAAATGGCCACAACACCCAGGACTGCCACGTGGGTGGCAGGGGCCCAAGCACTTGGGCCATCATCCACTGCCTTCCCAGTGCTTTAGAGGAAGTTGGATCAGAAGCAGTGCAGCAAGCACTTGAATCGGTGCTGCGACATGGGGTGCTGGCATCACAAGTGTTGGCTTAACCCAAAGCTCCGTAACAGCAGACCAAGAATTTTGGTTGTTTACAGCTATTATGATGGGGTTGCTTTCTCAATTTCCTTCTCCACAAGTTCATTATTGGTGGATAAAAAATGCTACTGATTTTTATGCATTGATTTTGCAGTTTGCTGAGTTAGTTTATCAGCCCTGATGGTTTTTGGGAAGATTAGGAACGTTACTATACCGAGAATCATCTCATCTACAAGCAGGGTGACTTTACTTCCTCCTTCCCTACGTAGAGACCTCTTATTTCTTTCTCTTGCTTAGTGGCTCCAGCTGGCACTTCCAGTGTTATATTGAAAAAGACCAGTGAGAGTGGACAACTCTGTCTTGTTCTGGATCTTAGAGGAAATTATTTCAACTTTATTCATTGATTTTAGCTATGGGTATATCATATACAATATACTTCAAAAAGTTCATAGAAAATGGAATTAAGAGATAAGTTTGGTAGAAAAACAACTTAAAAACTAAGCAAACAAGGATCTTCAAAATTAATGGGTATATATTATTTTTAAATATATCTCTTTTCATTTTTTTGCACAAAAAATCAACTTATACTTTAATTCCATGTTTTTCATGAATTTCTGAAGTGCTTTCATACACAACAGTGAGTGACACATGGGACC
Source organism: Oryctolagus cuniculus (assembly GCF_051225735.1). Lineage (NCBI taxonomy): Eukaryota > Metazoa > Chordata > Mammalia > Lagomorpha > Leporidae > Oryctolagus > Oryctolagus cuniculus. Next base: position 3,458,441 of record NC_142872.1, on the reverse strand, counting down.
CCATCTAAGACACAGTCTGGCGCCTGAACAGGGACCCTTGGCACAATGTGCAAGGGACAACTCACCATGCCACAAGGGTTACAGACGCATCATTTCATCTCTTCAAGAGCCTGGTGAGTGATCAGCATGAGGAAGTTCCTGTCCCCGGCACAACAGAAACATAAAGCAGAACTGCTTTATCTCCTTAAGAAAGTGGGACACTCCTTATCAGAAAAGGCAATTGAATGCTTGCTGCAAAAAATTAATAGTTGCTGCCCTCGGTACCTTGATGAAGGCAGTTTTCAGGAAAAGAGTTCCTGTGTCCTGTCTCTCCTTTTGCTTATGTACCCCAACTGTGCAGAACTGTAATGTTCTGTAACTAAGAGAAGACCTAGGCTACAGTCATCAAAACACACAGACACTATCATATCTGGCAAATAGTCATCGAATGTGTAAGTACACATTTATCATACATTGTGTACTATACATTAGCATTATACATCTTATTATATAAATAGGTAGTTTTGTACTCTTAATAAATTCTAATACTTGAACACAAAGGAATCTCTACATGCAAAGGGAAAATGTTAAACATGCAGCCTTATGGAAAGCCAAGACACTGGCAAAATATGTCCTTCATGGAGGATCTCGAAGGGTGAGACCCCAGTGGAAAGAAGTGCTCATCAAAGAAGGAGGTACTTTTCTCTGAAGGGAGGAGAAAATGTCCACTTTGCTTATGGCCTTGTCTAAATACCGATGGAGTTTGTGGATTCAAAAGGCTTCCATAGCCTTGGCAACTCATATCAAGAGCCTCAGGTGATCACTGACATCATACATAAAAGTGTTAATTGCTAAATTAAAAACAGGAGACACTGTGCACTAACTTCCCATGCACAACCTCTGTTTTCAAAGAGTTGTATTATGTCTAAGTGCTCACAAAAGATGTATCATGTTTGGGTGCTTCTTTAAAGTTAATTAAGTTTCTAAAAAAAAAAGAAGTGAAATTAACTTCAAGATGAAATGACTTTGAACTCAACTGTTGAGGAGCAGTTTTTTGTGTGTGCAAATTGTTGAACTCTTTACTTAGTATAGAGTTGGTCTTCTGTGTATAAAGTTCATTGAAAATGGATCTTAGTGGAGAATGGGACTTGGAATGGGAGAGGGAGGAAGACGTGTGGTGAGAGGGAGGGCATGGTGGGAAGAATCACCATATTCCTAAAGTTGTACTTATGAAATGTGTACTCATTAAATAAAAGGTTTCTTTGGGGAAAAAAACATGCAGCCTTGTAAACAATGCATTACTTATGTCCGCAACATAAAGCAATAAGCTTGGCCTGTATTATGTTTTACTGAATTGTTTTGTTGAGCTGATTAGCAGTTTTGACACTGAGAAGATAAAAGGAGTTCAATGACTCACAGGCTCACTCAAAGAGTTACACTTCTGAAGAAACCAAAATCAGAAGTCGTCATTGACCTAAAACATGTGTGCAATTCTCCCCATTCAAAATAAAGCTTTTAATTTGTTGCGATATGATTAAGAGACAAGGATTGTGTCAATGTTGATTTCCTGGTTGCAACTTGGAAAATTGTGATATATTTATGACATCACTCCACTATTTCCCATAACTACATGTGAGTTCATGATTGATTCAGAATCAGAATTAAAAGGGAGTTGAGGCAGTACAGGCCAGGTTTTTCCAGGGGTGAGTGAGTGAGTGAGTGTGTGTGTGTGTGAAAGAGAGAGAGAGAGAGAGAGAGAGAGAGAGAGAGAGAGAGAGAAGGGGGCAGGGAGGGAGGGAGGGAAGAAGAGAGGAGGAGAAGAAAGAATGAGAGGAAAGAGGGAAGAGGGAAGGAGGGGGAGAGAGCAGCGCGCTGTCCAGATTCCATGCAGTCTATGTGGCTATCTCACCCTTAAGAAGAGCTCAACCCTGCTCCCCTTGACTGGGGCTGCACTCACTGTCTTGCCCCCAAGCAGCAGGATATAGGATAAGGGATAAGGGAGAAAATGAGCTTTCTGGTAGAGAACGCTGGCAAGTGCTGCCTGAGGCAAGTGGCCAGGGGGAACACCATAGGCAGTAAGTCAGGGGTACCCTTGATACCCCTCAGAAGTCAGCTTCCGCCCCTGCATCTTCTACCCCAACACCTACAGCTCTGGCTAAAAAGAAAATGTCAAACACACACAAATCAAGGGATATTCTGTAACGCACCTGACCAGTACTCCTCCAACTGACAAAGCCATTAATAGCAAAACAGGACTGAGAAGCTCACAGCCCAGAGCCCAAGGAGACAAGGGAACGTATGTGGACCCTGAATGGGATCCTGGAAAAAGGGAGTAAGAGGAGACAGTGAAATCAGCAAGGGGCAGTGTTCATGTCACGGTTGACTCTGCGGTGACTTACGTGTTAACCACTTGGGAAACCAGGGGAGGGCGTTGGGAAATCTCTGCACTCTCTCTGCAATTTCTCTGCAAACCTGGAACTTTTCTCAAATTAGAATTTCCCTTAAAGATATCACTGGTCTTGTGAAGGATCTAGTTTAAGGAGCCATTCAATTTCTTTGGAATCAGGGATCAACTTGGCTCCATATTTTGGAGGAAAATGTCCACAATGAAGCCTAATAGTGTTTGGCAGTGAGAAGAACTTGACTGGAACCCATGAAACAACTGTGCGGAGAAGGAGGGGCATGGTGTAGGAAAGGGTGAGGGCTCTGTGGACGCGAGGCATCCCCACACTGCCTCTCACTCTCCCTGCTCCTTGCTGCGTCAGGCTGCACTAACGTGACCACTGTAAGATGCTGCCTATTCCAGTACCTTCACCTGTTTCACACACTAGTGGGTTTTTTTTTTCATTTTAAAATATGGATAAGACGAGCAAGTGCCACATGTTTCATAGACACAGCTTTAAGAGCGTAATGATAATTCCCATCCTACCCTCCTTCTGCCTTCCTTTCTTTTTATTTTTTACAATGACATACCTTCAATTTACTTTATAATCAAAAGCTTAACCCTCTACGAAATAAAGAATCCAGCAAGTAGTAAGCAGAAAACCCACTGTTCCTCAAGAGTAAAGGGCTGTAAACAGTAATCAGATCTCAAAATGTCAATTTCACTCACATATATTACTTGTTTTATACTCTGGATATTAGTTAGCCACAAATCTGGGAAAACATGATATTTGTCCTATGGAGCTGGCTTATTTCACTAAGCATAATGGCATCTAGTTACATCAATTTAGTTGCAAATGAGAATTTCATTCTTTATGGCTGAGAGGTACTCCATAGTGTATATATACCACATTTTCTTTATCTAGTTCTCATCTGATGGACATCTGGGTTGATTCCATATCTTACCTATCGTGAATTGAGCTGCAATAAATATAGGGGTACAGGTAACTCTCATATGCTGATTTCATTTCCTGTGGATAAATTCCCAGGAGTGGGATGGCTGGGTCATTTGATATATTTTAAGATTTCTGAAGAATCTCCATACTTTCACAATGGTTGTACCAGTTTACATTCCCACCAATAGTGTGTTAGGGTACCCTTTTCTCCATAGTCTCACCAGCATTTATTATTTTCGGATTTTTTGATGATAGTCATTCTAATTGGAATAAGTTGAAACCTCATTGTGGTTTTTATTTGCGTTTCCCTGATGGCTAGTGATCTTGAGCATCTTTTCATATGTCAGTTGGCCATTTTTACTTCTTCCTTTGAAAAATGCTGTTTATATCCTTAACCCATTTCTTTTTTAGAAAGATTTATTTATTTATTTATTTGAAAGGCAGAGTTACAGAGAGAGGAGAGAAGAGACAGGGGAGAGAAGAGACAGCAGAGAGAGAGGAGGGGGAGATGGAGAGAGAGGGAGAGAGGAAGAGAGAGAGAGAGAGAGAGAGAGAGAGAGAAGGAGAGAGGGGGAGAGAGAGAGAGAGATGTTGCATCTGCTGGTTCACTCCCCCAAATGGCTGTAATGGCCAGAGCAGGGCCAATCTGAAGCCTTGATCCAGGTCTCCCATGTGGATGCAGGGGCCCAAGCACTTTGACATCTTCTGCTGCTTTCCCAGGTGCATTAACCGGTGCTAGATTGGAAGTGGAGCAATCGGAACATAAACCAACACCCACATGGGATGCTAGCACTGCAGGTGGCAGCTTTATCCACTATGCCACAGTACTGGCCCCATAGCCCATTTCTGAACTGGATTGTTTGTGTTGTTGTTGAATTTCTTGAGCTCCTTATATACCCTAGCTATTAATCCTTTATCAGATGTGTAGTTTGCAATATTTTTTCCCATTCTGTCAACTGCCTCTTCACTTTGTTGAGTGTTTCCTTTGCTGTGCAGAAGTTTGTTAGCTTGATGTAATCCCATCTACTTTTGCTTTTATTTCCTGTGCTTCTGGGGTCTTATCTGAGAAGTCTTTGCCTATTCCAATGTCTAGAAGTAATTTGATGGTTTCAGGTCTTAGGTTTAGATCCCTGCTCCACTGTGAGTTGATCTTTTTATAGGGTTTAAGGTAGGAGTCTTATTTCTTCTGCATGTGGACACCAAATTTTACCAACACCTTTTATTGAAGCGACTGTCCTTTCTCCAGGGAGTGACTTTTGGTTCATTTGTCAAAGACTAGATGGTTGTTAATGTGTGGATTTATTTCTGGGGTCTGTTCCACTGCTCCACATGTTTACTATGGAGTCTAAATCAAGCTGTTTTGATTATAACTGCCCTGTAAGGTGTCATGAAACCGGTATTGTGATGCCTCCAGCTTTATTTTTATTGTTTAGGATTTCTTCAACTATTCAGGATCTCTTGTGAGTCCATATAAATGTTAGGGCCATTTATTCCAGATCTGAGAAGAACATCTTTGGATTTTTGATTGAGATTGCATTGAATCTGTAAATTGTTTTGGGTAGTGTGGGCATTTTATGATATTAATTCTTCAAGTCCATGAACATGGAAAATTTTTTCCATTTTTCCTGTCTTCTTCTATTTCTTTCCTCAATGTTATAAATTTTCATTGTAGAAATCTTTTACATCCTTGGTTAAATTTATGCCAAGGTATTTAAATTTTTTGTAGCTATTGTGAATGGGACTGATATTACAAGTTCTTTCTCAGCCATAGCATTGTTTGTGTATACACAAGGCTATTGACTTTTGTCTGTTGATTTTATAACCTGTAACTTTACCAAGCTTTCTTATAAGTTCCAATAATCTCTTAGTGGAGTCATTTGGTTTGCCTATATTCAGGATCATATCATCTGTAAACAGGGTTAATCTGACTTCCAACGTGGTCACAAAAGACACGTGGTACAATTTCAATTCCTTTTTGGATTTGTTGAGATGTGTTATGGCTAGCATATGTTCTATCCTAGAGAAAGTTCCACGCACTAATGAAAGGAATGTGTATTCTGCACCTGGGGGATGAAATGTCCTGTAGGTATCAATTAGGTCCACTTGGTGCACAGTGTGGGTTAGTTCTGTTGGGGTTTTTTGTCTAGTTGATCTATACATTGATAACAGTGGTGTGTTGAAGTCCCCCCATTATTATTATATTGAAGCCTGAGTCTCCCTTTAGATCTATTAACATTTGTGTTAAACAGTCAGGCACCCTGGCATTGGATGCATATACATTTTACTGTAGTCACATCTTCCTGTTGAGTGATCCCTTAATCATTACATAATGCCCTTATTTGTCTCTTTTAACAAAGTCTAAAAGTCTATTTTGTCTGCTGTTAGGATGGCTATTCCTGCTCAGTCTGGCTTTCCATTAGCATGGAATATCTGTTTCCATCATTTCACTTTTAACCTGTGCATATCTTTGTTGGCAAGATATATTTCTTTTAGGCAGCAAATAGATAAATCTTATTTTTTAATCCACTCAGCCAGTCTGTATCTTTTTTTTTATTTGACAGGTAGAGTCACAGACAGTGAGAGAGAGAGACAGGGAGAAAGGTCTTCCCTTCATTGGTTCACTCTCCAAATGGCTGCCATGGCCGGTGCTGCGCTGATCCGAAGCCAGGAGCCAGGTGCTTCTCCTGGTCTCCCATGTGGGTGCAGGGCCCAAGGACTTAAGCCATCCTCCACTGCACTCCCAGACCACAGCAGAGAGCCAGACTGGAAGAGCACCTGGGACTAGAACCCAGTGCCCATAAGGGATGCCAGCACCACAGGCGGAGGACTCACCAAGTGAGCCATGGCACCGGCCCCAGTCTGGACCTTTTATTGGAGAATTTAGGCCATTTACAGTCAAAGTTATTATTGATAAGTAACTTCTTGGTCTTGCCATTTTTCCATAAATATTATGATTTCCCTAAATATTCCTCCTACTGTTTGCTTTGGATTTCCTTTGCACTCTGCAAGATCTTCTGCCTTCACATTCTTTCATGACGCTGACCCTCTTTCCGTTGCTGTGTGTAGCACATCCCTAAGTATCATTCATCAGGCTGAATGATTGGTGAGAAATTCTTTCAATTTCTGTCTGTTTTGGAAGGTCTTTATTTCACCTTCATTTATAAATGAGAGCTTTGCTGGGTACAGTATTCTGTGTTGAAAATGTTTCTCCTTTTAGGACTTGGACAATGTCTATCTACTCTCTCATAGCCTTTAGGGTTTCTGATAAGAAATCAGCTGTCAATCTAACTGGAGATCATTTGAAGGTGATCTGGCATTTCTCTTGTGCATAAACATCTTTATGTTTTACTTTTGAAGGCTTGGGCATCATGTGTTGTGGTGGAGATCTTTTCTGATTATTCCTATTAGGAGTGGTATGTCCATAAGTTTTCTGCTATTATTTTCCATATACTTGTTAATCATAGTACTCACATGCAATGACATCATCACATCACTGATACTCTGCCACAGCCACATCACATCTACACACACATCTGCATCTTCCTGCTACTCATCACCACTACGGTGACACCTGCACACACACATCATCACCACTATAGTGAAACCTACACACACACATCTTCACACCACTCATCCTTGCTACAGCAGTATCTACACACGTCTATACCATCCTGCCACTCATCACTATTATCGCAACACCTGCACACACACATCATCACCACTATAGTGACACCTACACACACACATCATCACACCACTCATCCTTGCTATAGCAGCATCTACACACACATCTACACCATCCTGCCACTCATCACTATTATCGCAACACCTGCACACACGTCTACCTCATCACACCAGTCATCCTCTCCGTAGCAGCATCTACAAACACACATAAACATCATTACATCACTCACCACTGCTACAGCAGCATCTACACACACATCTACACCCTCCTGCCACTCATCACCACTATGGCGACACCTGCACACACACATCATCCCTGCTATGGCGACACCTGCACACATACATCATCACCACCATAGTGACACCTACACACACACATCATCACACCATTCATCCTTGCTACAGCAGCATCTACACACATATCTACACCATCCTGCCACTCATCACCACTATGGCAACACCTGCACACACATCATCATCACTGCTATGGCGACACGTGCACACACATGTCCACCTCTTCACACCACTCATCACTGCTAAGGTGACACCTGAACACACACACATCACTGCTATGGCAACACCGTCACATACACATCGTCCCTGCTATGGGGACACTTGCACACACATGTCTACCTCACCACACCACTCATCACTGCTAAGGCGACACCTGCACACACACACACATCACTGCTATGGCAACACCGTCACATACACATCATCACTGCTATGGCGACACTTGCACACACACGTCTACCTCGTCACACCACTCCCCATCACTGCTAACACCTGCACACACACACATCACTGCTATGGTGACACCTACACACACACATCATCACACCACTCATCCTCTGCTACAGTAGCATCTTCTCACATCTACATCACTGCACTACACATTTGCTTTTACAGCAGCATCTATATATATTATATATATATACATATATATATACATATACACATCATTGTACCATTTATCTCCTGTATCATGGTTTTTTCCCTTAAATAAGTTCCCCTACATTATGCCAAGTTTTAATGAATTAATATATTTAACTAGAAACAGCACTGTTGATTTTATTAACAGGCTAGTTAATATTGTTAAGTGGGTACATGATGATAATAACACAATCTATCATGAATGAGGAACACAGGGAGGATTAGAACAAAACCCAAGGCTTCCTTAGTGTAAGGTCCCATTGCCAACCTGCAGAGGGTGGGAACAGATCAGTAAGGGCACACGTGGGTGTGAGAAGCAGAGAGAGACAGACAGAGAAGCCATAACTAAGAAAACTGTATTCACCATGGAAACAGCAGGAGAGAGGGGCAACACTTTATTCTGATCTTGAAGTAAGGGGAGAATTTAGGTAAGAACTGAGCATAAAATGCATAATTTAGAGGGGAGGTATGGTCTGGTGGGTGCTTCCTGGGAAGAGAGAGGACAGCAAGAAGCAAGATGTTGGACAGAAAATATCAGTAACTTAATGGACGAGTGCATGAGATTAGGGATAAAAAGTCCATGAAAATTCCAACTGGGCTCTTGGAAAATGGCAGCAGCACTGACCAAAAACTAACCAAAACAAACTTCCGAGACTGGCTGGAGGCTGGTTTGAAAACCCCTAATTATGTCCTAGGGAGAGGATTCCTCTAGGACACCGCGCCTGGGCACCTCTGCCCTTAATGAGCAGCTGCAAGGCTGAGCTGGGAGTTGGAGGTGGTGGGGCTCAGGCTGGCTGGCCCCTGGCTCCCAGCCCACCAGCTCAGGGACACAGGCTGGCCGGCCCCCAGCTCCCAGCCCAGCCCACCAGCTCAGGGAGCCAAGGCATTCAGTGCACTTCAAGGATTTCTGTATGGCTCATCTGCTACTGAAACCATTTACTATCTTTCTGTCACGAGCACCCGTGGGCAGAAGGAACTCTGAGCATTCCGCACTTTCTGAGAAGCAGTGATGGCTGCACACACACGATAAGGTAAGCACCTAGAGAGGAACGGGAAGGCCCCAAGGTTTCCAGTTTGTGAAAGTGCATCACACAGCGCTGCTAATCATTTGTCAGTCCCATACAGCATGCTCAGTCTAGGCAGAGAGCACCACCAGGAGCAGGAATGCTGTCAGCTGTGTGATCAGACTAAGCTGCACACCACTACTCAGATGGGGGTACAAGAGGGCCAACCCCCTTCCTCACCCCCTGAGACAAGACACTGCGAAGCGCTGGGAAGCCCACAGGAACCACAGGGCAAAGTAACCGTTGCCTTTAGTTAGAAGCACAACTTCTATGGTACAAGTCTCTCGCTCTGTCCAGCCACTACCCGGAGTCTGAGGGCCTAGAGTCCACTGAATGGATCTCAGCTTCACAGATTTCACTGACGATTCTGCTGGTCGGGCACACGACAGATCTGGAAGGAGAGGTGGAACACAGCCAGCACGATTCCTCTGTGACCATCATAGACCTCAGGGCTTGGCAGATGAGATGGAGGGGAACACCTACAACTGCAAATGAAGGGAAAATTCAGGCTTCAACCCAGGCTACGATGAATAGTCTAGAAGGAGAGCTTATGAAATTAGAACCTGGCCAAGTCCAGGAGTGCGAAAATCGTGGGAAGCAGCACTTGATGGGAAATGAGGCCAGACTAGGAAGCCATGTAGGGCAGCTGCTAGCCTCCCGAGCCCCCGGGGCTGCTCTGAAGTACACCAGCTTCCCCAGATCTGACGTCTCAGCATCTCAACAGTTAATAGCTCCAGGTCAGGCACAGACCAGTCACTGACCACACCAAGATGCACTTGAAGGCAGATGAGAATAAGACGTGTGCTGGACAATCTGCTCATTAAAAGTGTCAGTTGTTAAAGTCAATACACATTGCACATGTGTTTATATTATATATATGAAGTTATGTACAGAAATGCATATTCTGAGGTACGGTATGATGATTCAGCACAGGTACACATGGTGTGATGATGAAATTGGGGAACTGCTGTGTCCATCACCTTTAACATTTATTAACCTTTCTTCAAGCTATCTGAAAATAAACAGTTACTATCATTATGACCCTACTGTTTTCTGTAAGGATCTAGAACACAAGAATTCAATTCTCCTGGAACATGGTCTTTGTGTCCCCTAACCATGAGAATTCATTTGTCCTGTAATGTGGTCACTTTGTACCCTAACCAGCCTCTCCCTATGTCTTCTGTTCCCCTACCTTCCCTAACCACAATTCCACTCTTGGCTTCCGTGACATCACTTATCTTTCAATCCTAAATTTATATCCACCTGCAAACTCAAAATTCATCATCTCTCAAATACCCATAAACACATAGACAATGGACCATGATGAGTAATAATCCCTCAACTTGAAGGTGATGGCCAGAGAACGCTTCAGCGAAAGCTGGCTCTGGAGACGGAGACTGGTGGCTACTCAGGCAGTGCCAGACCCCAGAGGGCTGCTAGCTATTCACAGGAAGTTTGCACAGCTCAGTGGCTGTGCAAGGGAGAACAGCTGCTGGATTCCAGACTGATCACTGAGTACGTTAAATAATGTGTAGCACAGGAGCAAGGCAAGGAGCCCACTGCACCAGGCTCCGCTCTCACTCATCGGAGAGGGTGGGGGAGGGCACAGATTCTGCAGGATCAAAGGGAACCAGGACTTCTTGTGAACCTCACTGACATGCACATCAACACACCTTCCAGCAGGCAGCCTGGGGAGAAGCCCAACCATTCAGAAAGTACGTTTTCAGTGATGTCACGGAGACGTGATGTCAGAGACTGTCAAGGAGATAACAGAAGAATCTACTGCAGTATTTAATTCTGCTATTGGCTTACTAGGGTTGTTCTAATGTTTGATGATTAACTGTATCAGTTTCATGTAACTAACAGACATATTGGTCTTTAGTGTGTTCTAATGAGTTGAGCTGTTAAACATTCTAAGATTAATATTCCCTTATGTTAAGTTTACAGTTGTAATGCTTTTAACTATAGATTGCTAGAATAAATTTGCTCTTATTCAGAATTTTGGCAGCTATCTTTGTGGCTACTTTTTGTTTACAATTATCCTTTCTTCTTTGTGATGAGGTCATAGGAGCCTGAGGGAAGAAGGCTGAGTTCTCTCCTATTAAAAACTAGCCAGAGTCTGTGCAGAGTTCGAGGGTTGAACATGTGCCGGTGCAGGGCAGAGCGGGCTAAGCAAGCTGGAAAGGAAGCCGTCAGCCAGCCTGGGGAAGAAACCCTCCAGCTTCCCTGTGCCGCTGAGTGTTTACAGCTAGCGTGAGATTCAACTGCACTGAACTACGACATTCACTGCAGACCACGTAACTATCAGGGGCTTCAAAAAGCTTTTGGAAATGGAATTGAAAGATAAATATGTCTTGGTGCAAAAAAATTTGAAATCCATGCACAGTTGTTCTGTAACACACATTTTCCTGGAAGTTTTTGAAGACCTCTCAAATGGGTAGATTTCAAAACATTTTGCATCCAGTCAAGTTATATTTAAATTTAATTTTAAACAAACTTTTTGAAGCACCCTCACAGAATGAATCTTTTCTTGGATAGCAAATTGGGCCAATTAGGTTAAAAACTGAAATAACCATGTGTACAGCACAGTGCACAGCCCCACAGACTACTCTTCCCTCAAACTGTTTTGGCCAGAATCAGATTTCTAGTACAGCATGAATATTTTTAAAATCCTCTATAAGTTAAATTAGCAATGTCAGTCCTTGTCCTTGGTGAAGCCAAGCGTATCATTTTTTAAACCTGGAAATAAGCATAAATCTTTGCTGAAACATTTTACTGACAGAAGCACTGAACTCTCACAGAGCAATGGGAAACTAATGGGACACATCTTCACAGGTGTACTCTGGTCTCTAAAGAAAGTAACACAAGGACTAGAAAAAGCAGGAAAAACATTAAGAATGGCCTCATTCATGGTCAAGGTCATGGGGGAAATTGTCTGAACTGGTCACAGTCACAACATTGCTCTTTAACAAACTTGAATGACTAACACTTCACTTTGATGACATCTCTCATAACTCCACAGAGCACCATGGGCAGAGTGAACGAGACAGGCACCACTGGCTTCATCCTGCTGGGCTTCTTCCCCGAGCTCGGGCACATCACCGCCGTGGTGGTCCTCATCCTTCTGGTCTATGTGGCTGCCCTCACAGGCAACACCCTTCTCATCCTGCTCATCTGGCTGGACAGCCAGCTCCACACACCCATGTACTTCCTGCTCAGCCAGCTCTCGCTCATGGACCTGACCTTGACGTCCAGCGTCATCCCCAAGATGGCCGCCAACTTCTTCTCCGGTTGGCGGGACATCTCGTTCCTGGCGTGCGGGACCCAGATCTTCTTCTCCCTGACCGTGGCCATTGCGGAATGCATCCTCATAACACTCATGTCCTTCGACCGCTACGTGGCCATCTGTAATCCACTGTGGTACCCCATCATCGTCAGCCCCAGGGTCTGCTTGCAGATGGCTGCCGTATCGTGGACTGGGGGGGCACTTACTTCCCTGGGCCACACGGTGTTCACCTTGCATTTTCAGATCTGCAGCCCCCGCGAGATCCCCCACTTCTTCTGCGAAGTCATGGCCGTGCTTAGGATTGTGTGTGAGGACATCTCTGCCTACGAGAAGGCAGTGGTAGTAACCAGCATCCTCGTCCTGCTGCTGCCTTTGTCACTCATCCTGTCCTCCTACGTGCTCATCTTCCTGGCCGTCCTCCAAATGAACTCCTCCGAAGGCAGGAGCAAGGCTCTGGCCACCTGCTCCTCTCACCTCTGTGTGGTGAGTCTCTATTTCGGTCCAGGGATGTTTATCTACATGAGACCTGGTGCTGCCAAGACCCCGAGGCTGAACCAGGGTCTCTTTCTGTTTGGAACGGTCCTGACTCCTCTCCTGAACCCTCTCGCCTATAGTTTCAGGAACAAGGATGTTCTGGGCGCACTGAAGAGGTTGATGGGGAGGTGTCTGTCCTCCACGTAGAGGGGAAACACCATGGTAGCTGAAGGAAGATGCTCGGGGCACCAGCAAAGGGCCATTTCTCAGTTCAGTAAGAACCCTTGTGAGATCTTGGAAAAGTCAGCTGACTACTGAGTGGCACTGTTTCTTCCTCTGCAGAAAATGTGCGTAGACCCACTTCCTCCCTCCATACTGGAACCACTGCCCAGTTGTCTTGGATGACACTGTGGCGAGGGGCGGGACTCTGCCCCGTAGTCCTCTCGGCAGTTCCTGTCTGACAGCCTCGTGCTCCGTTCTTCACAGACGTGTGCAGCGTCCACGAGGAGAGGGCAGTCAGAGCCCAGCACGCTGTCCAGAGCACAGACACTGCCTTGGAAGCGTCAGGTTCAGAGAACAGGAAAGACAAGGAGATGGCTGAGCGTCCGCAGTGTTTCATTCAGCCCCAGCATGGCTCATTTCCTTCATCTTCTGACTGTGCAGTCTGCAGTTGGCATCTGAGCTTCCAAACAGCACTCTCTGCTCACCTGCAGTCTTGGCTGCCAGCGTCAGTTCTGTGCTGGTCTGAGGCCTACGAGATTAGAATCTGTGACTTGGGCCCAGGAATCTCACAGTGAAACCTTCAGTGACTTCTGCATGCATCCGTGGATGGGAGCCGCTGTTGCTTGTTGACCAAGTTACCTCTTTAGACTAGCTTAGCAGACAACTTATCAGTCGCGAAGTTTCCCCATCTCTTTAAAATGTGCCTGCAGGATGTGATGGGGTCGTTAATAAAACTAGCATTATTATTCTCATAAATGATAGGGAATAAACTTTTCCCTGTACTTGGAACAGTTCGTACTTTTAAAGTTTTAAGCACATAAAATGGAGTGAGTAGTAAAAAGAAAAAAGCTAAGTGTTTATTCAAAATAAGATTTAAATATTTATAACAGAATATAATTTTAAGCAGGATATATTGCAGATGATTGCAAAATGTTGACATATTCTGTATATGCTTTAAAAAAGTGAATACTTTATGTGGGTAAAAGGAACATTAAGACTAATTACATGTGTTTTTAATAGGCATGTGAAGCAACAAAATAGAAGCTACATTTTCAGTGAAGACCAAACATTCAGAAGGAATTACCAATTTCTAGAACCTTCCCCTCTAATATACCACAATCACTCCCTTGGAGATCTTATTATGGAAATGCAAAAACAGAGCTTTAGGAAATTAAAAATATATTTTAATTGAGAAGTAAAAAATATATGTGTTTATAATATACAATATGTGATTTTGAAATATACATTTTAGGATGGTTACATCAAAATAATCAACATATGTATTACCTCAGATCTGTAATTTTTCTCATGGTGAGAACACTTAAAATCTACTCCCTTAGCAAATTTATAGAATACAATATGTTGTTATTGATTATAATCATCACCTTATGTAATAGGTCCCTTGAAATTATTTTTCCATTTAATGGAAATTTTCTGCCCTTTATCTAATATCTTCCCAACTCCCTCCTCCCCGCCCCTGGTCGCCACCATTCTATCTGCTTCTGTGAGTTCAATTTTTGGCTCCACAGATGTTTGAGACCATGTGGTGTTTATATTTCTGTGCCTGGCTTATCTCGCCTAATATAACCTACCCTAGGTCTATCCCTGCTGTCTCAGTGATGGGTTTTCCTTCCTTGTTAAGGCTGCACAGTTTTCCACTGCATACACACACACACACACACACACATCACGTTTTCTTTACCCATTCACCCGTTCACAGTAAGCAGTTAATTCCATGCCTTGGCTATGGTGAATAATGCCGGAATGAACATGGGAGTGCAGATAGCACTTTGATATACTGATTCTGTGTCCCGTGGACAGGCCCAGTATGGAATTATTGGATCATATGGCATATCTGTTTTTTTTTTCTATTTGAGGGGCCATTTTCCATAATGGCTTTACTAATTTACATTCTATTAGCAGTGTGTAAGTGTTCCCTTTTTTCTATATCCTGTCCAACACTTCTCAAATTTTATCTTTTTTTAAATACCAGGTCTAAGGAGCTATCACCTTGTGTCATCGCTGTACAGTTAATGACTTTGAGCACATTTCATGTCTGTGTTGGCCGCTTGTACAGAATGTTTTCAAAGTCCTGAGTAATGTGGTTCCTTGTGTGTTTTGGATACTGACTGCTTATCAGATGTGTGGCTGCAAATAGGTGTCTCCCACTCTCTAACTTATCTTTTCACCTGCAAATTGCTTCCTTTGTTAGGTAGATTCCTTGTTTCATGCACACTCATTTCTCTGTTTTGGCTTTTGTTGCCTGAGCTTTGGGGCTAATATCCCAACATCAATGTCTACACCAATGTCAAAGAACTTTGCTCCTGTGTTTCATAGCGTTTTCGCAGCTTCACATTTTGTAGTTCAGAATTCAATCCAGTTTGTGTTGGCTGTGTCTTACGATGTGGCAAGAGGGTCTGGTTTCATTTTTCTGTGTGGTTATCCCGTTGTCCCAGCTCTGATTTGTTGAATAGTCGTCTCCCTGTTGTGTGTTATTGGCATCTCTGTTGAACGTCAATTGACAGTCAACGTGTGTGTTTATTTCTGGGTTCTTTGCTCCAGTGAATTCTATGTCCTTTTTATGGCAGTACTATGCTTTTTTGGTAACTTATGGTTCTGCAGTGTGTTTTCAAGTGTGATGTCTCTAGCTTTATTGTCTATTGCTCCATATTATTTGGCTATTTGAGATATTTTGTGGTTCCATACAAATATAGGACTGTTTTTCACTATCTGTGAAAAAGGTCACAGGAAGTTTGATAGAGAGTGCACTGAATCTATAAATCACTTTAATATACACATTTTAAAAACAGTAACTCTTCTAATCCAAGAACACAGTATATCATCTTATTTATAAGTTTCTTCTTTAATTCCTTACTTCAGTGATTTATAGTTTTCAGCATGTAAGTTTTTTGCATCTTTGATTAAATTAATTCTTAAGTAACTTTTTTTTTGCTATTATAGATTGGGTTATTTTTTGGAGAGTTTGTTATGAGTTCATTAAAAAAAGCTATTGATTTTTGTATGTTGTTTTATATCATGCAAATTTAATTTGTTAATTAGTTCTACAGTTTTTTGGTGGAGTGGTTAGTGTTTTCTATGTGTAATATAATAAGTTTCCCTGCAAACAGTGAAATTTCATTTCTTCCTTTCCAATTCGTATGTCACCTATTTCTTTCTCTTGCCTGCTTGTCTTGGCTAGACTTCCAGGATTATACTGAACAGAAGTGATGAGAGAGAGAATCCTTGTCTTGTTCCATATCACTGAGGGAAATCTTTGAGCTGAAACTTTTCCCCACTAAGTAAGATACCAGCTGTGGATTTGCTATGCGTGGCCTTTACTGTGTTTGAGTATATTCCTTTCATACCTGATTTGGTGAGAGCTTTTATCCTGGAAGGATGTTGAGTTGTTGGGTTTCTCAAACACTGTTTGCATTTATTGAGATAAATTGTGTTTGCCACTCATTCTGTTAGCATGGTGCTTCATATCCAGAGATCCGCGTACGTTGAACCATCCTTGCACTACTGTGAGGAATCCCATTTGATCATGGCTACTGTTCCCTCCAATGTTCTGTTCCATTTGATGCACTAGTATTTAATTAAGAATATTTGTATCTTATTTCATCAAAGATACTGGCCTGAGGTTTCTTTTTCTTTTCTTTTTTTTTTTTTTTTTTGTAACACTGTTGTCCAGCTTGGTCAAGAAAATGCCATCTTCATGAAATGAGTATCAAAGTGTTTGTCCTCCACTTTGGGGGAAGATGTTGAAAGGGATGGTGTGAGTTTCTCTTTAACTGTTTCACAGAATTCAGCAGGAAGGCATGTGCTTCCCTTTGTGGAAAGATTGTATTGCAGGCTCAGCATCCTCCCGTGTTCAGGTTTTCTCTTTCTCCATGGTTCAGTCACAGTGGGCTGTGTGTGTCTAGGAACTCATCCATTTCTTTGTGGCTATCCCGTTTTTCGGATATAAGTTTTTCATAGCAGTCTCATATGATTCTTTGTATTTCTTGGTATCCATTGTAATGCTTCCCTTTTAATTTCTAATTTTACTTATTTGAGTCGTCTTTTTCCTTAGCCAAAGTTTCATCAGTTTTATCTTTTCAAAAAACAAAACAGGTTTTCTATTGTTTATCTAAAATTTAAAGAATTTGACATCAAATTTCAAACCATGGCAACAATATCAAAAATGGCTCCTTCAATTTTTTTCAGAAGAATGAGTCATGTTTTGGGAATCGGATTCAATGAGGGGACCAGAGAACTTCCCTTCAAACCTTGCTGTCACAAAATAATCATCCTTACAAAGGGAAAAAATTAAATTTAAGAATTTCAGAACAAAGTAATGCTGAGGAAGTGTGACTCTGTCTTAGTGGAATAAAAATCCCTGTCCTTCTACCCGTTCTCTTGTTCATGCTTTTTATTTTCTGTCTCTGACAGTTCTCCCACGTGCATTTTGTTGTTGCTGTAGGAAAACTCATGTCTATTCCATAAATAAGTAAAATGCAAAACAGCAAAAACAGCCTAATAAACACATTCTCAGTGGAAAATCTTGTTACTGAATAAATAAGGTTTTGAGATGGGGACTGGGGTGTCTGGGACAGGAGGGTAAAATTTATTTTTTTTCTGAAGGAAAATATAAGATAACCACCTTTCAGGAGCTAGAGATGCTACAAGTGGGACATGGACACGGCACATGGGCACGCAGGGGAGAGACAACCGAACACAGGGCCCTCTGGCTGCCAACGTTTCCCAGAACCCAGGGACAACTGGAAATAAAGAACATTAGGGTGATTATTTCCACCCAAGAAACTGAGGCCTTTTGCACAAATCAGCATGTTGATATCACAACGCCCACCAGCCACAAGGATAGAAAATCCTTTAATATCTTAAAAGTTAAAAATCCTCTAAACATGAGACTGAAAAGTGAAAGGTCTTGCTCCTTCCAGTGGTCCTGAGTCTGCCTGCGGAGCTCTGAACTCAGTGGGGAGAGCCACAGTGGAGCAGGGTGGCCATTCAATGGCAGTGAAAGGACGGACTGCGAGCTATGAGCACTGACACAGCCCAGGCTGCCAGCCCTGCCCAGGGAACCAACACAGCCCAGACTCCCATCCTGATCCAGGGAACCAACACAGCCCAGGCTCCCATCCTGATCCAGGGAACCAACACAGCCCAGGCTCCCATACTGATCCAGGGAACCATCACAGACCAGGCTCCGAGCCCTGCCCAGGGAACCAACACAGCCCAGGCTCCCATCCTGATCCAGGGAACCAACACAGCCCAGGCTCCCAGCCCTGCCCAGGGAACCAACACAGCCCAGGCTCCCATCCTGATCCAGGGAACCATCACAGCCCAGGCTGCCAGTCCTGCCCAGGGAGCCATCATAGCCCAGGCTCCCAGCCCTGCCCAGGGAACCAACACAGCCCAGGCTCCCATCCTGATCCAGGGAACCATCACAGCCCAGGCTGCCAGCCCTGCCCAGGGAGCCATCACAGCCCAGGCTCCCAGCCCTGCCCAGGGAACCATCACAGCCCAGGCTCCCATCCTGATCCAGGGAACCAACACAGCCCAGGCTGCCAGTCCTGGCCCCTGACTCTGACACAGCACTGAGCTGTACTCCTGGCCCCCAACATTGGTACATTCCGGGCTGCCAGTCCTGGCACAGGCAGGAGGCTGAACTGTCCCAGCTGTGCCTCAGCTGAAGCAAGGTTTCTTCACGCGTGCTCATGGTTAGGGCAGGAGAAACCCATGTGCTTCATCCACACAATCAGTGTTCCTGGCAGGCCACTCTACTGCCTGTGCCGCGTACACGGCACGGAACATGATGTGAAGAAGAGAAACCCACAGCTTTCATGAAGCTTCCGTTCTAGTGGGGAGCAGCAGCTAGAACGATGAAAACTCGGGAGACGTTCCAGTAGGCCGAGGAAGACTGACAGATACCCCGATAATGTGTGCTTGTGCGTGTGTGCGTGCGTGTGTGCATGTGTGTGCATGTGTGCGTGTGTGTGCACGCGCGTGTGTGGCATGGTGCTCATGCTTCTGCTTCCACAGGACAGGGTGGTTCCACTGAACAGCGTGGACCACGTGGCTTATCTCGTGGCTCTGCCATTTGTGCAGGCTGGTATGTGTGTTGAAACGCATGTCGTCAGGCTGCTTTCCCGAAAGGCTGTGACAGGAGCCCTCCCGCCAGGTCTGTGAGATGGCACACTTTCGCTGGACACTGACCAGCATGGACAGATACCACGACACATGCATGTAGCCCGTGAAGCTTTATACACGCAATGAAGTGTGGCTAAAATGGTTTTCACCTTGGACTTTGCCACTAGCAACACAATAATCCCTATAAAGCTACCCAGGCAGCTGCCCGTGGAGCCCAGAGCATGGAGGCTGATGACTGGTGACAGGTTGCCAGCACGCGGAGATGAAATGTGCCCTCTCCAGTACCTGCTGTCAGCCCTCATCCCTCATTCATGCTCTGGGTAATGGATATTCTGTCAGCTTCATGGACAAGGCACTGCAAACTCAACTCCCAGGGAAGTGGCCCCAGGCCCTGTCCTCCTCTTGCTACCTCAGGGAGCACAGGGTGGGGCAGGGGAAGGCGGAGCCAAGGAAAGCTGCCAGGCAGCCCTGTGGCAGCCCGGGGCCAGAAGGCCCTGTGCGGGGCGCTGCTTCTCTTTGGAGAATGACTGCGGAGTTCGGACCAAGGACACAATGTCGCACTAATTGAAGTCTGGGGACAAGACGCTTCCAGGACACCCCCTGGAGGCAGGCACTTAGCCAAGTCTGAACCACATCAGACACGCCGGCCCTGACCGCACCCTCGGCCTCTGTTCGCTCCTCCTGTTCATGGTAAGGGTCTTTGGACAGACCCGGAGCGGGGAAGCGAGCCCCAGTTCTCCGGAGAAGGAGCTCCCGCTGCAGCTGACCAGAGCACAGCCGGCCGCGAGGTAGCCAGCACGATCTGCAAGCCCTAAGGTACAGCACAGGTGCGGGAGGTTTTCCTGACTTCCTAAAAGGAAAGCAACCATTTTAATACTGAACAACTGGTGACTCACTTTAAGCATGACAGAATTTCAGTCACCCCTAGGTATGAACTCTGGTGGGCCCACCAGGTGTGCGCGGCTGGAGCAGGGCTGTGTGCTCGGTCGATGCAAGTCCCTGATACTCTTCAGGTTCTGGACGAGGGTCTGCACTACCAGCGCTTAGGCTAGGATCAGTTTCGGCTCTCTGCTTTGCCCTCCCAGCTCAGGACCTGGAGGACATCACTGTGTCCCCCACAGAAAATCTCACAGTGAGATTGGCTCTGGAGAAGTTAGGGGCTCAGCCCCACCGCTCCTGTGCTCTGAGGCCTCAGGCTAAGACCTGACCTCTCTGGACTTGCACTTTGACACCTGGATGTGCGGGAGCACCCACCCCTGCGGAGCAACACTGGGACCAATGTGGCCATGAGTGCGGACTGAGCACCCGCCTGCTGTAATGAGGAGCTCAGAGGGGGAGACTGCACAGCCCACGGCTCGGCTTCCTCAGTTAATGAAGGGTGATGGGGCAGGGTCTGTGCGGCCTCCTCTGGGATTACCGCAGCTCTGCTTGGTTTGCACAGGGAGGAAAGCACCACACATAGAGCCCATCACAGTCATGCGCAATAAAAATGAAGTGCTAGCTAAACATGAGCCAGAATAGATAAGCAATACGTAATTCAGGGCAATTGACAAAGGCAGATGGTGGAGGAAAGTCCAGGTACGTAACTACCACCACATTAGCCAGGACCACCTGGTCCCACCGGTCCCTCCTGACAGAAAGCGCTGGGAAAGGAGGGTGCATCCAGAGCCACGGGTGGCTGTGGCCGTGGCCGTGGCCGGATCTGAGGTTACCACTGCCGTTTGGTGGAGGGTGAGGATGTGGCAGGCATCCCTCGCCCGGCCCCAGGGCAGGGAGGAGTTGTGCTTCTGCCTTAACACTTTCAGAGCTGCTCCAAAGCTGAGCACAGCCCCAGATGCTGTGTAAGGGCAAGAGCTGAGGGTCAGACAGCCCTGCAGGGTGCTGGGGCACCCGGACTCCGCCACAGGCAGCATGTTCCCTGAAGGCAGGCCAAAGGGTGCCAGGTCTCTTTTTCACTCCTAGGCAGGTGGTAGAACGGAGTCTGATTCTATCTGATCTCAGGGACGACAGAAAGCAGAAGGAAGCGCGGATGCACGTGGAGGTTTGTGGTGTGACAAGGCACGGGCAGTGAATGGTGTCACTTTGCTTTCAATGTAGTAGACTGAACTGCAGTATCTAAATGCTTTCAGCTCTGAGGAACCAGATATTCTTTCTTGACTACCCCCAAGGTGTCTGTTCTGGCTGTAAGTTGATTATGTTTAAATACTTACATTGACCAAGAACAAGAGACAATAGACATTCCGAGAGCTCCCCGGAGTGAACTCTGTAGAAATGGGCCCCCCTGTGTACGCTGCCCCTCTGGGCTGCAGGACCGTCCTTTTCCTAAGTGGACAACACGGTCCAGTCCCCGTGTCAGGCAGAATCTCCAGGAGGCCAAGGAAAAACGGGGGATTGCAGGCTGGGATAGAGGGGAGGGTTCATCCCTGGGTGAAGGCACTGAAAGAAAGACGGCAGAACGCTAAACGGATAAAAGAGGGTGAGCAGAAGACAGGCAAACAGTGTGGGCACAGGGTCCCTGAAAATCTCCCTGCCGAGTGTCAGGGCGGCTGCTGGAACACAGCTCAGCGGGGCAAGGCCAAGGTGGCCCAGGCTTTCCCCGTGCACTGGCTCCGCGGCTCAGCCTGCTGACGTTACAGAGCCCGGTTTTTCCTTGACCACCTAGACGGCAGGTGAAATGGACAGGATGTGTAGTGCGAGTGATGCTCTGGGGGCCCTGGGCTCATGAGATGGGCCAGGGAAACTGGGAGGAAGAAAGAATCTAATGGAGAAGTCAGCTTTGGATCCTGAAATCAGGACCGTGACCGAGAACAGTGGTGCGCTCGCGGTCCAGACAAGCATGCGCGTGCCTGGGCAGCACTGGAACAGAAACTGCCCTTCCTCTGCTCTGTGCCTCCTAGAGACGGCCAAGGAAGCTGCCCCACAGCAAGGACTGCAGCGCTGAGCACCACATGCTGCTGCTTACATTTTTTGCCTCCGGGTTGCATGAACCCCATCTGACTCTGACGAACCGAGCCCTCAGCCAGCCTTTGTGACTCGCCTAGGGAGGGCACTGCATCCTCACTAGTGACACAGCACATGACCGTGCCTGCCGCTTAGTCAGACTACAGCCAGAGCTCAGGGCATGGGCACCGGGAACCCACAGAGTCCGGGTGCTGCCTGCTCCCCTGTCCCGGGAACTCCCTTCCCAGTGTGATTGTGTTGGTGCCATCGCCGCCTTGCCCAGCCACCAACAGGCAAGCTCTTGCCCACGCCTCATCCCTGTCCCTCCCTGGCCTGAGCAGCCTGGAACCCTGTCCTCTGCTCCCCGCACCGGGAATGCCCTGTCCAAGAGTAACCCTTCCTGAGGAGCCCCTTACTTCTCTGTAGCCCTCGGCCCGTGTGGTTCCGCAGGATTTTAGCGTGATCGCAGCACGTCTATTCCCCTGGGGCTCCCTGAGGCTGGAGCTGAGGGCCTTCCCACACCCGACTGCTGATAGCCTAGGCTAGAGTTTGTCCAGCATGGACACTGGCCCAGTAGACACCCACAGAGTGAGGGAGTGACCAAGCGAATGAATGAGAGAAGTGAGGGGGAAAGATGCGGAATTAATTTCCAGATCTGTTAACACAGAAGACGCTGAATGCATGCATCTGCCGTTTACCTAATAGATCATAAATATGGCTTAAGTCAAGCAAACGACTACCTGGAACTCATCTGAGATCATCCTGTTAAAAAGGGGGAACTGACGGGAAGACCAGGACTCATTCTGCTCTGGCAGCCTGATGTTGCTGGAAGACCCGGCGGGTGGAGCCCAGGTCCTCCCTGACCCTGTGTGGGCTCTGACTGCACAACGGACGCGTCTCTCGGCCAAGTGGCTCAGCCTCCACAGGCTTCTTCCCTTATTATTCAGGGCACAGGCTACACCTCGCTGGTGCCCCTCGGCCCGGCCTCATGGGCAGAATCGTCCAGAGGGTGTCCTCTGGCCCTCTGGGGAAGGCGCAGTGGCAGGCGTTTTCTTATTACCGGCGAACACCGGGTTAGTTTTTTTATCCATCAAATTTAATTTCCTAATGGTCGATTGTTATGACTTACATGAAACTCTGAGGATCAAATTAGTAATTTCTCAGAAGCTCTTAATCAGAAGGCATGCAAATAAAATTAAATTTTTTGCACCATCGTTGAGCACCTATCTCTTCAAGTCACAAGGCCAGGAAGTCTTGGAGGTTCAAAGTATTTAAGCAGGAAGAAAAGCAGAGCTCTGCTTCTGGGAAGATTGCAACGCAGAGAGGTGAGAGAGAGGCGGTCCGTCCACAGGCAGCCGTGCCAGGAGGTACACTGCCACCTGCACTGGCACAGGCTGAGGACAGCAGGGCACAGAGGCATGGAAGCAAACACCTCCTAGGAGGGCTGGGGCGGAGGGAGCGTGGAGGGGGCCTTGGAAGAGGTCCTAGGGCTCCAGCCACTAAAACAAAGCTGACTTTCAATGCCTCCAGCCCGCGAACTGCTTACTGCCCTGACCCCCACCACTCCTACACCAGCGACAAGTTCTTGGGCAAAATATTGCATTTTAGTTGCCCCTCTGGGTATGGGTGTAACCGCAAGACACACAGTAGAGGCTCGGCCTGTGGAGCGCAGGTGTAGACAGCTGAGTGAGTCATCTGGAGCCTGAGGCACCGATCTTGCCCCTTCCGAGAGGCCACCTTCCAGCTGTGCCTGGCGTGGACGAGCACTGTTGACCAGGCTGTGTTCTAAATGCCTACAACCCATGGCCACTGCTGACCGTGGCATCACCCTCGTGTGGCTGGGACATGTCTGCACCGTGGTCCAGGGATGCGAGGCAGACACGGCTGACAGCCCAACCTGACCAAGGCTGCAGAGAGCGGGGCCATTCGGGGAAGGTGGCTTCTACCTCGGTACCAGCCCCTAGCCCCTGCACCCTCCTTGGCCCGCAAGCCTGCCTCTAATTCTGACCAAGCTGGTGCTAAACAAGAGAGGCTTGCTTCAGGCAAATCATCTTTTCGCAAGCCAGAGCCTAACCGCGTTCTTCACCACGTCCTGTGAACTCCCCTTGGCGGCCTCAGCTCCCATCGTGGCTGAGCCTGGTGATGGATTCAAAGGGCATTCAAGGTGGGCAGCGGGTGTGACTGGCAGCGGTCGCAGGTAGGAAGCCACTCCCTGCGCTAGGGCCCAGCAGGCTTCTGTTCTTGTTCAGACCAGAGCAGGAAGGGTTCACGGGGGGCGGGGCGGGGGGGGGGCTCCTGCAGTGGGAGGCACACGGTGCGCACAGCCCACACTCAATTCTGCAGGCATTTTTCCCCCCAGGTCTCGCCTCTCCCTTCTGTCAAGACAAACTCCATCGCCATGACACTTGGCAAGACCACGTCTTACGTGACCCTAACTCCTCTCTGTGTCTGCAAAGGACCTCGAGCTGGTGATGCAATGGCTTACTGAAGAAAGCACGTGGCAAACACTCATCAAATGATTGCCTTTTGTTGATAGGACATTAGAAGGGACCTGTGTTCTTATTTGGTTACCATCAGTGATTACAGTTTCTAATCACAGGTAAATAAACTTACCAAGCAACCCACAAGAAAAAACAAAATCCTGCATGTTGAGAAGTGGCTCACGGTGCTGAAGAGACCACAGCCAGGAAAGCAGCGGTCACAAGCCTATTTGGAGGAGGCCTGGGGGATGAGGAGGTAGACCAGTTGCACGGTATCCTAGGAAGCAATTCTCCTCCCTGGGATCTCAGGGCACTGGTGACGGCCGGCCATGGAGGCCAACAAGACTGTCACCACGGACTTCGTTCTCCTGGGGCTCTGGCCCAAGTTCAGCCACCTCATCGTCCTCATGGGCCTCGTTCTTCTGGTCTACACCGTGGCTGTCATGGCCAACGCCGCCCTCGTCGTCCTCATCTGGCTGGACACACGGCTCCACGTCCCCATGTATTTCCTGCTCAGCCAGCTCTCCCTTATCGACTTGGCGTTAATTTCAACTTCTGTCCCCAAAATGGTCGCAAACTTCTTCTCGGGGAAGAGAACCATATCGCAGGTGGGCTGTGGAGCGCAGATCTTCTTCAGCTTAACTCTGGGGATCACGGAGTGCCTCCTGCTGACCTTCATGGCCTTGGACCGCTACGTGGCCATCTGTAAGCCGCTGAGGTACTCGACCATTGTCAGCCACGCCACCTGCACGCACATGGTCACTGGCTCCTGGGCGGGAGGGGCCGCGACGTCCCTGGCTCACACGGCCTACGCCATGCACTTCCCCGTCTGTGGTCGCCGGGAGATCCCACACTTCCTGTGCGAGGTCATGGCCCTGCTCAAGCTCACCTGCGAGGACATCTCCGCCTACGTAAAGTCAGTGGTGGTCTCCAGCTTCCTGGTGGTCCTCATCCCCCTGGGCCTCATCCTGGCCTCCTACGCCCTCATCTTCCTCACTGTCCTCCGTATGAACTCCCCTGAGGGCAGGAGCAAGGTTCTGGCCACCTGCTCCTCCCACCTATGCGTGGTCAGTCTCTACTTTGGCCCTGCAATCTTGGTGTACATGAGGCCTGGCTCCTCTAAGACCCCCAGATTAAACCAGTCTCTCTTCATGTTCAACGCCATCCTCACGCCGATGCTGAACCCCCTCATCTACAGCCTGAGAAACAAGGACGTGCTCGCGGCTCTGAAGAGCACCGTGGCTAGTGCACGCCCGCTGCGGAAGCTGGAAGACTCCTTCCGACGGCTTTCCAGGGCCTGGAGGATGGGACGCGTTCTAGGATGAGATCCTCGACGCCCTGGCTGTGTGTAAAGAGTTAAAACAACCTGGCCATGGCTCCAGACATGGTCCAAAGCAGTTCTTCTGACCGCAGATCTGAAGCCACAGAACTCTCTCAATGGCACCAAGCACCAGCTTTGCCCACAGAGGCCCAGGACACACGTGCACTCATTGGCTCAAACACCCTGTGCTGAGGAAGACACGAGCTGTCCTCAGGGCACTGGAGAGCTCACAGTTTGGGGGGGGGGGGGTGTCAGGAAGCAGAACCTCTGAAAACAGTGTCACCTGCCCTGACTGACTGCAGGCAGCCGTCACCCAGCTCGCCCACCTGCAGCCCAACGGTGGCCACAGGCTTCGCAAGGAACCCGGAGTAAAACTCCCTCCCTCCCTGAGTGCCTGCACGTCCTCCTGTTCTCCGCACTGCTCCCGAGGTCAACCCATCGTCCAGTGCAAACGCCTGCAGGAGCTGGAGGCTCTCTTTCCAGCGATCTGGAAAACTGGAATGAAATAACGGCTCCCGCCCCCGCACTGCCGAGGAAACTAGCAAGCTCACACACCATGCACTTGGAGTGGGGCAGGCGGGCAGGCTGTGCCGTGCCACACAGGTGCACACGCCTGGAACCCAGGCTGCACGGCCAGACCTGTTGCTCAGCTGAGACTTGCTTCTGAGTGTGCAATGGGCTCTGTACTGGTCTTGAAATCTACACTATTTGCTTTAGGCTGAACGTCCAGTGGCTGAGTATTAAAACCAGCCTCAGTCAGGGCTGAGACAAAACCAAAAATGAATGAACAACCAAAACACCCACACCACACTTTCTTCTAGGACACAAAATAAGCTTACTGTATTCAAGGAATCTGTAAGAATGCAAAGTTACCACCTCATTAATAAAAATTCAGTAGTGTCCTCTAAAGAACTGGAATTATTACAGAGCTCAGGAGTGTCCCGGTGCTGCCAGCGTCCATGAGCCCCTTCTGTCACTCCAGGGAGACGCGGCGTTGCAGTGGACATGTCCTCTTCAGCTGAGGCGAGTGAGGAGCAGGCCGTCCCAGAGCTGCCGGGACGCAGGCTCCTCCACGGGACTGGGCCCCTCCCACAGGAACGCCCTCCCCGAGGCTCGCTCCTCCCTGTCCTGGCTGGGACTGGGTGGACGCAGGCTCCGCCACGGGACTGGGCCCCTCCCACAGGAACGCCCTCCCCGAGGCTCGCTCCTCCCTGTCCTGGCTGGGACTGGGTGGACGCAGGCTCCGCCACGGGACTGGGCCCCTCCCACAGGAACGCCCTCCCCGAGGCTTGCACCTCCCTGTCCTGGCTGGGACTGGTTTGGTTTGCAGAGTTTGCCTTCCTGAAGAATTCCTCTTTCTTAGTATTTCGGTAATGGACTTAGCACTGCTGCTCACGCTTATTTCTAACGTTTCTTCATATGCTGCTGTTTGTCCACACACTGGGGGAATGCGTGACTTGAGATCTGCACAAGACGTGTGCCCTGGAACGAGCAGGCTGGCTCTGCGCAGGCTGTCCCTGCAGCCCCTCTCAAGAACCTCCACGAATGAGACACGTTTTAAACATAAAACAAAGCACGCACCCACCCCAGTTTTGTACTGTTAACAGCAGGCTGCTGCCATGTGTCATCGTAGGGGTGATAGCACAGGTGCAGCAGGCACTCACTGGGTCCCCTCCCCCACAGAAATCCACGCACCTGTCCCCAGGCGGCACTGCCTGGAATGTCCCTGAGCGCAGAAGTGAGGTGGGGACGTCCCGGGGCCGCAGAACGAAGGAAAGTCTTGATCCAGGACGGATGATTCTTTTGGGCCCCATCTCCCTTCCCCACCCTGGTGCACAGCCCTGTCGAGAATTCTCCCAGGATGCAGTTCCTGCCATGACACCAGCTCTGGCCATTCAGCTTCCCCAGCACTCTGGGACCCTCCACAGGAGGCCCACGCTCAGCTAACCCACGGGCAGCATCGGCAGCATCGGCAGCATCGGCAGGGCTGGCCTGCCTGGGATCACTGGGAAGCTACACGTGCAGACCTCAGGGTTGCCCTCCTCTGGCCAGCGGAGTCAGACCAGGGAGACCGGCCAGCACTCTTGCCTGCAAGAAACAGGGGCCATGGTCTGCAGGCTCGGATCACTGCTCAGCTTCCCACACAGCCCAGGCTTTCTAGTCAAATTTTCCTCAGATTGGGAAGTAGCCGGTGACTGCCCACAGAGGCTGTAGCTGTCCCTGCCCACTGCAGGTATCGAGCAGGGACCTCACTAACCCCCCATGCCCTGCTCAAGCCTACGCTGGGCATGGAGGCAAGCCCATGACCACGCACATCTGTGAGCTCAGCCCCTGGCCATGCCCACTACATGTGTCTGAGCAAGCCCATGACCACGCATCTGTGAACATAGCCTCTGGCCATGCCCACTACATGTGTCTGAGCAAGCCCATGACCATGCATCTGTGAGCTCATCCTCTGGCCATGCCCACTACATGTGTCTGAGCAAGCCCATGACCATGCATCTGTGAACATAGCCTCTGGCCATGCCCGCCAGAGGGGGTCCTGCTACCCCTGCCTGGTGACCACAGAGGCTCTAGCGAGCTTTCGGGAGCACGGAGGCCAACAACTTTGTGGGAGAATGGAACTAGACGTCTATTGTGATGCAAACATTTTGAAATCTGTGCTTTCTCAGAATATCCCATTTCCAAGAACGTTTTGCAGACCTCTTTTCTGCACAGATGACAAAACTTTCTGCACCAAGACAAGCTTATGGCTGACTTCCCGTTCCCAGAAACTTTGTGAAATGCTCTTATGGCACCTGCATTCTAAAGAAATGAATACACGGTCTGTGCCTGCGTGTAATGAGCCTTCCTCAGCCCACTGCGCTGACGCTCATGCCGTCAGTCACCCCTTTTCCATATTTACACGTAGGAAGCAAACTGTTGTGCTAGGGGAGAAAATAAAGAATTGTCTGCACCACAAGCTCTCCTAGCTTTCTGTGACACTAAACCCCCAGAGGAAACGCAGACTAATGCCAGGTCTCTCAGCAGAGCAAACACAGCGAGAGCAAGCGCGTCCAGGAGCCATGTCCCCTGCACCGGCAGAACATGCGGAGCAGCATTTGTAACCCCCTCAGACACGCACACACCTCACCTTCTCCCCATCATTCCTCCTGCCCTGGCACCTCTGCCCCTGTCCTGGGCCATGGCTACATCACAATCCACCCCTGCGCCTGTAAGCGTGGTTCCTGGGTGCCACACCTGCCTTCACCTGCTCATCATTCATCTGGGCTCTCCCACAGCTTGCAGGGTGCACCATCAATTCTGTACCCAGCAGCAATGTGGCCTGGCCAACATGGCCCAGTGCTGCCATCGCTCTGAGCTCCAGCAATGCCCGGCGCCATGCACAAGGTTCCCTCTCCCTGGAAGGCTCCTCCCCCACCCCATCCCCCAACACACACACTCCCAGGTCCCTGTCCTCTACCTGGACCTCACAGCTCTCACTCACATCTTGTTTCAGTGCCTCCCACTCTGCACAGCCTCCCACCCCGTGCACTCGTGAGGTCGGCTCCTCAGGACAATGTCTGGCAAAGCACACACCTGTTCCTGCTCAGTAGTCTCAGCCATGCGCGCGATTGGCAGCACCAGTGAATCCTGTTACCCTTCCCATGCTGATCCAGGGGAGTGGGTGCCTCCCGGGCCACCTCCTGCGGCTCTGCTTCCTTGGCCAAAGCCTTTCGGAAATGCTCACAGCTGATGCCGCCTCTCCATCTGCTGTGCAGGTCAGGAAGTGGAGGCCCCAGCTGGCGACTCTCCCAGGTGGACAGTACTAAACAGCTCAAAGCAGCACCAGGCAGGCCGCCTGCAGGCTCACTCAGCTAAGGGCCAACCATAATGAAGGGTCTGTGTCTGAGACCTGAGGCCTTGAGAGCCTGCGGGTGCCTCCTCCTCAGACACGGCCCCTCCAAGATGTATCTCCATGGACGCTGCCCTGGGCCTCAGCCCTGAGGGTGCGGCTACACTGGTGGTGTCCACGTGGAGCCACAGAGGTGGCCACCTCTGCTGACACTCACAGGAAACACTCATAGGCTCTCCACCCGCTGCCTTATTCCATCTACACTGGCTGGTGCTTCCTGCCTCGAGCCCCATGCTGGACACATGGAGCCCACGGCAGGGCTGGCCATGGAGAAGCTTGCCAGCCATGGACATTCCACCCTGATAAGAGGGACTGCAAGGAAGAGGCCACAAGCATGCTGGGAAACACAGAATGCAATTAATCTGAGAATCACAACGTGTCTCTCTATGCTCCCAGCAAAGCCAAAATCTTGCACCAGGCATTCAAGTCCCTCGCAATGAAAGGACGCTCTTACCTGTGCAGTCTTCCATTAAGCAAGCTCTGCGGCGGCTTTTCCAGGCCTGGCCCTCTCTCCCTGGCACATCCCATCGGGGCTGGGCTGGCCAAGGGCACTGGTGAACCTGCAGCTCAGCACGGAGTCACCCTCGAACATGGGGGTGTGAGTGAGTGAGTGAGTGAGTGAGTGAGTGCAGCCGCAGGACCCACGGCTGACCAGAGCGGTGGGGAACTCCCAGCATTCTGAGCTGTTTCCTGTGGGCATCCCAGCTCCACCTGCTGGGGTGGAGGCCGCTAGCTCCTGTTGAGGAGCCAGCATGGCCACCAGCAGGGAGCCTGCTCAGGCAGTGGGGTGGAGTCCCTGCAGACAGATTTCCTGGGCCCAGGGCCCCACCCTCATCAGCTGTCACATGTGCTGACACCGCTGAACACCTCTAGCTTCAGTCAGCATCCTATGGTTCAGAGGTGAGGGTGCAGAACCCACCACGGCCAAGTGTGCCCAGACTGGAGTGAGCTCATGTTTGCAAAGTCCTAGGAAGAGTGCAGGCTCATAGCAGTTGCCCTGCAAGTGACTGTCACTTCAGAAAACAAGTTGAAAGCATTTGTACGAGAAGCGCTATTACCTATTAGCAAGCCCCTCATTCCTTTGATACTGAGATGAATAAAACACATTTATCAAGCTCCTCACTTAACATCAAGATGAATAAAAAGAATTCCCACCAAGCTCTTAGAAATTTCCAGGAACGTTGCTGGGTTTTGCCTCAAAGTATTTCTTAATCACTTGGAGGAACGGGAAGGGGCACAGACTCCTGCGTGCACTGGAACCTGTACAAACGCGAGGCCGAGGAGTGAGACCCAACCCGGTGCCAGTGCCGGGCGACTCCTCTCAGCAGCTGGAAGTTTTCCGTGGGGTGGGAGAGGGTGAGGCCACAGCTGCTGGTGTGTCCGGCTGTGCTGACACCACTCCACACAGCACCCCTAAGGCAGACCCTTCCCCAGCATTATCCAAGCCCCCCGCTCATGAGTCTGGCTCTGCCTTAAGGTAGGACTGGGGGCATTTTTGGTTGACTTGCATGCACTGACAGCAGCCATGCTCAGTGACACCACAGCGAATGCAGGTCCCGTGCATGGCAGCCATGCTGAACCACACTTTCCCTCATGGGTCCCCTTAACAGACTGGCGACCAGGCCAGGATCGTCCACCTGTCCATGTGAGTCCTTCCAGCCCACCCTCACACAACCTGTGGGTATCTCCACGTTGTAGAGGACAACAGAAGCCTGGTAGGTGACAGGACCTCCCCAGATACACAGCTGTAGAGAGTGAAACTGGGTTCAAACGCAGCTGACCCTGTAACCTCCATCCTCCCAAGCCTCCCTGGGGGTTGCAGCCCGGCTCTCTGACACCTGCGCTCATTAACTACCTGGGCTTAAGGAGCCAACACGGTCCCCAGAGGGCTGGCTGCATCCTCCCCAGTCCACCGTCCTGCTTTTAGCCCAGACGCTCGGGGTTTGGCCTGGGTGCTGGCTTCAACGGGATCCACAGCTGTGGAGTAGATCGTCCACAGAGCTTCATGTCCCAATGGACGGGCAGAAAGATACAAAGAGGGATGGAGAAGAATGCAGACTCCCGGAGGGCACAGGGACCGCCACACACCTGATGACGAGGTAACACCACCAGAGTACTGGTGGGGGTGAATCTAGAAGCACGAATTAGGCAGAGACCCCATGTCCCACGGTGCTGCGCACGGGCAGATGAGCAGCCAGGTCCACTGTGGGGAATGTTGGGTGCCGTCTGGATGTGACGCCTGCACACGTACGGGGCTTTTCCTATCGACTAGAATCCACCCTGGTAGTCCTCACGGGATGATGGCCGCACTGTGCCACGGAATGCAGAAATGTGCTGATGACAGAGGGCTTCATTCCTGTCATTCAGCATTCCTGTCTGTGCTGGATCACACGGCTCCACAGCAACAGGCATCAGACCACCGATCGGCCCCACTGAAACACATTGCAACATATTTGTTTTCACTTGGTAAAAGCAGGAGTTGCAGAAATTGATTCACATCAGCGACAGTTTGACAGTTTCGTGGGCAGAGTGACTCCCGGTGTGTTTTTCTGCCATGGTCCTCCAGCCCTAGATGGCAGACTAAGACATGGGGCGAGGAAATGGTTCTTCCGCCACTGACTTCATTCTCCTGGGCCTCTTCTCTGCCTCCCAGCATCCCGGCCTCTTTGTCAGCATCATCCTCCTGTTTCTCGGGGTGGCCGTCATGGGAAACTCTGTCCTGGCCCTGCTGATCTGGGGCAGTGCCCGCCTGCACACCCCCATGTACTTCCTGCTCAGCCAGCTCGCCCTCATGGACCTGACCCTAATCTGCACCACCGTGCCCAAGATGGCCTCAGACTTCTTCTCGGGACACGGGAGCATTTCCCGTAGTGGTTGTGGAGTTCAAATCTTCCTCTACTTGATGCTAGGGGTGGCCGAGTGTGTTCTTCTGACTCTCATGGCCTTTGACCGCTACTTGGCCATCTGCAGCCCCCTCAGATACCCAGTCATCATGACCCCGAGTGTCTGTGTGCAAATGGCCGCGGGGTCGTGGGCTGGGGGTGTGCTCATCTCCCTCATGCACACAATCTATGCCATGCACCTCTCCACCTGTGGCTCCAGGAGAATCCACCATTTCTTCTGTGAGGTCATGGCCCTGCTGAGGCTCTCCTGTGAGGACACCTCTGCCTACGAGAAGATGGTGCTGGCCTCCAGCATCGTTTTCCTGCTCATCCCTTTTGGACTCATCCTCACCTCCTACGTGCTCATCTTCCTCACCGTGCTCCGCATGAACTCCCCCAACGGCAGGAACAAAGCTCTGGCCACCTGCTCGTCCCACCTGGCTGTGGTCAGCCTCTACTTTGGCCCAGCCATGATCATCTACATGACCCCGGGGTCCTCCCTGCCCCCCGAGGTGGACCAGCGTCTGTTTGTGGTTGATGTTGTCATCACACCCATGCTGAACCCTCTCATCTACAGCTTGAGGAACAAGGATGTGCTGTGGGCCCTGCGGAACGTTCTAGGGAGCAGGCTGATGCTTACACAGAAAAGGTGATGCTGCTTTTCATTCAGACGCCCAGATTCTCAACGCTTCTCCCACGGAACGCTGGTTCTGAATTCTGGATTTCCATTTTCAGCCACACTGGGGAAAGGACAGTGCCCCCTTTAATGTCACATTTGTAAGGATGTGAACTATACTGGAAAGAGGGGCGTGATCCTTGTGGGGCCTCTGATGTCCGTCAGAAGCTTCTGGTGAGCAGTGCAGCCGAATCAACCTTGGAAGGCAAATTTCCAGTTTCCATGAGCCTCGCGTATCAAAAAACTTTTTCAGAGGACCCGGCATATGCATGACAAAACATTTATGTGATTCAAGACACCCTGCGTGGTGACACGGTGCTAACATACCTGTCTGACCCCGTGTCTGCCACCCACCTCCAACACACTCCACACTGCAGCTGGTTGGGCCTTTCGGCCTGCACCCGCAGACAGGCTGACGAGTCGCCGCCTTTTATCATCGCCCCAGAGTGATGCGGCCGCCTGCAAGCTCCCGTTCAGTGGTGCTGTCCTGTGATGCTGCTCTTAGCTCTCCCCTCGGTTTACCAGCTTCTTCCTTCTGGCTCCATCAGAGCTTCCCCTTTCTAAGGGAGTGTATCCTCTCCGCCTGGTAGAACCCCTTGTTCACGTGTCTGTCTCCTTCCTGGGACAGAGGCTCTGGCCTTACTATTTCTCAGTGGTCCGTGTGGTTTTTGCATCAAGCCTCCCAGGAAACACGAGCTCAAATCCAGTGGTTTCAGCTGTGCTCAGCGTCTTTTACTGGAGAACAGAACTCGGAGCTCTTGTTCTCGGTGTCTAACTACCTAGCAGGAACTCTTTGAACCAGACTAATCTCCCAGCCTAGGGTGAGACCCAACTCTAGCTCCATTTATGTGGCTTTGAACAAACTGAGTGTGATATCATTGTTACACTAGTGCTAATAACACACTACAAATACACTTGCTTATTTATTATCCCTCATCTCTGCCTATGTATTCGATTATTTAAATGTTAACATATGATAGATTTAGGATGTTTACTGAACGGTGTTGCACAGTCAGCCAGTGAGGTCACTACTCTATGACTGACCTAAATGGAAACAGCATAATATCTGCAGATAATGGATCCCACAAGTTTGAAGTGGAATCGGAAATCAGACATTCCCATCAGAAAGTGACTCACAGGAAGGAATCTTCAAATCCAGCCCAGGATGCAAGGTCTCAGGCATGGACCTGATGAACTCATCTCTTTATTATTTCAGGAATAGGTCAGTTCTAAATGTCTCCACCTGCCAGTCACGTCCTCCATGTGTAGATGTCTCCTGTGGTCAATTTTACCTCTCAGTGCAACTCAAAAAGTATTTATTTATTTATTTATATCTCATAAATACAACATTAGGAACATAGTAATTCTTCCCATTGCCACCCACTCCCTCCTGTCCCTTCCCCCTCTCCTGTTTGGTTCAAGAAAGAAAAGGAAACAGAATGAAAGAAGAAGAAAACAAGAAAGAAAGAAAGAATGGAGGACAAAAACTAAGGGAGCTGTTCCCAACCGTCTGAACAAGGGCTGTCCTCCGTCAGTGCTTCCCAAAGACAGCTGTTCCCAACCGTCTGAACAAGGGCTGTCCTCCGTCAGTGCTTCCCAAAGAGAGCTGTTCCCAACCGTCTGAACAAGGGCTGTCCTCCGTCAGTGCTTCCCAAAGAGAGCTGTGCCCAACCGTCTGAACAAGGGCTGTCCTCCGTCAGTGCTTCCCAAGGGGTTTCTGCCTTTTCCCCTTCTTCTTTTCCCCTCCTTCCCTCCCTTCCTCCCCTTCTTCCCTTTTAGAAACTTAACTGTCTTTAAAGAACTGGATGATCTTTCTGATGTGTTGTTGTATTTGATTGGCTATTTTTTTGCTGAGTATTTTTGCATCCATGTTCATCAGAGATATTGGTTTGTAGTTCTCTTTCTCCGTTGTATCTTTTTCAGGTTTAGGAATTAATGTGATGTTGGCTTCATAAAGAATTTGAGAGTGTTCTCTCCCTTTCAGTTATTTTGAATAGCTAGAGAAGAATTGGTGTTAGTTCTTCAAATGTTTGGTAGAATTTAGCAGTGAAGCCATCTGGTCCAGTGCTTTTCTTTGTTTAGGAGGTCCTTATTGCTGATTCAATTTCCATCTTGGGTATGGATCTGTTTAGTTTTTCTGTGTCTTCATGGTTCAACTTAGGTAGACTGTAAGTGTCCAGCAATCTATCCATTTCTTCAAGGTTTCCCATTATGTAGGCATACAGCTCTTTATAGCAATTTCTGATGTGTTTTTTTTTTTATTTCTGTAGTGTCTGTTGCTACATTTCCTTTTTCATCTCTTATTTTGTTAATTTGGGTCTTCTCTCTCCTTTTTTCTGGTTAGTTGGGCCAATGGTGTGTCAATTCTATTTATTTTTTCAAAAAACCAGTTTTTTGTTTTGCTGATCTTTTGTGTTGTTTTATTGGTTTCAATTTTGTTGATTTCTTCCCTAATTTTAATTATTTCTTTTCTCCTATCAGTTTTGGGTTTGGTTTGCTATTGTTTTTCTAGATCCTTGAGATGCGCTGATAGCTCATTTATTTGGTGCCTTTCCAGTTTCTTGATGTAGACTCCAATTGCTATAAACTTTCCTCTTAACACTGCTTTTGCTGTATCTCATAAGTTTTGATATGTTATACTGTCATCATCATTTGTTTCCAGAAAGTTTTTTATTTCTCTCTTGATTCTTTGATGACCCACTGTTCATTCAGGAGAATGCTGTTCAGTCTCCATGTGTTTGCGTATGTTCTGGGAATTCCTGAGTTGCTGATTTCCAGCTTCATTCCATTGTGGTCAGAGAATATGCATGGTATGATTTTGATTTTTTTTAATTTGCTGTGATTTGCTTTATGGCCTAGTATGTGGTTAATCCTAAGAAAGTTCCATGCACTGGTGAGAAAAATGTGTATTCTTTGGCTGTAGGGTGGAAAGCTCTGTAGATATCTGTTAGGTCCACTTGGTCTATAGTGTCAATTAACTCGGCTGTTTCTTGGCTGATTTTCTGTCTGATTGCTCTGTCCATTTCTGAAAGTGGAGTATTGAAGTCCCCCATTACTATTGCATTAGAGTCTATGTCTCTCTTTAGATTCCTTAACATTTCTTTTAAATATCCAGGTACCCTGTAATTAGGTACATATACATTTTTAATAGTCACCTCTTCCTGTTGAACTGATCCCTTAATCATTACATAGTGCCCTTCTTTTGTGTCTTTTAACAGTTTTTGTGTTAAAATCTATTATGCCTAATATTATGATGGCTACATCAGCTCTTTTTTGGTTTTTGTTGGCTGGAATATCTTTTTCCAAACTTTCACTGTTAGTCTGCATGATCTTTGTTGATGAGATGTTCTTCTTGTAGATAGCAAATAGATGGGTTTTGTTTTGTAATCCATTCAGCCAGTCTGTGTTTTCAACTGGAGAGTTGAAGCCATTTACATTCAAGGTGTCTATTGATAAGTAACAACTTTGCTCTGCCGTTAATAGTCCTATTTTTAACTTTGGGTTACCTTTGTATTTTTACTGGGCAATTTTCTGCCTTCCCCTTCTTTCACAGATGACCGTGTTTCTGTGTTTCTCTGTGTAGCACATCCTTGAGTATTTTTTGCAGGTCCGGGGGGTGGGGTGGGGTGGGGTGGTGGTGGTTACAAATTCTTTCAATTTCCATTTGTCATGGAAGATCTTTATTTCACCTTCATTCATAAGTGAGAGCTTTGCAGAGTATAGTATTCTGGACTGACAGTATTTTTCTCCAAGGAGGACTTGGAATATATCTTGCCATTCTCTCCTAGCCTGTAGGGTTCCTGATGAGAAGTTAGCTATGAGTTTAATTGGGGATCCTCTGAATGTGATTTGGCATTTCTCTCATGCACATTTTAGAATCTTTTCTTTATGTTTTACTGTGGAGAGTTTGACTACAATGTGTCGCGAAATTGGGAGTTCTATGTGCTTCCTGTACTTGGATGTCCGTTTCCTTCTCCAAATTGGGAAAGTTTTCTGTTATTTCATTAAGAAGGCATTCTAATCCTTTCTCTCTTTCCATGCCTTCTGGAACCCTAGAACCTGTATTTTGGGTCATTTGATAGTATCTTATAGATCTCCAACAGTGTTTTTTAGTTTTCTAACTTTTTTTTTGGTCTGACCATAAAATTTCCAGAAATTTGTATTCTAGTTCTGATATTCTTTCTTCTGTCTCACTTACTCTGTTGCTAAGACTTTCCACTGCATTTTTATTTGATCTATAGAGTTCTGCATTTCTAGTATTTCATTCTGATTTCTCTTTAATATCTCAATGTAATGGGAAAATTTTTCATATAGTTTGTGAATTTGCTTTTGGTTCCTTCTAAGTAGTCTGATGATTAATTTTCTGAATTCCATTTCTGGCATATATTCAATCTATTCATCTTCACCTTCTACTATTGAGTGCTGCAGGGTTCCTTTGGGGGGGGTCTCATAGTATCATCCTCATTCTCATTTTTTCCTTTGTTTTTTCAGCATTTGTGTGGGTCAGGCTCAATGAGCTCCACAGGATACTCCGCTGGGTGTGGGAGTTTGAAAACTTAACATCTGGTATAAACCCTCAGGTTTGCACGTGAAAATAAAGCATGAGCAGGCGATATTGTGATTTGATTGAGGGGCTGGGCTGGGCATGAAAAAGCCAGAATTTCTCCCTGATGTACCAGGTCCCGAGACACCAAGCTTCCCCCAACACAGCCGCCCACCCACACTTAAGAGGCTCACCACAGACTTCAGGTTACCACTGTTGTTAATGACTTGACCCGGAACAGGCTGCAGGGAGGGAGAGCTCAATACCAGATAACAATAAGCCACGCAATGGCAGAAAAGAAAAAAGCACTATTTTCACAGGTATTGTTAAATGTAAAGCAATTTCCATGGAAAAAAATCTCATCTCACCCTATGGCACTAGGAAGCCTGTCGTAACTTGAGGCCTTCCACCCAAATCCGTAAATGGGTCCTTTTCACTACTTAGGAGTGGACAGACAGAAGGACACAGAACATGAACAACACTCCACTGCCGCTATGATGGTTAAGATTCTGTGACCAGGCTGGCGCCGCGGCTCACTAGGCTAATCCTCCGCCTTGCAGCGCCGGCACACTGGGTTCTAGTCCCGGTTGGGGCACCGGATTCTGTCCCGGTTGCCCCTCTTCCAGGCCAGCCCTCTGATGTGGCCAGGGAGTGCAGTGGAGGATGGCCCAGGTGCTTGGGCCCTGCACCCCATGGGAGACCAGGAAAAGCACCTGGCTCCTGGCTCCTGCCATCGGATCAGCGCGGTGCGCCGGCCGCAGTGCACCGGTCACGGCGGCCATTGGAGGGTGAACCAACGGCAAAGGAAGACCTTTCTCTCTGTCTCTCTCTCTCACTGTCCACTCTGCCTGTCAAAAAAAAAAAAAAAGATTCTGTGACCAGAGACAACAATGTTGTTTACCTAAACTGTGAGCCTCAAAGGGGTGATGGCACCTGGGACTTGGGATTCCTCAGCCCTGGCTCAGCATAGTTCCCTTCCGTGTCTGCTTCTCCAATAGGGACGCTGGCCTCAAGAGCACCTGCCTTCTCTACTAGCAGAGAAACTTTGGGATTCAAACACTGGGACAGGGCTGCTGGGATCTGCACGGCGCCCCAGCAGAGTGTGGGAAAGAGGCAATCACTCATCCCCCTGGCTTCCCAAACAATCTGACCGTCTCTCAAATTGCAGGACATGAACACGCCACAGGGCACCCATCCATAATTCAGGTTTCAACCCATAGGAGAGCTTTCCTCTCTCTGGCCCAACATAACAAAATTCACACAGGGACAAGTAAAAGGAGGCATAAGAATGATGCAGTCCAGAGAATGGAATGGAAACTGCAGTAATTTAATACGTGTTTTACAGTAACTGATGACATGAGTTTTAGAGTAAACAAAGACAAGATTTTGCATAAAGTTGAAATAAATTTGTTTTACTTCAGTAATTTCAACTTTATAAAGTTTTCTAAACTCTAACACTTCTAGCGTTCCTACTAAAACAGCTGATGATACACCAGAGAGAAGCATTGGTCAGAGATTCAACAACAATAATTACAAAAGAACAGCCAGTGCCACGGCTCACTAGGCTAATCCTCTGCCTGCGGTGCCAGCACCCTGGGTTCTAGTCCCGGTCAGGGCGCCGGATTCTGTCCCGGTTGCTCCTCTTCCTGCCCAGCTCTCTGCTGTGGCCCAGGAGTGCAGTGGAGGATGGCCCAGGTCCTTGGGCCCTGCACCCACATGGGAGACCAGGAGAAGCACCTGGCTCCTGGCTTCGGATCAGTGCACAACGTGCCGGCCACAGCAGTCATTGGGGGGGTGAACCAACGGAAAAGGAAGACCTTTTTCTCTGTCTCTTTCACTGTCCACTCTGCCTGTCAAGGAAGAAGAAAAAGAAAAAGAAAAAGAAAAAGAAAAGAAGAAGAAGAAAAGGAAGAGGAAGAGGAAGAGGAAGAAGAGGAAGAAGAAGAAGAGGAAGAGGAAGAGGAAGAAGAGGAAGAGGAAGAAGAGGAAGAAGAAGAAGAGGAAGAGGAAGAAGAGGAAGAGGAGGAAGAGGAAGAAGAGGAAAAGGAAGAAGAGGAAGAGGAAGAGGAAGAAGAGGAAGAGGAAGAAGAGGAAGAAGAAGAGGAAGAAGAGGAAGAGGAAGAAGAGGAAGAGGAAGAAGAGGAAGAGGAGGAAGAGGAGGAAGAAGAGGAAGAGGAGGAAGAGGAGGAAGAAGAGGAAGAGGAGGAAGAGGAGGAAGAAGAAGAAGAAGAGGAAGAAGAAGAAGAAGAAGAAGAAGAGAAGTAAAACCACTTACCTTACATGAAAATATGTGCAACATTCAGAACCTTGGAAGGACTTGGATTGATTATTTTATTCATCAAACATTTTAGGAAAAATGCAGTGTTTCTATGGAAGACCCACTATTTCCACAAAAGGTAAATGTTGAGAGGAATACGAGGTTGGGGAAAGCTGTATCTGCCTGGCCACCCCTTTCAGATGTACCCTGTCCTGTGTCAGTGGCTCCCAGGCACACACCCTCCTGCCCCATGATGCAGCCCAGGCCTGCCATTCCCACAGGAACACGCCTGAAATGCCAAGATTGCTTTGCTAAAAACAACACCTTGAGGCTTAGGATTACATTTTGTAGTATGTGAGAGGAAACAAGCATTTGTAGGGCCTGCCCACGCAGGAACAAACAAGACAGAGAATTGACTCAAACCAAACCATGACACCTGCAAGAAGAAGGGTGCAGACTGTGCCTCCTCACACAGGACACCAAACCAAGAAAAAAGGGGGTGCAGAACAGAGGGGAGACAGGGTACAAACTTATGGCCAGACCACATTTACTCAAAGAAAACAAATCCGCAGAGGTGGGTGTACACAGACTGAACCCGTGGCAGAAGGCCCAGACCCCAGGGGCTTTTTTGTATCTTACGTGGGCTAGGAGTGGGGGTGTGGGGCAGCAGGCAGAGGTGAATTCCCACACCTGGGAAGAACGAGGGGCATGTGAAACCAAACTGAGATGCAGGGGACAAGGGATAGAACCCTACTTCATCTCTTGGGCAATGAGCTATAGTGGCTGAGGCTTATGTCTTTGTCCCATAAAACACATTTCACTCACACTTCAAACATATCCTTGGGCTGTCACTTCTACCACACTTCCTGTTCAAGTTGTTTCCACTGAACGGCATGAACTCTGTGTGGCTCAAAACGGGCATCTCTGTATTTCAGGATTTTCCTCACACTGACAGCAAAGCAGAGCTTCCTGCCCATGCCTGAGACACTCCTGACTGACCTCATCTCCAGTCAGGGCTGGCAGAGCCAGCTGTTCCACAATCAGCCTGGTTTGCCATGTTCAAACAACCAGAACAGCAAACCCACACTTCTGCTTCTCAGCAAGATAGGCAACAGCATCCAGATGTGCCCTCGTGTGTGTGTGTGTGTGTGTGTGTGTCCACGCCAACAGGCTTCAGGACATCAGACACCAGGAAGCGCCTGAACACATCAAGAGGAAGAAGCCTTGAGACACAGGAGGGGTGTGGAGGGGGCATGGTCATCAGTGCAGGGAGTAGAAAGGATTGCAAAGTTCCCAGCACACAGAATCGAGAATGTCTGCGGTGATGGATACGCCCCGTACCCTGATCTGATAACACACAAGGAACACAGGCTTTGAAATACCACATTTTCTCCCTCAACATGCACAATAATTATGTGCAGTTAAAAGATCAAGAGGCAAAACTGGGTCCATAGCTCCTCTTTGAGTCTGGATTGAGGGGTGATTTTCCTCAAAATTAACTCTCAATGTGCCACCAGAAAGCAGCTGGACTGCATTTTAGGTGAGTTACGCAGCAACTTGTTGAATTGCTCGCCCAACCTTCTTAAATGAGAAACTCTCAAACAAAACACTACCCAGATCTTCCCCATTTGCCAGATGTGAGCCTACAACATTCCTTTTAATTACACACAGCTGAGACGAGGCTCCAACGGGCTCACTGGAATTTTTCTAAGCCACCCACACTGTCTTTCTCACACCTCACATTTGCTATTTGCTTTCATGGCAAAACAAGTAAACAGCTATAAACTTGCTCAGAACCTCAACCCTTTCCTTTGGGTAACTACACTGTTAAAATGTGAAAAGTGAGTTCTTTCTATGAATACTGAAGCTGTTCTGACATTTAAAATGCAAACAGCGTAACAAGAGTCCAGCACAAGACCTGCTTCATGGTGCTGCCTGCACGTGGCACACAGCTAACACTGTTTGCCACGCTGCTGCTGTGTGGCTGGCCAAGGACTAACACTGCCTCCTGGGGGGACAGCAAAACTACTGGACCCCAAGCACTCATATTTAGGAGACAACCTCTAGGGCTACAACCAGACCAAAGGCAGTATTAGACCAGGCGGTACTAGAACCAAGAAGGAAGTGGGCACTTAGCGCAGTTAGTAGCCGATGTCCTCGGCCTCCCAGATACAATGCAGGCATTGCTCTAGATCCTGGGAAAGAGCAGCAAACGCACAGAGACCAGGCCTGGCCTTCTCCGATGTTACTCTTCACGAGACAGAGCATGACAGCAGGAGTGTCAGGAAATGTATGTGCTGATCCATGAGGCGAAATAACAGCTCCTGGATGACACGTACACACAGACACACACTCACATACACATGCTCCATAAAGCTCATGGAAAGTAGGAGTAAGACAAGCTTTTTGGTGAAAAATTTTTTTTGAAATTAAAGCATAATATTTTGGGGGGATACACATTGTTCACGAAATTTTGAAGACCCATCTTTTTTTTTTTATAAGAATGGGTTCATGTTTATTTCCCTGTAGACTTGTATGTGTAAATATCGGGATATGGTGAAAATTTTCCTTTAATTTTTTTTTTATTTTTTGACAGGCAGAGTGGACAGTGAGAGAGAGAGAGACAGAGAGAAAGGTCTTCCTTTGCTGTTGGTTCACCCTCCAATGGCCACCGCGGCCGGCGCACCGCGCTGATCCGATGGCAGGAGCCAGGTACTTATCCTGGTCTCCTATGGGGTGCAGGGCCCAAGGACTTGGGCCATCCTCCACTGCACTCCCTGGCCACAGCAGAGAGCTGGCCTGGAAGAGGGGCAACCAGGACAGAATCCGGAGCCCCGACCAGGACTAGAACCCGGTGTGCCGGCACCGCAGGCGGAGGATTAGCCTAGTGAGTCACGGCGCCGGCCTTGAAGACCCATCTTGTGCCTGTATATACGCCAGGGGCCTCCCCAAAACCCCACAACCAAATAACATCACATCATTTAATATGAACTATGAGACAGTATAGCACATCCTGGACTACATCACATAACATCAGTTCCACATACTATAGAAACATACAGTGCAGAGACCCAGGTGTGGTGCAGCCACTATTAGTTTCAAAACTGACCATGTCACCTTCCTGCCATCTCAGCAGGGTCTCTAAGGTCATAGGTTCCCAACTGTTATCACACTCAGGGAAACAAACACACCTGATGCTAAGTGTA
Organism: Oryctolagus cuniculus; assembly: GCF_051225735.1. Lineage (NCBI taxonomy): Eukaryota > Metazoa > Chordata > Mammalia > Lagomorpha > Leporidae > Oryctolagus > Oryctolagus cuniculus. The sequence goes on along the minus strand of NC_142872.1, from coordinate 3,415,111 downwards.
CACCCACACAGTATTTGCCTTTTGGTCCAGGGACACGTCTGTTTGCCAAGCGTTCCCAGGATATTTTTTTTTTTATTTTTTGACAGGCAGAGTGGACAGTGAGAGAGAGACAGAGAGAAAGGTCTTCCTTTGCCATTGGTTCACCCTCCAATGGCCGCCACAGCCAGTGCGCTGCGGCCGGCACATCGCGCTGATCCGATGGCAGGAGCCAGGTGCTTCTCCTGGTCTCCCATGGGGTGCAGGGCCCAAGTACTTGGGCCATCCTCCACTGCACTCCCTGGCCTGGAAGAGGGGCAACCGGGACAGAATCCGGCGCCCCAACCGGGACTAGAACCCGGTGTGCCAGCGCCGTAAGGCGGAGGATTAGCCTAGTGAGCCAAGGCGCCGGCCCCAGGCTATTTTGAAACGAGCCATCTCCCCAGGGCCTTCTTCAGAGCCCTCACTACTTCCTTGTTACGGAGACTGTAGATCAGAGGGTTCAACAGGGGTGTGATTACTGTATCAAGTACAAAGAGATGTCTGTCCAGCTCTGGGGAAAGAGTAGAACTCGGTGTCATGTAGATGACCATGGCTGGACCAAAGTAGAGACTCACCACAGTGAGGTGGGAGGAGCAGGTGGCCAGGGCTTTGTTCCTCCCTTTAGGGGAGTTCATGTGGAAGACAGTGAGGAAGATGAGGGCGTAGGAAGCCAGGATGAGGCTGAAAGGGATCAGGAGCAATACTGTGCCCGTGATGAGCACCACTTTCTCATAAACGGAGGTGTCCTCACAGCAGAGCTTCAGGAAGGCCATCACTTCACAGAAGAAGTGCTGAATCTCCCTGGAGCCGCACGTGGGGAAGTGCATTACATAGATGGTATGGGATAAGGAAGCAAGAGAACTCCCCACCCAGGTCATGGCGACCATGAGCAGGCAGACCCTGGGACTCATGAGCGTGCAATATCTCAGTGGGTTACAGATGGCCACGTAGCGGTCATAGGCCATGAGGGTCAGGAGGACACTCTCTGCCGCTCCTAAGGTCACATAGAAGAACATCTGGGTCCCACAGCCGACCTTTGAGATCTGTCGCGTCCCAGAGAAGAAGTCGGCGGCCATCTTGGTGACGGTGGATAAAGTCAGAGTCAAGTCCATGAGTGACAGCTGGCTGAGCAGGACATACATGGGGGTGTGGAGCTGGGGTTCCAGCAGGATGAGGGTGATCAGGGTGGCATTTCCAGAAACAGCAGCAACATAAGTCAGAAGAACGATGGAGATGAGAAACTCGGGGTGCCTGGAGTCGGAGAAGAGCCCCAAGAGGACAAAGCTGACGCTGGCTGTCTTGTTCCTGTTCCCCATCCAGGGTTTTAATTACCTGAGCTGATTCTGATGAGAGTAGGAAAATAAAATGCACCTTAAGGCTTTGTGAACACCCTACCATCTTATTCAACCTTTCTCTCTGATTGTTATGGAGATTTAAATAAAGCCAGAGGTCTGGATATAAGGAAATGTTTTCTGCATGTTTTTTCCTGTATTCAGTCATTTTCAAGTGACAACTGAGGAGGACAGATCATGGTACCCGGTTTACACAGCCAACACAGGAACTGGGGTGTTTGTTCCTGTGGAATGCATTTATCATTTCACGGAAAGTCATGGTTGTAGCTGCCTGGTGTTTGCTGGGACTGTGAGACTGCCAAGACCCCAGAGCATGCCGGCCACTCTATGCCGTGGCCAGGCCGGGAGTGGTGGAGGCGATGTGAGATGAGGAGTGAGATCAGACCGCACAGCTGAGTGTGCTGCGCCTCACCCTGTGCTTTGGAAGGAGGCTTCGCAAGGCAGTGAATGTCAGCGATGATGTTGCCTCGACTCCCAGAAACCTAAAGACACAGCAAAAAGAGCCCCAAAGTTCCAGATGCCTTGGCAAAACAAGCTAGATTTCCTACACATAATGTATTGATCCTTCTCTCTGCATATGAAACACCCACCCTCTCCACAAGACTTCCGATTCTCCTCCCCATGTTTTCCTCTGACTCGATCCTTACAGGATTCTCCCAAATCCTGCTCACTCCTGGGTCCTACCAGACTTGGATCAGATGTGTCACTTGACATCATCTTGCAGGGGTTACACACTCCAAGCAGCACTTGGGAAAGATAAGCCAAAGGAGGAGTGGGCGGAGACCATGATGCACTGCTGTGCCTGATTCATAATCACCGCCAGTGGAGGAGAGGTTTGAGCACTTCCCACGCCCTGCCCAGAATCCTCCCTAAGCAAGAACCTACTCACAAAGCACCTACTGAGGCCCCAAGCACCTACAGATCTTTCCACTTACCAAGCACTTACTGAGCGCTTCCTCATGCCAAGCATGGATACTCACTATCACTCCACCATGAGAGCAGGACCACCTCTGGGGAGACAGCATTCATCAGAATACCAGGCAGGGAGTAGGCAGGCAGGCACACAAAGAACTCCCTGCAGGTGTCATGAGCACGGCGACGGAGGAGCGGAGGTTCTGTAACTCCGTCATGTACCTGTTTCAGATGAGGTGCACGTCAGGGAAGGTAACTCTTAGAAAGCATCCACTCGGGACCCAAAGGAAGAAAAGGCACAAGCTGGCCACTATGAGGACCAGAGGGGAGGGAAGCTCCATGGCCCTGACCTGGGGCTTCTGTGGGTGGCACCTAGAAGAAAGTGGAGGACACGACTTGGTTGGGATTTTTGCTCACTTCCAAAATACCTTAATGAAGGTGCCTGGTGACCTGAAGCCCTGGTTTCCTCATTTGGGAAGCGCACACAACAAAACAATGCTAAAAGACAATAGAATCTGGCCACATGCGGGCTACCGGAATCCTCCACACTGGAGTCCTCCTTCATTGTTCACAAACAACTCTGAGTGGGGGCAAAAGCACAGAGGGTGGCCCACTCACCCCACAGCACACAGCTCCTGACCACCCAGGCAGGGTTCCAACCCATGCAGTCTGGTGGCAGAGCCCCTGCACTCAGCCACTCAAACACCTGCATGATGTGCGTTGCCAGCATGGGATGAGCAGGTGCTTACACAGCATGGGCCACAGAGCCTGGGCAGCAGTAGGGGTGATGGCCAACACTCTCACTGTTCTCTGTGAGTACACAAGAGGGTGTCCTGGCCACGTGCATCACAAGGCAAGGTTTGCTCTGTAGGCGTCAGCCTTGCCAGGAATGCTCTGCCTCTCCCCTCGCTCAACCAGCCTATACCTGGATCCTAAGTAGTTTTTCCCATGTTCATCTGGGATAAAACAGCAAATCAAGAAAGGATTTTCTTTCCACTGCATTTCTGTCTCTTCTTCCTGATTCATAACTGCCAGGCCTGTGGTCATCAAAGCTGACTCACATTAACCGGGAATGTGGTCCAGATGGCATCCGAACAGAGCAACATACAGAGTCAGGACATGGCTGCCCACCTGGTACGCCGGACACAGCAGGTGGCAGGGAGACCAGAGCGAGGCTGTGAGGCTGAGATAAACGCGCAGAGCGAGACTGCGGCTGGCAGCACCCTGCGCGGTGCCCACACGCTCTGAACGGCCCCTGCCTTGGTCAGCACTCCCACCACCCCTGAACAAGGGCTGCTCCCCCAGAGGAGAGACTGGCACTCTGGCACATGATCCGGCCATGCTGTCCCCAGGGAGCTGACCTCATACCTCTCACTCAAGCCCGCAGGGGCAGGCCCTGGGGAGGCGCAGAGACGCACTCCTCCCCTCTGGGCATGAGCTGAGGCTGGCGAGGCAGGAGAACTTGCAGTGCTGGGTGGGTGCCAGCCAGCACCTTCCTGCCTGACCATGCTGTGCCCATGCCCCAGGCACAGCAGGGAGCGCACGCAGGGGATGCCGATCGCAGAGCAGCTATCTTGGGGGAGCGTCCTGGTCCAACAAAACTCTCAGGCGTTAATTATTCCAAGTCCCCAGACCAAGCTGCCGCCATCAGGCAAAAAGTCACACACATGCCTGTGCTCGGGTCTGGACAGCCAGACAAGCGGTCATGGCCCTACCCCGGCCCGTCCAGCACTGCCCCATGCCCGCCCCTCCCACCCTGGTCAGCCGTGGATGCCTAAGCAGAGACGCGGTGACTACAAACTGTCCTCCTCGAGAGTGTAAGGACAGTGTCAGGCACGTTGATTAGACAACCTGAGGTGGGTGCAGGGAGAGAGAGAGGATCTCTTTGATGCACTCTATACTGTTTCTAAAGGACATCTCCCTTACTCCCTGAAGTGTCTCTTCCTGTATTCAGCTCTGGGCTCTGCTCCAGTGGTTTCCATTTCTCTTTCACACACACACACCCCTAACCACCACCTCGTACATTTTCTGACTATTATCAAACATTGTAAACTCTTTAAAAAATACTTTTCATTTGGAAATATCTTAAAGGCACAGCCTGTTGTATAGAAACCATAACAGATGAACAAGAGATGGGCCCTGCAATGAACAGCCCCAGCAGGGAACGCTGTGGTGGAGTAAGTGGGTGAGGAAAGAGATCCAAGGAAAGCTACCTAACTTTTCTGAGAGCCCAAACCATGGACTGAGGCTACGAGTTATGAGACTCCTGAAAACAAACCCAGTGGCCCAGGAGGCTGAGGTGGCCCCTGGAAACAAGAGCAACAGATGGAAATAAGGTTACACCGCTTTAGACAATGACAGAGAGTCCCACAAGGTCACTGAAAATGTTGATTATTAAAAAACTATGGGGCTGGCACCGTGGCACACTTGGCTAATCCTCCACCTGCGGCACTGGCACCCCAGGTTCTAGTCCCGGTTGGGGCGCCGAATTCTGTCCTGGTTGCCCCTCTTCCAGTCCAGCTCTCTGCTGTGGCCCGGGAGTGCAGTGGAAGATGGCCTAAGTGCTTGGGCCCCTGCACCCACATGGGAGACCAGGACGAGGCACCTGGCTCCTGGCTTCAGATTGGCGTAGCTCCAGCCATAGTGGCCATTTGGGGGTGAGTCAACGAAAGGAAGACCTTTCTCTCTGTCTCTCTTTCTGTCAAATAAATTTAAAAAAATTTTTTTTTAAAAAAAAACTATGCATGGGTTTCCAACACTTTGTACCAAAGTGAACTTATATTTTAATTCTATTTTCTGCAGACTCTTTGACTACCCTGGCATTCCCAAGAGCCAACTCCAGAGCTCCCGGTCACAGTTCAGTTCCCTGGGACATCTCAGGCCCCCCCATCAGAAATGGCTCTAATGCATGCCTTGGAGGCCCTGCCTTTGATCCTCTGCCCCGCACTCACTCCCCCAATTCCATGACAAAAAATAAGCCACTGTCCATAGTGGGATGTCAATGTGTCTACCCGAATAACGTCCACAAAGCATACACTAATGTCATCTATGAACTGAGTTTCAACATCTCTCCTGTAAAGGAACTCCCAAAGTAACCACGGTTCAAACAGGCACTGTTAAACAAGCATTCCTGCAATCACTGACCCTCGGAGTATAGCCACAGGCCCTGAGATACAGACACTGAGGTACAGAGCTATGCACTGAGGTGCCGGCGAAGATGTTGTATAGGCCTCAGAGAAGTGCCTCTTGTTTTTAAATCAAGCATGCAGCTGTTTAAATCTTGAAAGTGATGGAAGAACTTGTGACGACCATTAATGATGACCTCACTGGGGTCTTGGGAGCACTGCGAGGATTCACTGAGACAACACAGAGACCTTACACGAGTTCCAAGTCTTAGAAAACGCATCATAAGTTAGTTATTATTATTTATGTTGTTGTTATCCCTGCCTTAAATAGAATAGACTGCATTGAAAGGCAGCTAAAATCAACAGAACAATTCGATCAAAACTAAAAACTGGGTATGCGAAGCGTGGTATGACTGTGAAGAGTGGAAATAAATCCCCTCCTCCAAGAAGGATTTGCATCCCTAGGACGTTCCTCACCTTACCTTATTTCCAGTCATGCCAGCGACATCATCCTATATTTGAAGACAATTACAACGCTTGGCTAACTTGCTATTGGGATTTCAGAGTTAAAGCTAATCCTTGAGTTTATTCAACAGATATCAGTGTTAACCTAGCACACATCCAAAGGTGTTTCTGATTGAAAGCATTTATAGGGGCCAGTGCCATGGTGCAGTAGGTTAATCCTTTGCCTGCGGTCCAAGCATCCCATATGGGCGCTGATTCTAGTTCTGGCTGCTCCTCTTCCAATCCAGCTCTCTAATGTGGCCTAGAAAAGCAGTAGAAGATGGCCCAAGCCCTTGTACCCTGTGGGGAGCAGCCCGGACTGGACTGAGTTACTGGAATTAAGACTTATTCTATGCACCTGCTCTCCCACAATATGGCGCTGGGAGAGAAGTAAACAGCTTCCGCACAGCTGCCTCCAGTTCAACTAATAAACTGTAGGACTTGCTCCTGATTGGAGGAGAGCAGCGTACTCGGCGTGTGGGCAGCCGAGTTGGGATTGGCGGAGGAGGACTATAAAGGAGGAGAGAGACGGCATGCACGAGGAACATCTATGGGGAACATCTAGCTGAAGGAACACCTGTGCAGCCCCCGAGAAGAGCCGGCCGGCGGTGTGCTGCTCCCCTGCGGAAGTGGGGAATGTGGCCAGGGGGAACTGCCCTTCCACGGAGGTGGAAGGGATAGTAGCCAACCCGGGAAGAACCAGCAGCAAACCCGGGGAGGGCCGAGCAGACAGAAAGAACAGCGCAGGGTCCTGTGTTGCTCCTCCACGAAGAGGGGGAGCGACAGTACCCCTGCACCCAGAAGAAGCTCCTGTCTCCTGACTTTGGATAGGCGTAGCTCCAGATGTTGCGGCAATTTGGGGAGTGAACCAGTAGATGGAAGACCTCTCTCTCTCTGTCTCTACCTCTCAAACAAATAAATAAATAATCTTTTTTTAAAAAAGAGCATTTATAAAATACACTGCATGTACCTGGCTACTTAATGCTTACACACACCCAAACAATCACTCCCACATGTACAATCTGGTGAACCAAAGAAACTACCTCTTTTTAAAAAAAAAAAAATATGGAATACTTCACGAATTTGCATGTCATCTTTTTTAAAAAAAATTATTTATTTTTACTTGAAAGTAACAGTTACAGAGAGAGGAGATGCAGAGAGAGAGAGAGAGAGGTCTTCCATCCATTGGTTCACTCCCCAGATGGCTGCAATGGGTGGAGCTGTGCCGATCCAAAGCCAGGAGCTAGGAGCTTCTTCTGGGTCTCCCACATGGGTGCAGGGGCCCAAGGACTTCAGCCATTTTCTACTGTTTTCCCAGGTCACAGCAGAGAGCTGGATCGGAAGCAGAGCAGCCTGGTCTTGAACCAGCACCCATATGGGATGCTAGCATTGCAGGAGGTGGCTTTACCCACTATGCCACAGCGCCGGCCCCATGCATGTCATCCTTCTACAGACACCATGCTAATCTGTATCATTCCAAGTTTAGTATATGTGCTGCCAAAGTGAGCAGGAAAGCACCTCTTAAAGATGAGTCTTTTCCAACTCGAGGTATACCTGAGGTTGAGGGCAGGTAGGAGGAAGGCAGGTGGAGGTTTCATTTTCCTATTGGTTATTTTGGAAACAAAACAAATTCAGGGGCCGGTGCTGTGGCATAAAGGGTAGAGCCGCCACCTGCAGTGCCAGCATCCCCTATGGGGGCCAGTCCAAGTCCCAGCTACTCCTCTTCTGATCCAGCTCTCTGCTATGGCCTGGGAAAGCAGTAGAAGATGGCCTAAGTCCTAGGGCCCCTGCACCTATGTGGGAGACCCAGAAGAAGCTCCTGGCTCCTGGCTTTGGATTGGCCCAGCTCCAGCTGCTATTGCAGCCATTTAGGGAATGAACCGGTGGATGGAAGACCTCTATGTCTCTGCCTCTGCCTCTCTGTAACTCTGCCTTTCAAATAAATAAATAAATAAATCTTTGAAAAAAAATTCAGTGGGAGCAGTTTGAACAAAAAATCCAGGGTTATCTGCAATTAGGAAAGAAGGTGTGGGTTACTGTCCTGAACCTCAGGAGCTACATGACTTTGAATATCGCTCTTTCTGAAATGTTGAGATGACAGAGCATAGTCTCCACCTCACATCATGCTCCTGAGCACACAACAGGAGGTACGTGAAAGCATGGCTCAACTGTACGTTCCAGAACAACGTGTTTTCCAATCTCAAATCTCGACTGCAGCCCCACCACATTCCCATGTGCAACTGGCTCAGAGCAGACCTGGAGCAGGCACCCAGGACAATCAAAGGATCTACAGGGACCGGAGAGGGCTTCGAGTCCGTGTTCACTGTGTCTCTTGGGGAAACACAACATAGAAAGGGCAGCTAAAGGTCCTTGTCACTGCAGAGAACTGTGCGGAGAAATGAGTGCCTCCATCAGCTAGATGAAATCCCAAACTATGGAGAAAAGCTTTGCATAAAATCCCACCTAACAATACCCAAATTTTCTCATATAGATGGCAAGAAGAAATCATAGCTTCTGTCTACCTGACTTGATGGCCCCCAAGAAAATGGACAAGAGCCAAGACATGCATAGGTTATCAACCCACATATCCATAGATTCGCCCAGGAAACCAAGGTAAGATGAGGGGGAGGGGAGCCAGTCTCCTTGACCCAAAATCTGTCTTCATTGTATTCAACGTGTGTCATTAGCAGCCTTATTTCAGTGGAGTCAGAAGTCAGTTCTTTGGACTAAGATAAAAAACATTTCACAAACAAATCCAAAGTTTCGGATTAGCTTCTGTTCTGTAAGATGTTTTTACATCGCTGTGAGTTGCCCTTTAAATGACTGCCTTAGAACTAGAAAAAAGGAACAACCCTCATCCTCTTTCTCCCCACTGTTGAACTGACTCAAAAGTGATCCATTGAGGAAATTTCCCCAAAGTGATAAACTTTACAAAACAAATCTATAAAAATAAGGAAAACTCCAGTAGTGGCCATGGATTACGGGCTCCTCTGGCCATGTGATGTCCGTGAAGGGAAGCAGGCTCCACCTGTCATGTCACCCATCAGAAGCTGGGGAGACCCATTTCCCCAACATCAGTGACACACTTTCTGTTCAAATACATTTTCCTCTTTCTGAAAACGATCAGGAAAATCAGACTTTGCTTTTTCTCTGAAAGTGAAGGTGAAAGGAAAAGAAAATTACAGGAAACATGTAAAAGAGTTGACAGCTCACTGGGAAAGGGAAGCCAAAAGAAACAGGAGAAGAACAGTAAAACACCAGGTCTAGCAAAAGAAAAGTGGGCCGGCATGCTGGATACTGAGGCTTACTTCAAGTCATAGATTCCACCCGAAATCAACTGCTGTCAACTGCTGTCCCCAAGCAGAACGTTGTTCTGCTCTTTCCAGCACCTTGCAGACCGACTGAAATGATCATTTTCCTGACAGTCCTGAAAACTGCTGATCTGCTGAGACACGGACACACCCAAAGCATATACTGACCACGTGCATATGTGCAGACCTGCTTTCAAGGCATAAAAGCTAAATGTATCTCTTTTAAATGGGTATACTTTTAAAGTTTCAAGGAAATTCATAAATATACAAAGCTGTAATACATGAATACTTCACGTATGTTGTAGATCTAGAAATCTCTACATAATTTTAATAAACTAATAATGTAAAAGTTACACTCAGATTTCTAAATATCCATCCTTTCCTTGTGCAGGAAAGTGAATTACTGTATACTGACTTACAGCATCTTGTTTGTCCCCTCAGTGATGTGCAAGTAGAAGAGTTAACGTGAACAAGCTGAACACAACTCAAGACATCATTTATAGGAGAGCTCTCACAGTAAGTTGAGGGAATGTGGGAGACCCAGGCCCTTCATGGGTACAGATTCGGGTGGTCCAGGACCAATCATTTAGAGCTTTTGTGACTCATAATTTCTTTATCACCAAGTAACAGGAAGATATCAATGACTGGGGATTAAGAGGGAAGCTGACTCTTAAGGCATCCTTTAAGCCTGAACTTTAAGGGTATGACAAAAATACAATTAATTTGGAGAAGCTTTGTATCAGGCAGGCCCAAGGAGAACCCCAATGATCCTGCCCACTGGTCCCCAAGCCTTTGTGCAATTTCTCCCCAAAGGCTGGACCCATTCATTCAACAATGCTGACCCTAGGTTCAAAAAGACCAGGACTTCCATCTTTCTCTCCCTTTCCCCTCTTTATCTTCCTATCTTTCCTGAAGGAAGCCATATTGTACATGGTGCCTTGCGCCACTCAAGTGCAGGAACTGAGAGACCTCCCGCTAACAGCCAGCCAAGAATTGAGGCTCCCACCCCAACAGTGCACAGGGCTTAACTGAACACTGACGGCAGGTAAGCTGGGTAGCAGCCACTGGAGCACTTCTGAACTCCCCCACTCTCACGTCTTTCCAGGCACGACTACTCTCCACTAACAAGGCAGTCATGGACAGCAGGAATAAGTCTTCAGACACGGACTTCATCCTCCTGGGCCTCTTTCCTGGCATGAACCACGTCACCCTCCTTGTCTCTGCCATCCTCCTGATCTACACGGTGGCTCTCACTGCAAACTCTGCACTAATTCTTCTGATCTGGGTGGACTCTCACCTCCACACACCCATGTACTTCCTGCTCAGCCAGCTGGCTCTCATGGACCTGACCCTAATCTCTAGCACCGTGCCCAAGATGGCAGCCGACTTCTTCTTAGGGCAGAGAAACATCTCACGGGTGGCCTGTGCAGCTCAGATCTTTTTCTTTCTGACTCTAGGCATTGCTGAGTGTATCCTCATCACCTTCATGTCCTATGACCGGTACGTGGCCATCTGCAACCCTCTGAGATATGCCCTCCTCATGAGCCAGAGGGTCTGCCTGCAGATGGCTGCCGTCTCCTGGGCTGGGGGTGCCTTTTTATCACTGGCACACACTGCCTACGCCATGCACTTCCCAATCTGTGGTTCCACAGAGATTTCTCATTTCCTTTGTGAGGTCATGGCCATCCTCAAGCTGGCCTGTGAGGACATCTCTGCCTACGAGAAGGCTGTGGTGGCGACCAGCATTGTGGTGCTCCTCATTCCCCTGTCCCTCATCTTGACTTCATACGTGCTCATCTTCCTTGCTGTTCTCCGCATGAACTCCCCTGAGGGCAGAAATAAAGCCCTGGCTACCTGTTCCTCTCACCTGGCTGTGGTGAGCCTCTACTTTGGCCCGGCCATGCTGGTCTACATGAGGCCAAGCTCCTACCACAGCCCCAAGCTGGACCAGGTCCTCTTCTTGCTTGGTGCCATCCTCACCCCCATGATGAACCCCCTCATCTACAGTCTGAGGAATAAGGAGGTGGTGGGGGCTCTGAAAAAGGTGCTGGGATGCTGTCCAACCTCACTCTAGACCACAAACATACGGCAAACCTTAGCCATGAGCTCTGTTTCAGCTCAGTCAGCCCTGCTGGACATCGAGGCCTCTGGTCATGAGGTTGAAACTGCAATGGCACCACTGGCTCCATGGATTCAGGACACACAGACGTAAAACTGGTGGAATGTACTGTGGCCATTCAGCCCGAGTATGCTAGGTTCACACTCTGGGACTATGATCCTCAAGGAGTGGGCATTCCAGAGTTGATGATGATGGTGACAGTAGTGGTGGTGGTGCCAAAGGCATTGCTGTGGGTTTGAGGGGAGTCACTGTGGGAGGAGTAGTGATGGTGATGAGGTTTTGCCAAGAAAAGGATGTGAATCAGCGATGCTTTATTCAAGGAGATATGAATCAAGTCTGGTCGAGAAAGGTCAACCACGACAGAAAGTCCAGAAATGTTCGTTTCCAAACTATCCTAAAGTGAAGGTGAAAGCTTAAGAGTGTAAAATGAAGGGGCTTTATTAGATGACATCTACGGCATTTCTAAACCTACCCAAAAAACTCATTTTATTTTTAAATACCATGCTGCCTCTTAAATTATTTTGTGTAATTGTCCTTGTTACCAAAAAAGAATATAAAGACCTTTTAAGTTTCTTCAGTTTTAAGAATGCAAAATTATATCAGGCTTGATGGAAATGGAAAGTTATATGCAGATTTACTACTAGTAGATTGCATCTGAGTTTTTTTTGTTTTGTTTTGTTTTTACATTTCTATCACCTCTCTGCCATGTAGTGAATTAACATTCACATTTCAGGAAAGGATAATAAGGTGAATGTGGCTGAATCTACACGTGTAGAAATATTACCATTCCAACACCTGGCAGTGTGAGCATAGACTGGAACTGAATTTAACAGTTCACTGCCGCACCCACCACTAGTTGACTTGGTTGAGTGACCGAATTAGAGAATGGAAAGCTATTTATATGTCATTAGAAATCCAGAAGATTCGCTGAGGAACATGGCTTGCTAAGAATATAACAAAGGACTGAGAATTAGAAAGAATACCCTTAAGTCATCCTGAAATTCCTCTCCAAGAGATGATTGTATTTAAATTCAAAATATGTTGGGCATGGTGGGGGGGGGTATGTGAAAGAAATATTTTGATCTAAAAATTAATATGTAACAAGCAAAAATTTCTAGGACATTCTTCACATAAGAGATTACTGTAAATTATCCATGCAAAGGAGAAATGAATGTGCCATAAATGGCATATGGCAGGTAGGGCTGGGGGAGGAGTATAAACCAGGGTTCTTTCTGATAGTGGTTGGGTATATAAAAACAAGAACATTTGCTCTACCCCTTAGCATGCACGCAGGTATCAGCCATCATTTCCATTTCTGACAATAAACCTGAGTTCCTTGCACTAAATTAAAGAAAAAAGGGGATAGTTTATATAAAGTCTGACCTGTCGGATTAAAAGCATGCTTAAAGACCCAGGCTAGCACTGTCTCAGGGAAGTGATGCCATGGTGTGTGCAAGGCCATGATGATGTTGATTACGTCTCATTAACCACCTGCAGCACTTTGTCCCATCCCATCAACCCACATGCAGGTGCAGCAAAGCAGGGGGTGGATTCCACTGGAACGGGATTCACCCGGAAAAAGGAAGAAGAGCCACGTGTCTGACTCGCTTCTGAAGTCTGTTGGCTTCACACAAACAAAATTTTATATATGCCCTCTTCTGCCAAGCAAGGACAAAATAAGGATTTGATGTATGTACTTGTTTTTAAGAAAATAAAAGAGAAAAGAAAATCACCAGGCAAAGATCTCTTGTCACCAGGGTCTTGGTGGAAAGGAGGCGCAATCAACTAAGTTGGCAGTGAAGACAAGGCAGTCCCAGAAGCCCGGAAGAGCCTACTGCCCAGCCAAAATCTCCACAGCCAGCAGTTACAGGGGAGGAAGCAGCGGTTCCCGATATAATTGGAAATCTTTCTTTAGAAATGTCTCACGAAGGGGCTGGGCTGTGGCGTGGCAAGTAAAACCGCTGCTTGTGGTGCTGGTATCCCATATGGGAACCAGTTCCAGTCCCATCTGTTCTACTTCCCATCCAGCTCCTGCTAATGGCCTGGGAAAAGCAGCAGAAGATGGCCCAAGGGTTTGGGTCCCTGCCACCCATGTGGAAGGCCTGGAACCCTGGCTTTGGATTGGCCCAGCTCCAGCTGTTGTGTCCATTTGGGGAAAGAACCAGCAGAAAGAAGATTCTCTCTCTCTCTCTGTCTATCCCTCACTCCCTCCTTCACTCTCTCCCTCTCTCTCCATTACTCTGCCTTTCAAATAAATAAATATATCTTTTTAAAAAGGAGGTACACAAATGCATGAAGACTCGTTACTGCCCAGAGTATCCTAGGTCCAGAGGTCTCAGTATCGCCCTGAGATTTTCAACTCTCTTAAAAAGAAGAAAGAAAAGAAAAAGAACTGTTTGATGAGAGAAGATAGTTATTTTGTGCAACTTCATTACCTAAAGTCCTAAAAAGAAGTGAGATGCTTCAAAATATAGGAAACATCAAACAAAAACCTGCCACTTCACCCCACATACACATATGCACACCCATGTAAAAAGCAGCACACGACTGTAAATGTAAAATAGGATAAATCATATAGGACTTCTAAGATGGCCAAATAGAGAGAACCAGCATTCCACTTCTCCCCTCCTCCTACAGAGAGAAGCAAACAACAAGGAAATGGCATACTTTGAGGTCAGTATCCCAGGGTGGCCCTGGAGCCCAGCAGAGACACATGGACATCTCTAGGGCGGGGAGAACTGGGGTGGCAGTGGAGAGAAAAACACAGCACACCAGCAGCCACGGCCCTGGCCCCGTGACAGGGGAAGGGGCACCGGGGAGGTCCCTCACAGGCGCCGTCTGCGGACACTGGCAATGCCACCTCAAAGGGATCCACGGGCACCGCAGGTTTGCAGCCCAGCAAGGGGGGGTGGGGGCACCTGGAGCGCTCCCGGCAGCTGTGCTCAGAGAAGGAACGCACACCTTCTTGTCAACCCCCCCAGAGCGCGGGCCCCGGTCAGTAGGGGACAGAGGGCCTGCGTATCCCATCTGCGGGACCCGAAGGTATTCCACTACATCAGGAAGAACCACTCCGGCCTCACAAAGCCGAGTAAACGGAGCAGTGCGGCCGCGATCCCAGAGCCCTGCCTGAGACAGGCGGCGGGGGGCTGGCACAGCGCGGGACTGCGGCTCCCCGGACCCAGGAACTCGGAGCCCGTCCCCGTACTGCTCTCCCTCTCCTGCTGCCCCGAGCAGCCTGTACCAACACGGCCCCCACACCCGGGCCAGCCACGCGCGGGCAGGTGCTCCCGCACACCACGGCTGCGGCCTGCTGGTGAGGGCGCGCGTGACCCGTCCGTCACTGATGCCACCACCACCAGCCCTTGGGCGGGGCCGGGACCCCACGCCCTTGCCAGGGCTGCCATCGGCTACACAAGGACAAAACGCCGAGACTACGGCGAGATGTCCAGCTGGAACCCAAGCACAGCGGCCTAGCAGACTCGCCCACGACACACCATCTAGGAAAGCCGCGCTCTGCAGGGACGGAGACGGGGCTCTGCCACCCTCGTCAACGCGGGGACAAGGCCGCGGGGCGTCCCCCAGGAGCGGGGTGACCTGGCCAAGCGCGAGAAAGGGGAGCCCACGACCCCCGAGTACACGAAAGCAGGACGTGGGCGCCGCGTGGCGCGAAGGCGCCCACCGGGTGGCGGGGCGCTCCCGAGGCGCCTGCACTGGGACGACGCGGGGGCTCGGCGGGCGCGGGGACGCGACTGCGCAGGCGCCAGAGGCCGGCCCGGCGGAAGCGAGGGCGCCACGCGCACTTCCTGCGGCGCAACCGTCGGCCTGCGGAGCGGCGCCGGGCGGGAGCGGCTCTCGAGGTGAAGGCCCGCGCCGCGGCCCGCACCCTCACGGCCCCCTCGTGCCCGAGTGCCCCCGCCACACCGGGCCTCGGGGCCCGCGGGGCTCGGGCGCGCCTCGGGCTAAGCGTGCCTGCTGGCTGGTTGGTTTGGACGGAGGCCTTGCTCTGCGGCAGGCCGTCTGCGGGGCCCGGCGCGCCTTTCCCGTGCCTGCCTTCGCTCACCTGACTCTTCTTTTCCAGTTACCTGTGACCCGGAAGTGAAGCCCCGGCCAGCCTCCGCCGCGAGATGGCAGCGTCCGCGGACAAGGCCCTGCCGCTGCGGCTGCCCGAGCTGTTCGAGGCCGGCAGGCGGCTGCTGGAGCAGGCGGAGGCCGCGGCCGAGCCCAGCGGCTCCCAGGCGGTCCAGGACGCCGTGGCCGAGGGCTTGGAGCTCCTGGGGAAGGCCGCCGACATGCTGTCGCTGCTCGACCTGTTCAGCCGAAACGAGGACGTGGAAGACATCGCCTCCGCCGACCTCAAGTACCTGCTGCTGCCGGCGCTGCAGGGCGCGCTCACCGTGAAGCAGGTGCGCCCCGGCGAGCGTCTGGCCCACCTGCAGCAGGCGCGGGAACACTTCCTGAACTACCTCACGCAGTGCCGGCACTACCGGCTGGCCGAGTTCCCGCTTCCTGGAACCCGCGCCGGCGCAGCCGAACTCAGTGCCGCTGCGCCCCCCGCAGCCCGGCCTGGCCTCGAGGCCATGGCGTCGCAACGCGAGGCTAAGATAGAGAGGTACAGGCAGAGGAAGGAGGCGCTGAAACGCGCTGTGGAAAGCGGGCAGGCAGCGGACGAGCGTGTCCGTGAGTACCACCTCCTCCACCTCCGGAGGTGGGCGGGTATCAGCTTGGATGAGATTGAGAGCATTGACCAGGAGATGGAGATTCTGCGAGAAAAAGACTCCGCAGGAGAGGCGGCGGCGCCTCCCGCATCTCGCCAGGAGAGGCCTCCAGTGAAGCCCTTCATTCTCACTCGCAATGTGACCCAAGCTAAAGTGTTCGGAGCCGGTTATCCGAGTCTGGCAACCATGACCGTGAATGACTGGTACGAGCAGCATCAGAAATTTGGAGCGTTGCCAGATCAAGGAATAGCCAAGGAGACGCCAGAGCCCTCTGACACCGAGAGCTGACTGAAACACTTCAGAACCTGCAATACAGGTGCCGTTCAGCTTACAGTGAGCTTACATCCAGATAAACCCACTGTAAGTTGACAATATCCTAGAGCAGCAAGATACAGGAAGACAGGAGGAGGAGCATGGTGAGAACACCACAGAGCAAGGGGTGGGGGGTGACTGGAAGGGCACCCAGGCTAGGGGCTGTGGCAACTGACAGGTTGCTTCCCAAAACTGAGGGGACTGCAGAACACACCAGCCCCACCAAGGAGAACCATGCAGTCCCCTCCCTGGGCTGCTGCCTCAGCTCTGTGAAACAAAGGTAAAGGCTGTAATCTTGCTTTGCATTTAATAAAGTGTCATTGTGCAGTTGTGTCCTAGATGGTGAGCCAACAGTCTTGTTTTTGGTGTTATGGTGTATTCCAGTTTATCACGGGGAAAGAAACAAGTACTGAAAAGGTAAAATTATACAATTTTTATATAATTATTTATATATTTTATAAATATATGAGAAATCTATTTTAAAAATTACTTAAAATTAATAAATTGCTGTGTGATTTCTCTGAAAAATAAGCATCCATTCTACTGCAAAAAAAGTAGGAAAACAACTCATAATGTGAATGAGAAATTCAGCACAGAGACTGAAATCTTGAGAAAGAACCAAACAAATCTGGATTTCAGAAAGTCAGATTTTAAAAGTCCAGTTGAAAACTTCCAGGATGCTGAACCACACAGAAGGACTGAGCTTGAAGCCAGATCTTTTAAAATATCCCAGTCAGGGGCTGGTGTGGTGGTGCACAGGGTTAAGCTGACACCTGTCACGCAGGCATTTCCTATTGATGTTGGCAGTGAATTAAGTTTTAGTTCAGGTTCTTTTCTCCTGCAGATGTAGAAATACTAAGCAGAGACTGGTATTGCATGTAAACAGAAAATGAGAAAGTGGAGAAATAAGCTTTCATTCACAAGCGAGTGTGGGCTGCTCTACACAGAAATATGCGAAGTGAATGGGCCAAAGAGTTGCTGATAAGTGGGAGGAAAACTGAAAATGTTACCTGTGGTGGGGAAGGTCTGTCTGAGGGCAGGAGAGTGAAAAATGTACATTGGAGAGGGGCCAGCACTGTGGCGTAGTGGGTAAAGCCACCGCCTGCAGTGCCGGTATCCCGTATGGGTGCCGATTCAAGTCCTGGCTGCTCCAGTTTGGATCCAGCTCTCAGCTATGGCTTGGGAAAGCAGTGGAAGATGGCCCAAATCCTTGGGCCCTTGCAACCACGTGGGAGACCTGGAAGAAGCTCCAGGCTCCTGCCTTTGGATCAGCATGGGTCTGGCTGTTGCGGCCATCTGGGGAATGAACCAGTGGGTGGAAGACCTCTCTTTGCCTCTCCTTCTCTGTCTGTGTAACTCTGACTTGGTCTTCTCCTTAGGCTGCACAGAGTACTTCCTCCTGGCTGTCATGGCGTACGACCGCTACCTGGCCGTCTGCTACCCGCTGCACTACGGGGCCATCATGAGCAGCCTGCTCTCCTTGAGGCTGGCCCTGGGCTGCTGGGCCTGTGGCTTCCTGGCCATTGTGGCACCCACTGTGCTCGTCAGCAGCCTGTCCTTTTGCGGCCCCCGTGCCATCAACCACTTCTTCTGCGACATCGCGCCCTGGATCGCCCTGGCCTGCACCAGCACACAAGCCGTGGAGATCGTGGGCTTCATGATCGCCTGTGTGGTCATCCTGAGTTCATGCCTCATCACCCTGGTCTCCTACGTCTACATCATCAGCACCATCCTCAGGATCCCCTCGGCCAGTGGCCGGAGCAAGGCCTTCTCCACGTGTTCCTCCCACCTCACTGTGGTCCTCCTGTGGTACGGGTCCACCATCTTCCTGCATGTGCGAACCTCCATCAAGGACGCCCTGGACCTGAGCAAGGCCATCCACATCCTGAACACCGTGGTGACCCCCGTTCTCAACCCCTTCATCTACACGCTCCGGAACAAGGAGGTGAGGGAGAGTCTGCTGAGAAAGTGGAAAGGAGGTAAACTCCTCACGGTGTGACGGGGAGGTGTGCTGTGTGCCGGCCCCCAGACTGCAGGGCTCTCCATTCCTGCAGCATGGCAGGTGTTCTGATCATGGCTCCAAGTGCACCACAGAGTGACAGGGATGCTTCTTTGGTTCCAGGGGGGAGAAAACAAAGGGGAAACACCTGAAAGACAAAATCAGACCTATCAAGGGAAACACTGCGTGCAGGAGCTCTCCTTTCTCACGCAGGAGGGGAACAGGAGTTTTTGATAGAAGCAAACTATCTTGTCCAAGCGAAATAGTTGTATATTGACATGGGTTTTCTTTTGAGTTTTTTTTATAACATTAGGGACACATACTCAGTGTGAAGCGTGCATTACTAAAACTCCAAGTTCTCGTTCTTTGTAAGATTTTTGTATCACCTTGTAAATCTGGGGTGTAAGAACTAGGACAGGAAAATGCATGAAATCATAATGGAAATGAGAGTGCCATTATTCCCACATGATATTTTCTTGGGTGAGGTACGGTAATAGATGCAGATGGCAGGAGAAGCTGCTAACTTACAAGATGCCACGTCAGATTCACCAGGACTGAAAGGGTTTGAGTAAAGCTATAGAAGTCCCGTGATGATCCATGTTCAAGGTGCTGTCCCACAGAATTAGAGTTTCAGAGAAAAATAACCTTGGGGTACAATAATTAGAGTGTTTTTGTTTTTAATTTCCCTCCAAAAGACCCCATCCTTAAGGAGCCAGAAGCAGGCCTTGCCTTCTCAGCCATGCACTCAGGAAGATTCACTTCCCCTCACCCACTTCCCAGGACTGGGGATAGACGCTGCAGTTGGGGGCTGGCCAACAGAGCCAGGCAGAATAGCGGGCTGGGGCTGTGTTCTTCCCCCAGGAGGAAGGCGGGCCTGGGAACAGCTGCCCTCAGACCTCCCTGTTCCCATCATTGGGAACCTTTCCTGGTTTTGGAAGTGAATGGGGCGGGGAAGGCTGCATGTTGGAAGGACACAGGAGAACATGTTTTAACTGAGACCGAGTCCCCTGGCAAAGTGTGCCTCTGTTGAAAGTCTACCTTCTGGGGCTGGTGCGATGGTGCACTAGGCTAATCCTCCATCTGTGGCACCGGCATCCCATATGGGCACCCAGTACAAGTCCCGGTTGCTCCTCTTCCAGTCCAGCTCTCTGCTGTGGCTCAGAAAGGCAATGGAGGATGGCCCAGGTGCTTGGGCTCCTGCACCCGCATGGGAGACCAGGAAGAAGCACCTGGCTCCTGGCTTCCAATTGGCGTAGCTCCGGCCATAGCAGCCATTTGGGGGAGTGAACCAATGAAAGGAAGACCTTTCTCCCTCTCTCACTGTCTGTAACTCTACCTGTCAAATTAAAAAAAAAAAAAAAACTTAAAAAAATCTTAAAAAAAAAAAAAAGAAAGTCTGCCTCCTAAGAGACCGCGGGAGGGAAAAGTGGTGCACATGATTTACACTTTTGGTCAGAAAGGATGGCCCAAAGACCCAGGGAGACCCATGTTTTTTTGTTTTGTTTTGTTTAGATTTTTTTATTTATTTGAAAGGTAGAGTGCAGTGAGAGGGAGAGACAGAGAGAAAGGTCTTCTATCCGATGGTTCACTCCCCAGATGGCTGCAACAGCTGAGCTGCACTGATCTGAAGCCAGGAACCAGGAGTTTCTTCTGGGTCTCCCATGTGGGTGCAGGGGCCCAAGGACTTGGGCCATTTTCCACTGCTTTCCCAGGCCATAGCAGAGAGCTGGATCAGAAGAGGAGCAGCTGGGATTAGAACTGGCACCCATATGGGATGCTGGCACCACAGGCACAGGATTAGCCTACTGGGCCACGGCGCCGGCCCCACAGCCGTGTGTTTTAAGGCTTAGACTCAGTGAAGAATGCACAGCCTTGTAGAGAAGCAACTGGAAAGCACGAATGGGCTCAAAGGGTAACAAACGGGGGGGGGGGGCCCAGCCTGGCCCTGCTGCTCAGCCCCTCTCAGCCTCTGGGAGTCCATACCCAGCTCCAGTACATGGCATGGCACTTGTCACTTGAGGTTCTCCAGGGAGAGAATAGAGAGGCATTTTCCTAGGTTGGAAGAGGAATCTTTCTCTCTCTCCTTTCTCTCTTTCTCTCTCTCTCTCTGCCTCTCTCTCAGATTTATTTATTTACTTGAGAGGCCAGACAGAGGGAGAGACAGAGAGAGAGAGGTCTTCCATCCACTGGTTTACTCCCCAAATGGCCACAAAG
Organism: Oryctolagus cuniculus; assembly: GCF_051225735.1. Classification (NCBI taxonomy): domain Eukaryota; kingdom Metazoa; phylum Chordata; class Mammalia; order Lagomorpha; family Leporidae; genus Oryctolagus; species Oryctolagus cuniculus. Next base: position 3,394,530 of record NC_142872.1, on the reverse strand, counting down.
CCAGAGCTGAGCTGACCCTAAGCCAGGAGCCAGGAGCTTCTTCTGGGTCTCCCACATAGGTTCCCAAGCACTCAGGCCATCTTCCACGGCTTTCCCAAGCCATCAGCCGGGAGCAGGATCAAAAGTAGAATAGCCAGCACTCAAACCAGTGCCTCTATGGGATGCCTGTGCCTCAGGCAGATGCTTAACCTACTACACCACAGTGCCTGTCCTGAGGAATCTGGCTTCTATGACTTGTTTTGGGACAAGGGTTGGGGATTGAACTAACTGAAAGCATATTACTCATCCAACAAATACTTGCCAAGCAACTATGGAAGGCACTGTTTATATATAATCAGGAAAATCACTGAATAAGAAAAAAAAAAAACTCTCCCTTCACATAATAAGGGGAGAAAGGCAGAATATAATAAAATGAATGAATGAATAAACTTGACAGTATGTTCTTCATTAATAAGTGGATGGAATAGTTTAATCAGCAGTAACAGATTTAATCCATTTATTTAAGTATTTGAGACACAGACAGTTGTCCCATTTGCTGACTCACTCCCCAGATGCCCACATCAGCTGGTGCTGGGCCAGGGACAAAGCCAGGTGCCTGGGTCTCCATCTGGCTCTTCGACATGGGCAGCAGGGACTTGACCACATCTGCTACCACTGCTGTTCCCAGGGTGTGCCTCAGCAGGAAGCTGGCATCAAGAGTGGAGGCAGGACTTGAACCCAGGCCCTGCAAAGTGGGACTTGGGCCTCCCAGCTGGTATAGTGACTGCTAAGCCAAACACTTAACCTGCCAGTAATGGATTTAAAGTCCTACATTTAAGTTGGTAAAAGGAACTTTCAAAAAACAAAACAAAGTCTAAAATAATGCTCTAGGGCCAGCATTGTGGTGCAGTGGGTTAAGCTGCTGCCATGCGACACCAGCATTTCATATCAGAGCACCGATTCCAGTCCTAGCTTCTCTGCTTCCCATCCAGCGCCCTGCTAATGCACTTGGGAGGCAGCAGAAGACAGCCCAAGGGCTTGAGCCCCTGCACCCATGTGGCAGATCCAGAACAGGCTCCTGGCTCCTGCTCACAGCCTGGGAAAGCAGAAGATGGCCAGAATGCTTGGGCCCCTGCTCCCACGTGGCAGATCCAGATGGAGCTCCTGGCTCCTGGCTTCGGCCTGGCCCAGCCCTGTGTTGCACGCATTGTACAGGGTGAACCAGCAGATGAACAATCTCTGTCTCTCTCTGTGACTCTGCTTTTCACATAAATTAATGAAATCAATCTTTAAAAAAAATAAAATAATGCTCTGAGATATTTAAAGGTACATTTTAAGGCAATAAATGTGAAAATGTGACTGAATATCTCTGAGGAGAGAGAAAGGGAAATAGGATCTGGAAAATATGAATTACTTTATCTGCAACTGTTTTCAATAAAAAGTGTAAAGCAAATAAAAAATAGAAGTTTCAGTAAAAACAGAATGTGACCAGTTCAGTAGGAGACAGAGCAGGAAACGTAAGACTACTGCAGTGCCAGGATCCCATTTGGACACTGGTTCAAGTTCCGGCTACTCTACTTCCCCTCCAGCTCTATGCTATGGCCTGGGAAGGCAATAGAAGATGGCCCAAGTCCTTGGGCCCCTGCACCCATGTGGAAGACCCAGAAGAAGCTCCTGGCTCCTGGTCAGATTGGAGCAGCTCCAGCTGTTGCGGGCATTTGGAGTGAACCAGCAGATGGAAGACCTCTCTGTCTCTACCTCTGCCTCTCTGTAACTCTGCCTTCAAATAAATACATAAATCTTAAAAAAAGAAAAACAAGATTTGTGGAAAGAATTGTGGAAAGACCCCTGATATCAGGCTACAGGTTTCTGATGGCTCTGACACACTGCCGTTGGCGGGGTCAGGGTCTGGAGAGCAGCGGGGCTCCGTGGCAAGCAGGCCAGACTTTGCAGCATGGGGCTGGGAGAGAAGCCATGTGGTGCTCAGGAGCCTGCTGAAGCTGACACTCGTGTTTGAAGGCTTGGGGGTGTCTGAGACGTGGGAAGGCAGCTCTGTCCTTACAGCAGGGCAGAGTGCAAACACGGGTTCCAGCTCAGAGATTTTGACTGGGGGGCAGCGTCTGAGCATGGGAACAACCAGGACCAGACCCGACTCAGGATGGAGGGCCACCCTTGTGGAGTGGAGAAGACCCTGGCCCACGCTGGGGCTTCCATGGCTCACTCAAACTCCAGGTGATGCCATGACCTTGCCACGAGTTCCACCATTCAATCTCAGCATTCTAAATAAAAGCTCACACAGGAGCTGGTGCTGTGCTTTAGCAGGTGAAGCCACCACCTGCTGTGCCAGCATCCCATAGGGGTGCCGGTGTGTGGCTCAGCTGTGCCTCTTCTGATTCAGCTCCCTGCTAATGCGCCTGGGAAAGCAGCAGAAGATGGCCTAAGAACTTAGGGCTCATCTAAGACACTGCCCTTGGCTTTCCTCACTGACCTTAGCTTGGATTTTAGGGGCCTTCCTAAGAAGCAGGACTGTCTTTGGGAAATGATAGAAAAAGGAGGTTTAGACTCCAACTGAGTGCCCTTCAACCTGGGATCCTGACCCCATCCAGGTCTCCCAGGCACTGAGGGATGGGGCTGTGTTTGCAGAATTGTGCACAGTCAAGGGGATGGCATCGGGCAGGAGAGGAACAGTCAGCAGCCCAGAGGGCCTTGGGAGCTCTTCCTGCTGGAAGGGTCCATGTACTGGACCTGGAGGAAGTGACCTCACTTCCTTGGTGACGGGCCACAACAGAACATGGAACTCTGGTAACCAGGCACCCACATTCTAGTGGTAGCCATTGCCACCTCACTTGATAGGCAACGTTGCAGGGAGAACTATGTTCCCTTGCTGCTGCCCTTCAAGGCGAGGCTCTCGCAGAGCCAAAGCCCAGAATGAAGGTCTCTTCCAGCGTGTAACATGCTGGCTGAGCTCTCACTATGGACGCCTGTGGCCATGGGGGAGGAGGCAGCCACAGGTAACAGGGTTTAGCAGCCCCGGAAAGTCCCGTCCAGGGCTGGAGTCTCTGGTGACCCACGTGGGCTGTTCTCCCGTCCCCACGAAGGGGACAAGACGAGGGACCCTTCCCACACAGCACCAGGATTCAGGCATTGGAGGACAGCTGTGGTGTCGTCTGTACCCATTCTAGGGATGGCGGATGGGAAAGTGGGTGTTGGGGGCCATTTTGTCTACTCAGGGGTTACACTTGAGTTCTCCTGTGTCACCTGGAGTCCTCCTGGCTGGGGGTATACCCAGATGTCCCTACGTATGTGACCTGGGGAGTGGAAATACTCACGGGGTGTCTCCTGTGGGACACTGACACCTTCTGGCCTGGCTCTGGGCACTCTGTTTGCAGGGCTCCACACTGGAGATCAGCAATGATTCCCATGAGGAACTCATCTTCTCAGGCAATGGACAGGTGCGTCAGGCCAACAGCCATGGACAGTGCTGGGCTGGGCTGAGGGAGGGGCCTAGGGAGATACACAGGCGGGGACTCAAGATGAGCAGGCTGGGCCGAGGACCAGAGCCTGGATATAGGTACTTCTGGGCCCCGTTCTGGTGTTTCCAACCAGAGTGACTGACCCCAGTCTCGTTCCTAAGAGATCTCGCCCCTCTGCTGCCCACTGACAGCTGGGTTATGGCAACCCCATGTCAGGTCCTGGTGGGATTTTCAGGGGACAGATTACTACTGGTTCCCTGGATATGAAGTCAAGAACGTCCGCGTGTGGGACAGCACGGTTTTCCCACCCAGCCCGGGAATCCCAGGCAGGGGTCAGCTCCGCTGTGCTTCCAGACCTCCCCACAACCCAAGACGGAGAACCCAAACCCCACACACAGGGGTGAGGCTTACCCTTGAGAGAGAGAGACTACTCCATGCACGTGTCGGCAGTGTGTCTCTCGGTCTCAGCCCTGGAGCCCCCACCCGTCTCCATCCTGTTCCATTCCATGAGAAAGGACATTTGTCCTGTGGCTCAGCTGGGATTCCAGTGCTTGTCCCCGGCTGCCCTGCTGCAGGTCACGGCCTCAGAGAGCGCCCCTGGAAGCCTGGTCTGCTGGGCAGTCACAGCCCAGGGCCCACACGAGGGCGGCTCTCACACAGGAGTTTGCACACAGTGCTGGGGGCTGGATGTCCCTGTGTCTCCTGCTTGTACATGTCCATCTCCGTTCCCGTGTTCTCGTGTTCTCCCGTGCTTCTCTGTGTCCTTGTCCCCTCTCCTTATCAGCACGGCAGACCTGGGGCCCACACCATGGCCTGGCCTAACGTCCATCACCTCCTCAGGAGCACATGGCACATGCAACCGCACTCAGGGACGCAGAGTCAGAGCGTCCCTGTCGCTTTCACAGGAGCTAATGCCCTGCTGAGACAGAGGCCCAGACAGCACTTGCTGGGGAGAGGGGCTGAGGTGTCCCCTGGAGCAGCCACGGTCACATCACCGTGCAGAAGGGCTGTGGCCGGGACACTGCCAGCTTCCATCTCTGCACTGCTGCTCCCAGCTGCTGGCCTCCCTGGGGGTATAATCTGCCCTCCCGACTCTTCCACGCTGCTCTCTGTGTGGTCAACAAAGTCACTTTCGGCCTTTCATTCCCAACCCTCAGGGATGTGAGGAGTCACCTGGTGCAGCTGGATGCCCTCTGTGAGGGGGTCTTCTCCCAGCCCAGACTCCCGTGGTCGGGGGTCCCTGGATCCACCTCTGACTCCTGTATCTGCTGGTCCCCTCTAGTTTGGAGGTGTGTCCACACTGCACCTGGCGGAGGTCTGCCCCCTGCGGAGCCTGCAGCCAGGCACCGGGGCGAAGCTGGAGGAATCCCTGGTCCCAGCCTCCCCAGGAAGAACCATCGCTCACCTGTCCACTCTGCTGTGCTCATATGGTGACTTCAGCACTGTTCCGTATTTTTTGGACCAGATATTCCATAGGTGAGCGTCTGTGCTCTCCAGGCACATGGGGCCTCTGCTGTGTGCCAGAGCCCCCTAGCCGTGGCTCTCTGTGCCTGTGTGCTCCTCTGAGAAGTGGGGTGGTGTGGGCATGAGCCTCAGGGTTTGACAGGGACCATGTGACTGCAGACATGGCAGGGGCCTGGTGCCTGCTCTGTGGCCAGGGCTGCTGGCGCTGCACTCATCCCTCTTCTTCTGGTCTCTGCACCCTCGGGACTCAATAGCCCACGGCCCTCGAGGTTTGGAAAACCCCACAGAGAGCAGCCCTGCTTTCCCATCTGTAAAGGAGACCTCCCAGCCCCAGTGACTGATTCAGACAGAGTAGGGCCCAGGCACTGGGTGTGAGGCCCAGGCCCCTCAGCTCTCTGGCAAGGTTCCGTGTGTGGTTCATCCCCACATCAAGTGAATGTTAAAAACTGGGCAGTCACTTTACAGACACGTGTCACAGCTCAGCGAGCAAAGCAGACAGCATTCCCGGGGCCTCTTGACTTGGGAGGACCTAGACTCCCCAACTGAACGCCTGCCCGGGTCCTGTCCACAGGGTCAGAGGGGAGAGGATCGGCCTCCCATGGTCTTGCCAGAATGTCAGAGCCCAGGCCCCACTAGGACGTCATGGACTGTGGGTCCAGTCAGAGGCCTTCTGTCCCTGCAAACTGTGGGAGCGAAATGTGGGCTGTGGCTGGGGAGGGACAGACAGGGTGTGGATCTCCCCCTTCCTGTGACTCCTCTGAGAGCACCGAGGCCCGAGGACTCCCCTCAAAGGGAAGGAGAACAGAGCTAGGAATGGGGTCCCAGACCTGCAAAGGAGAGGGGGGCTGGGGCGCAGAGCAGCCAGGGGTCCATGCCCAGGACAGGTGCTTCCCAGCTCCACCCACAAACCCCGTCCCCGCCCCTGCCCCAGGAGGCCCAGACCTACAGAGATCCTGAGAAACCTGCTCCTAAGTCTGCCTGGAGCCTCGTGCTGAGCACTGGGGAACCTCCCCTCAGGAAAGGTCACTGGGAGGCTGTCACCACGGGGTGTGCACCAGCCCTGTTGACCAGGTCTCCCACGGCCAGGGCAGCCCAGGAAGGCTTGGGGGGTGGGGTCATGCTCTGGACAGGCAGAGGCATGCCCAGGGCCCCAAAACCACAGAGGGGCCCCAGGCAGTGCAGTGTGACGGCCAAGGCCAGCCTCTGACCCTGCTGCCCTCGCTTGTGTCCCCAGCAACATGGCTTCCTTCCTGGGACGCTGCAGAGACCTGTACAAGGCAGAGCTCCATGGCAACACCAGCCTTCCACTGCTGAAGATGAAGGTGGGCTGCAAGCCTGTCAGCCTACCTGGAGGAGACCTGGGGACCCAGGTGTACTTTCTGTATGCCCTGCCCGGACACACCCAGCACCCTGAGGCCAAAGCAGACGGTGAGGGGCAGCGCAGTCTGCAGGTCTCTCAGGGGTGGTGTTTGGGGCTGGAATCCCCTTCCAGGCAGTGCGACCTCTCGGGGTTTGCAGAGGCCACTGGAAGGTGATTCCCGTTGGCGACCCTTTCTCTTCTTCCAGCTCCTGCTCTGCGTGCAGGGCCAGCACCCTTCCGTGCACTGGCTCTGGAGCCAGCTGCAGCACCACTGGCTCAGCCAGGACCTGCTCCAGAGCCAGGGCCAGCTTCCCCATGGGGCCTGCCCCCATGCGCACAATCAGCACCAGGGCCAGCTCCACAGGCCTCCTCTGGCTGGGCTGGGACTGCAGAGGAGCTGCCTGGGGCGGAGATGGTTGACATCACCGCCTTCTCCCCCAGGACGATGGCAGAACAGCTCACACTTCTGGATGCGGTGAGCAGCCGGCTCTGCTGGGCAGGGCCAGGACCACGGCATCCCTGTGGCACCTGCTGTCCCACACAAGCCCTGGCCAGAGTCCAGTGTTCTGAGTCAGCCCAGCCTTCATGTCTCAGCCCCAGTGTGACCCGGGCTCGTTTCTCATGTCCTAACCCACGTGTCCCCTGTGCACAGCAGAGATGGGACACACTCATGCCAGGTGCACAGAGCGACAGACAGAAAGCTGGGCACGGTGTGGCCCAGTGGTGGTGGAGGGCACTCACTGAGGTGCAGCCAGGCCCCCGTCCCTGCCGGTCTGCCCAGAATGCCTACCTGTCTCAGCACTGATCAGGCTTCAGAGTTGGACGGGGTCCCAGAGCAGACACGCAAACAGAGCCCCTTGTTGTAGCTACCAGAGGGAGGTGCGCTGGGATGGACACAAGGAGCACAGGGCTGATGGCGATGGGCCGAGGGATGGGGAGTTGGCCAGGATGCCCGGGAGAAAACACCTCTGTGTCTTCTCTCCAAGAATGGGCTCTGGGCCGTGGGGCTCTGGGCACCCTCAGGGGGCTGCTGCTCCCACCGCTGAGAGGCCCATGCACAGCACCCCTGCACTCTGAGTGGGGGTGGCTGTGCCCATGGGACACTCTCCTCCCCAGGAGCTGTTCCAGAAGGTCGTGCCCTTCCACTGCCTGGGCTCCGTCTGGACCAAGAGCAACAAGAGAGGCAAGGAACACCTGGCCTCCACTGTCCATGCCACTGTGCAGCAGTTCAACTGCGTAACAAATTGTGTAGTAACCACATGCTTGGGGGACCCCAGCATGAAGGCCACGGACAGGGCCCGTGTGGTGGAGCACTGGATCAAGGTGGCCAAGGTCAGCTGCGGGCAATCAGGGCCCTCGCTCACTGCACTCTGGGAATGGCCACTTTGCTTTATCAGCCCTCGGGAGTACACCCTGTGGCTGAAGACCCTGCACAGACCCTGGGCCCTTCCTTGCAGGGAGGGGCCTGACCTGACTCACTTCCCCCAGGGGTGCATGCTCCCCTCCCACCTGAACCTCTGTGTGGGTTGAACCCAATCCTCTCCCTGTGAGGGTGGCCACAGTGCCCTCGTGCCTTCCTGTGGCTCCGTGGGCATCTGATGCAGGAGGGGCCGTCAGCCCAGGGGGATCAGGTGACTTCTCCCTCATCCGCTCTGCTCTCCAGGAGTGCCAGACCCTCAGGAACGTTTCCTCGGCCCATGCCATCCTCACTGCTCTACAGACCTCCCCAATTTGTCGCCTGCAAGAGACGTGGGGAGAAGTCTCCAGGTGGGTGCCTTCTCCCACAGGAGCACCAGGGTGTACCTGGGACCCTAGGACTCACCACTAACCCCCATGACTCTGGGAGGGGCCAGACGTGGACTCTAAGTGGAGGCATGGGGAATGGCACCTTCGAGACCCCTAGACCTTCTGCCTAATTTTTGCAGCAGGATGATATTTGCTTTGCTGTCAGGCACCAGTTCTTTAATAGTGCTCCTGGGCAGCACCAGAGCTCCCTGTGCAGGTGAACTTGAGGCAGAACGGTGCTGCTCAGTGGAGGGGAGGGGCCCAGGAGAACCACTTGAGCTCCCCACCTGTCCCCTGGGCACCAGGGCTTAGGGAACTCAGTGGGGAACTCACCTGGGCCGTGTACATACTCCTTGCTGTCGAGTGAAGGGAGCTGCACTCACCATCCTCCCATCACACTGAGTAGCTCTTCCTGGTTTCCCATCTCCACAGCAAAAGCTGCAAAAAATTTGAGCGCCTGTGTGAGAAGGACAATGGCTTGAGCAGAGATCGACTCACCAAGGTAGGGAGGCTGGGAGGCGGGGCAAGTCCTTGGGGGGTAGGGAGGGAGCAAAGTGTCGCCACCCAGAGCCTGTGCAGGCCCTGTCTGTCACTAGAGATCCCTGGGTTCCACTCCCTGAGTGGCAGGGGAGATGTGCAGCAGAAGCTGTGGTTCGTCCTCAACCCTGCTGGGGCTGGATGAGCATACAGTGGGGCTGGGTGGCCAGCACCTGTCAGCCAGGCCTCCTGAGACCACCTGGCCCTCTCTCTCCATGGTGGTGCCTGGCCAGGGACCAGGACACAGAGAGCCCTGATGGACTCCTGGCCAGGGGTGCAGCTGGAGTTGGGGTGAAGCAGTGGGGTGGCGGTCAGCTGGGGGCAGGGCAGGCTCTCCTGTGTAGCCCTGGGCTGGTCATTGCCCATGGCCTCTGATTTCTCAAGTAGAGGATGGGGCTGATGAGCCTGTTGTGCAGGGCTCATGGGGGTCGGTGAGGCACCAGGAAGGGTGATGCGCGGTGCAGGGCCTGGCCTTCTTCCCAGGGGACAATGAGGAGGAGGAGGGCAGGCGTAGGTTGCTGAGTCAGGACAGCTGTGGTGGGGGGGCGCCCAGCACCCTCGCCAGTCAAGGAGCAGACCCAGGGAGACCCCTTGCTCAAGGTGCCCCCAGTGAGGGTGGGAGCCACAGCATCCAGATAGAGTGCACTTGGGGGAGGGGGTCAGACATGCCATGCCCCAGCAGAGGGCCCAGGTGTGGGCAGGGGTCAGAAGGACAGGCCCTAAGACCCTGACCTTGATCCTGGCAGAAGGGAGCCTTCAAGCTTGCTGCCCGGGAGAAGAATCCGCAGAGAGCACAGATGAGGCTGCGGAAACAGCAGAAGGTGCGTGTGCCCGGGTGAGGGGACTCCTCCGTCACACCGGGGCCCGAGCCACAGGAGCAGGGCCTCCACCTCCAGCCCTCCCTGCAGTCCCCACACTGCCTCAGTGGCCTCCACCAGAGAGACCAGAGCCAGGGCCTGGGGCAGCTGGACTCTCAGTGCACTTGGGGCTGAGGTGGTGCTGGGGGTCACACGGCCTGTGTGCCCTTGGACATCCCAGCAGGAGTCCTAGGGGTGCCTGCTGTCCTGGGAGTAGCTGGGAGGATGGAGAATGGAGGAGGCTGCCAAGGTCCTGGATGGCTCCCAGGGGAGACATGAGCCAGGGTCTAGGAGCTGGGGTGGAGGGGTCTCTGGGGCCAGGGCTCGGGGGGCAGCTGAGAGCAGGTGCTCATCACCACCCCCTGTGGCACAGGGAGTCGTCCCCTTTCTTGGCACCTACCTGAAATACCTGGTGATGTTGGACACTGTGATGGGGGACTCTGTGCATGTGAGTGATCCTGGGGCAGATGGGGTGGGCCGGGTCCCTGAGGCTTGGGGGCGGGGCGGGGTGGGGAGAGTCTGGACTGCGCTCTTAGCCTTCAGCGCTGCCCCCCCTTCTCCTGAACCTCACAGCCGTCCCTGGGGCTGGGGCTTCACTGCCTCTGCCCTGGGAGTGTCGGGGCCTCCAACCGGGTGCCCCTCCCTTTCCTGGAGGGACGAAGCTACACAAGGTCTTGGCTGAGCCTCCTTGGCCTCCCCTCGGGTAGGCTCCATGGGCAGAAGAGAAATTGGGCCCAGCAAGGTCAGGAAGCACTGACATGGCCAAGCACCCTCGCCCATCCCAGCCTCTGTTTCCCGCCTGTCACCAGGCAGGGGAGAACAGCAGGTGCCTGAGCCTCAGCTGCCAGGTCCCCTCTCCAGAGCTCACCCAGATCCTGTCCTTTCCCACCCACATCCCCTTGACGGCCTCATGAAGGGGAGGGTCAGGGCTGGGCCCGGCTGGGGGCGGTTCTGATGGACTCTGTCTGCCTTCCAGCAGGCTGATGTCAGCTTGCAGAAACTGAATAAGGTGAGCAGCTGTGGCCTCACTCAGGGCAGGAGGGCACTGGGGGTCACAGGTGGCCCCGGTCGGGACCCCATGCATCACCCCTGCAGCTTTGCTCTATTAGGAGGGCTGGGTGCACATGAGGGGGAGACCCATCCCTAGGGCGGGTGCGGGTAGAGGACTGGAATCAAGGAGAAGCCTGGGGAGGGGCTGTTTGCACCCCCATCGGAGGCCAGGGTGGGGCCTGCATGGGCTGGAGGGGAGGAGGCCTCTTAAGAGGAAACACCCAGAACCCCACAGCCCCTCCCCTACCAGGTCCCCACAGCGTTCCCAGCCCAGGCCCTGACAGTGTCCTGTGTGTCCCTCCATCCCCAGGAAATGAAAGTCCTGCAAGAAATCCAACTACTGCAGGTGGCAGCGAGCAAGTATTATTTTAAGCGTGATGAGGAGTTTGGCGTGTGGTTCCGGTCTGTGGAGTTTCTCACTGAGAAGGAGAGGTGAGTGATGGGCAGGAATCAGGTGAAGCCTAGTGTGGGGGTGGGGAGGGCTCTCCCTGCTGTGCAGCTGCAGGAGGCATTGTCCAGGCCCCCTGGTGGGCAGCAGGCCCTGTCCCATGGGCACTGCTGGCCCCAGGACTGCAGCTCCTGGACAGACCCTGGGAGGGAGGCCTGAGCTGAGGCTCTTGGTGGACTCATGGCTGTGCTCTCTCCGTTAGCTATGCCCTGTCCCGCCAGCTGGAGCCCCCTGTCAAGAAGCCCACATCAGCCTCAAGGCCATGAACACCATCGTGATGCCCTCGTGACCAAGTGCCTGGGACCTCAGGGGCAGATCTGAGCTCATTGTGAGCCTGGTGCCTGGGACAGTGGCCTCCCTGTTGTGAAGCTGAGGCCTGCATTGTATCAGTTTAATTGCCCCTCTTATGTTTTCTCTTTTCCTCCATTTAACTATAGTCACTGTTAGTAACTCCCTAGTAGAGTTTTATTAAAGTTAACATAAATATGTTGCACCATGAGTTTCATTATTCCTCGTCATTGCTTCCCCATAACTGAGGTTGTGAGCAGTGTTCCACCCGTGCAAATGTGCTGTGGACATGGGCCCCTCCTAGTTGCAGCTCCTGGAGCTGCACCTCGCTGGTTGAGGTTCTCTGAGGTTCTTCTCCTAAGAGGAGCTGGCAGATCATGTGATGTCTGGTGTAAAAACACTGCCTCACTCCTCCTGCATTTGCTGCCCTGGGTTTAGGATGTTGGGTCCAGCCTGGCCTGGCCTGACTGTGGTGGGCCAATGGGAGGTGAACCAGCAGATGGAAGGTCTCTCTCTCACTTTGCCTTCTAAATATATAAAAGAGGGGCTGGTGCTGTGGCATAGTGGGTAAAGCTGCCACCTACAGTGCTGGCATCAGGGGTGTGTTTGAGTCCCGGCTGCTCTCCTTCTGATCCAGTCTCTGCTATGGCCTGGGAAAGCAGTGGAGGATGGCCCCAGTCCTTGGGCCCCTGCACCCATGCAGGAGACCCTGAAGAAACTCTGGCTCCTGGCATCCGATCAGCCCAGCTCCAGCCATTGTGGCCATTTGGGGAGTGAACCAGCAAATGGAAGACCTCTCTATCTCTCCCACTAACTCTAGCTTTCAAATAAATAAATAAGTAAAATAATAAATCTTTAAAAATAGAAAAAAGAATAAAAAGCATTTTAGATGGAAGGTAAAAATACTACCACAATGTCAAAATGCTTTATCATAAAAGTTTGTTTTGATATCTGTATCAGTACGGGACACATTAATGGCTAGTATCCCTAAGACATCCAAATGAATGTGTTGCTTATTTTCGTAGGAACAAGCCGTCTGTTTCTGGAAATAATGGACACACTAAGGGCTGGGCTTCATGGCAGCAGGTGCCCCTTCCTGACACTTGCTTTGGTCTCTCATTCTCCATCTTCTCTGTATTAACTTTTCTATGTCCCCACATTTTCACTGGAACTTGCATCTTCAACCTGCGAGGCGACAGCAGTGCTGCAGGGTCAGCACCTGTGCCTGTGGACGGCACATTTGTCTTCAAGTCCCCTCAGGCAGAGCTGTCTTAGGAAACGTTCCTGACACACCTGGGAGCCACCAGCTTTGCAAAAGCTAGGCACGCCTGAGGGGAGTCCCAGGGCCTCAGGCACCAGCGCTGACACACGGTCGGGCCAACCGACACCTGACGTTTGCTGTAAATGATGTCTGAGGGCAGGGACTCGACCTGGCCTTTCTGATTCCAAAGGCTGACTTGAACTTGTCTTCTTGCACTTTGCTGTGTCTCACCTTTGCCACCGTTGAATCACTGCGTAAGTAGTCACCATCAGGCACATGGCAGTGTTTTCCGGTTGGGGCTCTGAGTGCTGGTACTTAAACTCTGGCACAGGTTTTGGTGACACGGCACAGATCTGTCAGGTATGTACATAGTGGAGGAGCTACAGCATAGAAGCTGCATCTCTGCACCCTGGGGGACACTGCCGGGTTCCTGGAACGCTTGTAGCATTGCACACCCACAGCACAAGCTCCCTTGCATGGCCGCGTCCCTGCCAAATGGTGCTGTCATTCCCATTGTGATTGCCTGACTGCTCTGTGCTTTCGGGCTCCATCTGAGTGTACCTGATTCCTAAAGAACTTGAGCATTGTTGCAGGTGTTGGTCACTGAAGAACCTCTTTTATAGAGACATTAGGGGTGCGTGATGGGGTGCTGTGGGGTAGGCCGTTGCTTGGGACAGCTGCATGCCATATTGGTGTGCTACACTGCTTCCCATCTGGCTCCCTGCTAGTGCAACCTGAGAGGTAACGGATGCTCGCTCAAGTGCTTGGGTCCCTGCCGCCCACACCGGAGATCTGGATGTATTCTGGGCTCCTGGCCCCTGCCTGGCCCAGCCCTAGTTGCTGCAAGCATATGGGGCCATCAGCAGATAGATCTCCCACTCACCTTGCCTTTCAAACAAATAGTTATTTTTAATTTATTTTAAAACATTGTTGCTGGGGCCGGCACTCAGCTTAGCGGGTAAAGCTGCCACACCTGCAGGGCCGGCATCCCATATGCGTGCTGGTTTCAATTCCCGACTGCTCCACTTCCGGTCCAGGTCTCTGCTATGGCCTGAGGAAGCAGTAGAAGATGGCCCAAGTCCTGGGGCCCTGCACCCACGTAGAGACCTGGAGGAAGCTCCTGGCTTCAGGTGCAGGGCCTGTGCTGAAACAGATGTGACCAAGTGCAGGGCCTGTGCTGAGCCAGACGTGACCACGGGTGCAGGGCCTGAGCTGACCCAGGTGTGACCACGGGTGCAGGGCCTGTGCTGACCCAGGTGTGACCACGGGTGCAGGGCCTGTGCTGACCCAGACGTGACCACGGGTGCAGGGCCTGTGCTGACCCAGGTGTGACCACAGGTGCAGGGCCTGAGCTGACCCAGGTGTGACCACAGGTGCAGGGCCTGAGCTGACCCAGACGTGACCACGGGTGCAGGGCCTGTGCTCACCCAGACGTGACCACGGGTGCAGGGCCTGTGCTGACACAGATGTGACCAAGTGCAGGGCCTGTGCTGAGCCAGACGTGACCACGGGTGCAGGGCCTGTGCTGACCCAGGTGTGACCACGGGTGCAGGGCCTGTGCTGACCCAGACGTGACCACGGGTGCAGGGCCTGTGCTGACCCAGACGTGACCACGGGTGCAGGGCCTGTGCTGACCCAGGTGTGACCATGGGTGCAGGGCCTGTGCTGACCCAGATGTGACCACGGGTGCAGGGCCTGTGCTGACCCAGACGTGACCATGAGTGCAAGGCCTGTGCTGATGCAGGTGTGACCATGAGTGCAAGGCCTGTGCTGACCCAGACGTGACCACGGGTGCAGGGCCTGTGCTGACACAGATGTGACCACGGGTGCAGGGCCTGTGCTGACCCAGACGTGACCACAGGTGCAGGGCCTGTGCTGACCCAGACGTGACCACACATGCAGACTGTACTGACCCAGGTGTGACCAGGGGTACAGGGCCTGTGCTGACCCAGACGTGACCACGGGTGCAGGTCCTGTGCTGACCCAGACGTGACCACGGGTGCAGGGCCTGTGCTGACCCAGACATGACCAAGTGCAGGGCCTGTGCTGACCCAGGTGTGACCAGGGGTGCAGGGCTTGTGCTGACGCAGGTGTGACCATGAGTGCAAGGCCTGTGCTGACCCAGACGTGACCACGGGTGCAGGGCCTGTGCTGACCCAGGTGTGACCACGGGTGCAGGGCCTGTGCTGACGCAGGTGTGACCAAGTGCAGGGCCTGTGCTGAACCATGTGTGACCGCGGGTGCAGGGCCTGTGCTGACCCAGACGTGACCATGAGTGCAAGGCCTGTGCTGACCCAGACGTGACCACGGGTGCAGGGCCTGTGCTGACCCAGACGTGAACACGGGTGCAGGGCCTGTGCTGACCCAGACGCGACCACGGGTGCAGGGCCTGTGCTGACCCAGACGCGACCACGGGTGCAGGGCCTGTGCTGACCCAGGTGTGACCACGGGTGCAGGGCCTCTGCTGACCCAGGTGTGACCACGGGTGCAGGGCCTGTGCTGACCCAGGTGTGACCACACTGCAGAGACTGTGTACTGGACATCCTCCCCTGTTAAAACCATCTACCAGGACGAGCATTGTGCCCACCTTGTTCAAGTCCAGCTTCCTCCACTTCCCAACCAGCTTCCTGCTAATTTGCTCCTAGGAGGAGCAGGTGAGGGCCCAAGTTCCGGGGTCTCTGCCACTGATGGGGAAACCCAGACTGGGCTCCGGGCTCTCCGGCCTCGGCACGGCCCACTGTGGGTATCTGAGGAGTGAACCAGCTAGTGGAAGCTGTTTCTCTCTCTGCAATTGCGTTTCTAATAAGTGAAAACAAACACACAAATTTAAGAAGGAAAAATGAAAGCCGCCTCGCCTGGGTGAGGGTCAGAGGGCGCACCCCCACGTCACCCCCTCTCCTGCACTCTGTCCCACCACTGGCTGCTGAGCCCCCAGGGCCCACGCCTGGCTCTTTGGCCCCTGAGCCAGGAGGGAGACGCAGCATTTGCTTGTCCCTCCTGGCCCTGGCCAAACTCCGCACCTGCTTCCCCGCGGCCCCGTCACAGAACGAAGCAAACAGGTCCCCAGGGCTGGTGTGTGGAGCTGAGTGGAGCTGAGCTTCTCTGCCCTGCTCTCACTGCCCGGAGGGACGGCTCAGGGTGGGGGGAGACGCGAGGTCCCCGGCCATGCAGGAAGCAGCAGCCGCAGCCTGCCCAGGGGGCCACTGCTCTGCCTGCCGCTGGCTTAGCCGTCCAGGGAGCAGCTGCAGAAAGGGCGGCGGGAGCTGACCCAGGGCCAGCTTCTCCCCTGGGCTGCACCAGGGGCCCCCGGTGGCTGGGCGAGGCCTGGTCCCCAGCCTCACTGGCCAACTCACCAGGACCTCCTGGGTGAGAACAGGTGTCGGGGGTCCTGTCCGCTGCCGGGGCTCCCCCACTCAGCCACAGTTGAGAGCTGCGGTTCTGCAGTCAGCGCCTCTCACCTGTTCCCCTGGCCCCTCAGGAGGCAGGAAGCTTTGCTCTGGGTGAGAAGTCAGGGCTTTGCCTTGGGCGCAGAGATCATCATTCAAAGATGGAGACATGCCAGCAATCGGGTGCTTAGCAACCGGTTACACACGAATTCTCACCCTAAATACAACCGCAGCGACCGGACTCATCTTACTTTACAAAATACTTCCTTGCTCAAAGGATTTGTGTGGGGAGCCCGACTGTCAGATGATGTCGCCGCCTACTGGCCGCGAGCGAGATTGCAGCCCGGCCAGAACAGGAGAGAGGAGGAAGAGCCCTGGTCCACCCGCGGGAGACCCTGGATTCCAGCTTGGGGTTGCGCCCTTTCCCGACCCCAGCGCTGTGGGCCACAGGGACTGGGGCCCGCGCCTGACGCGGGGCCTGAACGCCACTTAGTGTTGGATCGCATTGTGCCTCAATACAGAGAAGAACAAAGTACGGGAAGTAAGAGCTCAGAATATTGGTGGAGTAATTTTTTTGACTACTTTTACTTGTTGAATGCTATGGTTAGTGGTGCATTAAGCCTGTGATTATAGAGTGCATTGAAATCATGCTTTTGCAAAAATGAAAGAAAAAAAGGAAGGAAGCAAGGATGGAGGAGGGGGATTGATGGGGGAGGGAACGTGGCTGTCTTCTTGGAATTGTACGTATGAAATATATGAAATCTGTTCTCTTTATATAAATAAAAAAATTAACAACAAGATGATAAAAGAAGCACAAAAATAATTGCTGGGACATCAACATTAACTTTTCAACTGACAGAATAACTCTAATTCTTGAATCTACATGATTGAGACATTCCCAAATAGTTGATTTTGAAAAACGGAGATGTAATGGGGGAGGGGATTCTTGGATAGTTCACCATAAACTATTTTGGATTTTTCAAGAATAAAAATGTTGTATTTTTTAACATTTATTTATTTATCTGAAAGAGTTACAGAGAGAGAAGGAGAGACAGAGAGGGAGGTCTTCCATCCTCTGTTCACTCCCCCAATGGCAGCAGTGGCAGGGGCTGGGGTCAGCCTGAAACCAAGAGCCAGGAGCTTCATCCAGGTCTCTTAGGTGGGTGCAGGGGCTCCAGCGCTTGGATCATCTTCTGCTTCTCCCAGGCTCTTTAGCAGGGAGCTGGGACAGGAGTGGAGCACCTGGTATGGGATGCTGGTGCCGCAAGCAGTGACTGAACCTGCTGCACCACAATGCTGGACTGAAGGGGTAATTCTAAAAGCCTTCGTGGGTTGAAGCAAAGCACCACAGAGTTAAGGATCCACGGTACTGGAAACCCCTCCAAGTGTCTGAGTCCTGCTTTGCTGTCGTCATCAGCCCTGCAGCAAGCAAACATTTTAATTTATTTGTAAAATCTTTCCCCACTGATTCACTTCCCAAAAGCCTGCAACAGCTGGAGGTGGGCCAGGCTGATGCCAGGAGCCAGCAAATCCATGTTGGTCTCCCAGGAGGGTGGCAGGGACCCAGGTACTTGAACCATCTCCTGCTGCTTTTCAGGGCTTGCATTAGCAGGAAACTGGAGCTGGGGGCTGGAGCCCAGACTTGAACCAGGCACCAGGGTGTATGGGTGGGGGGAGGCTCACTGGGGTCTTCACCGCTGTGCCCAGCTGCTCCCCCTTCTGTAAGTGGAGAAACCTCAAATACCTGTTACTGAGTCAAAGCAGCCCATCTCAAAAGGCAACAAATGGTAAGAGTCCAAGTCTAGGACATTTCAGAAAAGGCCAAACTGCAGAGATGGCGAGACGGTCGGTGGTGGCCAGAATGACGAAAACGGGAGGAGGGACAGACAACACAGCAGCCTGTGCACCCCTGTTTGCTGTACGCTAAGCTGCTCACCAGGGAAGGCTGCCCTGGCACAGCACTGGCTGCAAGGACTGGGGGAGGTGTGTGCTTTCTGAAATGCCCAACTTAAAGCACACAGACAGACACACACACACACACCACAGCATGCAAAGAAACAAGAAATGGAACAGAGTTCCAGAAACTGTACCTGTGAAAACAAAGACATTAGATTTTCTAGGCAAATATCTAACATAACTGCCTTAAATATGCTAAAGAACTGGGGGGGGGAGAGGGAGAGAGAGAGAGAGACAGAGAGGAAGAGAGGAAGGGAGGGAGGGAGAGAGAGGGAGAGAGGGAGGGAGGGGACAAGAACCGAAGAGCATCAGGAAAACAACATAAAATGGTAGATACTTAAGAGAGCCTGGAAGTGTAGGATGAAGGCAGAAACATGCCAACATCATATGTGAATGGGTAAAAGTGTGGAACTTTGTACTGGAGTGAAGTTCAGTTGGTCTCAGCTTAAAAGACTGATATATTCAAGATATTTAGTGTAAGCCTCATGGTAAACACAAAGCAAAAACTCACAGTAGATATGCACAAGACAAAGAAAGGAATTATGGCCCACAATTAAATGAAATGAACAAATAACAAAATACAGGAAACAAAGAAGAAAGCAACAAAGGAACTATAAAACAGCAAAGAAAATAGCAGAATGCCAATAGCAAGCACTTACCTAACAATAATTATGTTAAATATAAATGGATTAAAATCTCCAATGAAAAACAAGAGCAGCGGTGTACCCCGAGTCCAAGAGAGATACTTCAGCTTTCTGAACACACAGGCTGAAGGGAGGGGCTGGAGAAAGCTACACCACACAGGCAGAAGCCGAGAGAGGGGTGGTTGAGCTTGTATCACACTAAACAGATGTTACTTCAAAGCTGTAAAGTGACACAAAGGTCATTACATAATGATAAAGGTGTCCATTCATCAAAACAATAAAACGGCATCCTCAAGATGGCGGAACGGGGAAGGACGTACTGGCTGGAGCTGAGCTGATCTGAGGCCAGGAGCCAGGAACTTCTTCTGAGTCTTCCATGTCAGTACAGAGGCACAAGCACTTGGGCCACCCTCTGCTGCTCTCCCAGGTGCATTAGCAGGGAGCTGGATTAGAAGCAGCAGCCAGGACTGGTGCCTATGTGGGATGCTGGTGCTGCAGGCTGGGGCTTAAACCTGCTGTACCACAACACCAGCCCCTAGTCCAAGTCTTAAAAGAAAAAAAGTCAACCCAGAATACTGTACCCTGTAAAGCTTTCATTTAACAATGGTGAAATAAAGACCTCCCATAACAAACAAAATCAAAAAATTTGTCACCAACTGGTCCAGCCTTACAAATGATGCTTAAGGGTGTGCTACACAGAGAAACACAGAAAGATAGTCATCATTATAAAACAATTGAAGGCAGAACATCTCACAGTAAGAGTACAAAGGAAATACAAAACAAACAATAGGAATATTTACATAACATGGCAGGGCCAAATTGCCACTCATCATTAGTCACCTTGAATGTAAATGGCCTAAATTCTCCAATTAAAAGATACAGACTGGCTGAATGGATTTAAAAGCAAGATCCATCTACTTACCAACTACAAGCAATGTACCTCACCAACAAAGATACACACAGACTGAACGTGAAAAGATAGAAAGAGATAAAGAGATATTCCACACCAACACAAAGCAGAAATGAGTAGGCATAGACATCCTAGTATCAGACAAAATAGACTTTAATACAACTGCTAAGAGAGACAAAGAAGGGCACCTTGTAATCATGAAGGGATCAAGTCAACAGGAAGAAGTGACTGTAGTAAATGTATAAACCCCAGGGGCCTGGCTATTTAACACTCTAATACAATAGAGATGGGGGACTGCAACGCTCACCTCCCTCAGTGGACAGATCAGCTGAGCAGAAAGTCAAACAAGCAACAGCGCTAATGGACACTATGACCAAATGCACCTAACTGACATCTAGATACTTTCATCCCACGGGTGCAGAATACACATTCTTTCCTCAGTGCATGGAACTATCTCTAGGATAGACCATACACTAGGGCATAAAGTAAGTCTCAGAAAATTCAAAAAAAAAAAAAATTGAAACTATACCATCTGTCTTTTGTGACCACAATTGAATGAAGCTGAAAATCAACAACTCAAGAATATCTAGAATATATGCAAACACATGGAGACTGAACCACATACTCCTGAATGAACAGTGTGTCGTAAAATAAATCAAAAGAGAAATAAATAAAATTTCTGGAAACAAATGAAGATGACAATGCAACATATCAAAACTTCTGGGATATAGCAATTAGTGCCTATATCAAGAAATTGGAAAGGCATCAAATAAGTGAGAGGTAAATGCATCTCAAGGATTTAGAAAACAGCAAACCAAACCCAAAATTAGTAGGAGAAAAGAAATAATTAAAATTAGAGAAGAAATAAACAAAACTTAATGAAAAAAAATAATAAAAAAGATCAGTGAAATGAGGAACTGCTTTTTTTTGAAAAAATAAAATTGAGACATCATTGGCCCAACTAACCAAAAAAGAGAGGAAGAAGACCCAAATCAGAGATCAAAATGTAAATGTAGAGGCCAGCACTGTGGCACAGTGGGTAAAGCTGCCGCCTGCAGTGCCAGCATCCCAAATGGGTGCGGGTTCAAGTCCCAGCTGCTCCACTTCTGATCCAGCTCTCTGCTATGGCCCCTGCACCTGTGTGGGAGACCTGGAAGAAACTTCTGGCTCCTGGCTTCAGATCAGCACAGCTCTGGCTGTTGCATACAACTGAGGAGTGAACCAGTGCATGGAAGACCTCTCTCTCTTTCTCTCTCTCTCTCTCTCTCTTTCTATCTCTATCTCTATCTCTATCTCTGCCTTTCCTTCGCTCTTTGTGTAACTCTGAGTTTCAAATAAATAAATAAATCTTAAAAAATTTTTTTAAAAATGTCAATGTAACAACAGATGCCACAGAAATACAAACAATTATCAGGAATTGCTGCAAAGAGCATTATGCCCACAAGATGGAAAATCTAAAAGAAATAGATTCTTGTAAACATACAGCCTACTAAAATAGCCATGAAAACATAGAAATCCTAAACAGACCAATAACCAAGACAGAGATTGAATCAGTATTAAAGACTCTCCCAACAAAGAGAAGCCCAGGACCAAATGGCTTCACTGCTGAATTCTACCAGACTTTTAAAGAAGAACTAATTCCAATTCCTCTCAGGCTAGTCAAAACAATATAAAGGGAGGGGATTCTCTCAAACTCCTTCTATGACGTCACCATCACTTTAATTCTTTTTTTTTTTTAAAAATTGTATTTATTTATTTGTAAGTCAGAGTTACACACAGAGAGAAGGAGAGGCAGAGAGAAAGACAGAAGTCTTCTATCTGCTGGTTTACTCCCCAGTTGGCTACAATGGCCAGAGCAGCACCGATCTGAAGCCAGGAGCCAGGAGCTTCCTCTGGGTCTCCCACATGGGTGCAGGGGCCCCAGGACTTGGGCTATCTTCCACTGCTTTCCCAGATCACAACAGAGAGCTGGACTGGAAGTGGAGCAGCTGGGACTCAAACCAGCACCTATATGGGATGCCAGCACTGCAGGTGGTGGCTTTACCTACTACGCCACAGTGCTGGCCCCACTTTAAATCTTAAATCAAACAAAGATACTACAGAGAAAGAGAACTATAGGCCAATCCCTGATAAACTTAGATGCAAAAATACTTAACGAAATACTAGCTAATTGAATCTAACAAGACATCAAAAAGATCATTCACCAGACCAAGTGGGATTTATCCCTGTTATTCAGGGATGGTTCAACATTCACAAATCAATAAATGTGATACATCATGTTACCAAATTGAAGAACAAAAGCCACGTGATTATCTCAATAGGTGCAGAGAAAGTATTTGATAAAATATAACATCTTTTCATGAAGAAAACCTTAAGCAAACTGAGTATAGAAAGAACATTTCTTTCTTTTTTTTAGATTAGAATATTGGTATTTTCTTTACTCACTGATGGTATTTCATTGTTTTATAAAGCAAATTACACTGGTTTCTATTTTTATTTATTTTTTATAAAGCTTTATTTGATGAATACAAATTTCATAGGTACAGCTTTAGGAATATAGCAGTTCTTCCCCCCATAACCACCCTCCCACCCACAAACCATCCCCTCTCCTACTCTCTCTCCCATCCATTCTCATTAAGATTCATTTTAATTATCTTTATAAACACAAGACCATCTCTGTACCAAGTAAAGATTTCAACAGTTTGCACCCACACAGACACACCAAGTGTAAAGTCCTGTTTGAAGACAAGTTTTACCATTAATTCTCATAGCACAACTCAATAAGGACAGAGGTCCTACAGGGGGAGCAAGTACACAGTGACTCCTGTTGTTGATTAAACAACTGACACCTTATGTATGATGTCAGTGATCACCTGAGACTCTTGTCATGTGCTGCCAAGGCTGTGGAAGCCTCTTGAGTCCACAAACTCTGTCAGTATTTAGACAGGACCATAGCAAAGTGGAAGTTCTCTCCTCCCTAGAAGGATCATTACTAAAGACAATCAAGGCAATTTATGGTAAACTCACAGCAAGAATCTTATTGAATGCAGAATAGTTAGAAGAATTTCCTCTAAGATACAGAACCAGATAGAGATATCCACTCTCATTACTGCTATTCAATATAGTCCTAGAAGTCTGAGCCATCAGGCAAGAAAAAGAGATCAAAGGGATAAAAATTGGGAAGGAGGAAGCAAGGTACACCTGTTTGCAGATGACATGATTCTGTATATGTAGGGGATATAAAATACTCCACTAAGAGAACTTTGGAACTCATAAAGGAGTTTGGGAAAGTGGCAGGATATAAAATGAACACACAAAAATCCTTAGCCTTTGTATATGCAGACAGTGCCATGGATAAGAAAGAAATTCTAAGATCAATCCCATTCACAATAGCTACAGAAAAAATTAAATACTTTAGAATACATTTAACCAATCAGAAGAAAGATATCTATGATAAAAATTACAAAACATTAAAGAAAGAAATACAAGACACAAAAAATGGGAAAATCTTCCATGTTTGTGGATTCTAAATTAATATTATCCAAATGTCCATACCACCAAAAGCAATTTACAGATTCAATGCACTGCCAATCGAAATACCAATGACATTCTTCTCAGATCTAGAAAAAGCTAGGCTAAAATTCATATGGAAACACAAGAGTCCCCAAATAACTACAGCAATCTTATACAACAGAAACAAAGCCAGAGATGTCACAATACCGGATTTCAATACATACTCCAGGCAGTTCTAATCAACACAGCTTGGTACTGACACATAAATAGACATGTAGATCAATGGAACAGAATAGAAACTCCAGAAATCAGTCCATGCATCTATAATCAACTAATCTTTGACAAAGGAGTTAAAATCAATCCCTGGAGAAAGGGCAGTCTCTTCAACAAATGGTGCTGGGAAAATTGGATCTTCATGTGCAGAAGTATGAAACAAGCCCCTAATTAACACCCTATACAAAAACCAACTCAAAATGGATCAACGATCTGAATCTATAACCTGATACTATCAAATTATCAGAGGAAGCATTGGGGAAACTCTGCAAGACATTGGCATAGGCAAGGACTAATTGGAACAGACTCCAGATGCACAGGAATTAAAGCCTAAAATAGACAACTGGGACTACATCCAACTGAGACGCTGCTGTATTGCAAAACCTTCAGCAAAGGAAAGAGGCAACTGACAGAAGGGGAGAAATTATTTGCAAACTATACAACTAATAAAGGATTAATATCCAGAACATATAAAGAGATCAAGAAACTCAACAATAAAACAAACAGTACAGTTAAGAAACAGGCAAAGGATGTGAACATTTTTCGAAAGAGGAAATTCAAGTGGCCAACAGACACATGAAAAATGCTCAGCATCACTAGCCTTCAGAGAAATGTAAATGAAAACCACAATGAGATCCCCTCATTGTCAGAATGGCTTCCATACAGAAATCAACAAACAACACATGCTGGCACGGATGTGGGGAAGGGTACCCTAATCCACTGTTGGTGAGATTGTAGACTGGTATAGCCACTATGGAAGACAGTATGGAGATACCTCAGAAAGCTGAAAATAGACCTACCATATGACCCAGCCATCCCACTCCTGGGAATTTACCCAAGGGGAATGACATCAGCATATGGAAGAGTGATCTGTACCCCCATGTTTATTGCAGCTCAATTCACAATAGCTAAGATATGGAATCAACCCAAATGTCCATCAAATGATGACTAGATAAAGAAATTATGAGATATATATACACTATGGAATATGACTCAGCCATAAAAAAGAATTAAATCCTGTCTTTTGCAACAAAATGGGTGCAACTGGAAACCATCATATTTAGGGAAATAAGCCAGTCCAAAAAGACAAATACCATATGTTTTCCTTGATCTATGGTCACTAGTAAAATACCAAAAATGTAATGTATAGGACTGAAATTGACATTTTGAGCTTTGATGATTGTTTACAGCCCTTGTCTCTACTGTTTAGGAACAGTGATTTTTCTTCTTACTATGTGTTGAACCCTTTACTTAGTATAGGGCTAATCTTATGAGTATAAAGTAAATTGAAAGTAGATCATTGTAAAAACTAAGAGAGGGAATAGAGAGGAAGGTGGAGGGAAGGCGGGAGCCTGGGTAGGAGGGAGGGTGGGGTGGGGAGTATCACTGTGTTAGTAAATCTGTACATGAAATTCATGAACTCTGTATACCTTAAATAAAATGTAAAACAAACAAGAGGCAATAAAACAACTGGGAACACACACACACAACACAGGAGAACTGAATACCCACAAATGGGAAGGCAGCAGCACAGTAATGCAGCAACAATAGGGGACAATGGAGAGGCCAGCAGATATAAAGTCACCAGGAAATACCGGGACTGAACTACACTGTGAACCAAAGAGACCCACGAGGCACACGCAGCGCATGCTGTCCAACAGCAGTGTCAGCCACGTGGAACATTCTCCATGATAGGTCACTTGGGAGGCCACAAAACAAGGCTCACCAAGTTCAAGAACACTGAGATAATTGCATTTTCCAACCACAATGCTATGATGATAGACATCAACCACGGGAGAAAAATAGAAATTTTTAAGGGAAAGATTTATTGTTGGGTGGGGGAAACCCGATAGGCCCAAGGGAGGGGGCAAAGAAGAGAGAAGAGCAAAGGGGAGAGTGCGTGTGTGGGAAGGGGACACAGAGAGAGAAGTGCAGACTCAGCAATGCGGGGAGCTATCACAACAGATGCAACAAAAAGACACAGCGGCCTTGAAGGCACTGTGCAAAGGTGTGCGCTGCCAGACGGGGGAATCTGGAAGAGGTGGAATATCTTAGACACCTCTCTGCCAAGACTGCGCATGAACAGAACATCAGAACAGACCAATAACGAGTAACAGGATTAAATCACTAAAACCCTCCAAAGACATTCCCAGGCTGGCTGGCTTCAGGGTAAGTTTTTAAAGAGTTAATGCCATGCTTTTGTGAACTCTTCTGAAAGGCGTGGCAGAGCAGGGGACGCTTCCACACTCATGTCATAAAGCCAGAACCACCTGATACCTCAGCCATTCAAGGACATCACAAGAAACGAAAATTACGGATCATTAACCATGATGACCGTATATGCAAATATCCTCAACAGGATACTGGCAAAGACGTTTCACCATGACAAGTGGGATTTGTCCTTGTAATTTAAGGAGAGTTCAACATAGGTAAGTCAGGAAGTGTGATCCCTTCCACTAACAGAAAAATAAAAACATGACAGTATCAGCAGTTGCAGAGAATGCACTTCACACATTTCCATATTCTTTTATGATTAAAAAACCTGTCATCAAACTAAGTACAGAGGGAGGTACTCACCACGATAGAGGGCGCAGCGGCCAGCTCTCAGCCAGCCTCCTACTCCGTGTGACGACCAGGAAGCTCTTCCTCTGCAGATCAGGAACAAGCCACAGGCCTGGTTCTCACCTGCTGTGGTCAACACAGCATCCTAGCCAGAGCAGTCAGGCAGCAGAAGCAAGTGTAAGGCATCCACATGGACGAGCAAGAAGCGACGCTGTCTCTGTTAACAGGCAAAAATGAAGCTATACGCAGAGCATTCTAAAGACTCCATCAAAAAGGGTTTACCAGTTGGAACCGGTAAGGGCAGTAAAGTTGCAGGATACAGAATCAACATACAAGCATCAGCAGTGGTCATCGCAGGTCAACAGGATGACTGGCTAGAGGTGCAGCTCTGCTGACCCAGCCCTGTGAACCAGCCCATGGCCCCACCCACCCGACTAGGGCCATGGGAGGCCCCTGGGTGACCCACCCTGAGGAGTTCCACCTGCAGGGGCTGCAGGAAACAGCTGGGTGGCCCCACCCGTACCCTGCTGCTGCCCTGGAAGCCGTGAGGCAGCCCCGCCACCCACTCAGGAGCCAGGAGGGCAGAGCAGGTGTCCAGGAAGCAGCTGAGCGGCCCTGGCCTTCATCCTGTGTCCCCAGGAGGCTGCGATGAAAAGGCTGGGTGCTCACAGCTGAAGAGACGCTTCACATCGCCGGGGGAGTGTACAGAGTGCAGCCGCTGTGGGGAATGGCACGGAGCTCCTCGGAAAGCCGGAGCAGAACCAGCACAGGACCCAGCCACGCCCCCAGCGCCCATGCGTTCACGGGAACGCGGGTCGGGCCGCTGAGGAGACACCTGCGCTCCCACGGTCTGCAGCACTGTTCTCAGCAGCCGGGTGAGGAGTCAGTCTCGGGGCCCATTAACAGACAAAGAATAAACACACACGCACACACACACACACACACGCATCACACATGCACACACACACACACATGCACACATACAGCACGCACACAGACGCACACAGCACGCACACATGCACGCATGCACACACGCACGCACACATGCACACACGCACACACACATGCACACACGCACACACACACGCACACACACACGCACTGCTGTACTCTTCAGCCTTACAAATAAGGACGTCCTGGCATTCGTGACAACACAAGGAAGCTGCGGGCATCACGTTAACTCTAAAAAGCCCAGCACAGGACAGACCCACAGTCTCACTTACACAGGAAAGCTGAGAGGTTTCCACCCAGGGAGTGGACAACGGTGACCAGAGGGGATGGAGAGCTGATGACCAAAAGGCTCAAGCCTTCAGGGAGACGAGAGTGAGCCGGGCCTGCTGTGGGCAGGGTGGCTGCACTCACGGGTCGCGGACGGTGGGGCTTCAACAAATCACCACCTCATCGTAAAAGAGTGCTGACGCTGTATCATCAGCTTAATTATTCCACAAAACGCGTGTACATCACATTTTCTTCATCAGCGCATCCAATGACACAGGATTAATGTATCCAGATTATATAGAAGTTATAAAAATACTAAATAAAATATAAAATTGGCGATATAAAACAGAAAGATTACAAATGTAATCATAGCTATATATATAGTTATTGAGAAAGACTTAACTGAGAAGTTAGCTAAATTCTATGCTGAATCCCAAAGATAGCACAAAACACAGAAAATGTGAATGGATTGGAAAAAAGCTTACACAAATGTGAAAGTTAACCGGAATGAAGTACAAATGCGGCATGAACATCAGACGGGCAAAGAGGCTGCTGCCTGGGACGCCTACACCCTTAGCCTGGGGGCCTGGGCTGGAGCTCCCCCTCCGCTTCTGTGCACCCTGGGGGCAGCAGGTGACCGCTCAGCTACGTGGGTCCCTGCCACCCATGCAGGAAACCCGGATGAGTCCCTGGCTCTTAGCTTCAGCCTGGCCAGCCCTGGCTATTGTGGGTGCTTGGGAAGCGAGCCTGCAGGTGGAAGACATCATAGCTTCTCGCTGCTTTCCAAATAAGTGAAATTAAGCACATACACTGTGGAGTGTTAGTATCAGAAAAGGTAGTCGGCAGGTGCGCTGGCTGCGGGTCTGAGAGGAAGCCGTGAAGCTGCACGGGAGGCCGCGCTGAGCCAGCAGGAACCCAGGTGGGAGACTGCGCGTTGCCTGACAGGGCGGCATGGCCGGTCGCTGCTCGTGGCAAGGCAGGAAGCCACAATTAAGAGTAGGATCTCGGGTGCCCAGTGCTTCAAGATCCAAGGTTCCAAAGAAGGAGACACCCAGCAGGAGTGGCGTTTGGTTTCTGGGTCCCTGTGAGGTGCGGGGTCAGTGTGAGAACCATTGTGGGGCCAGCTCCGGTGAGGGCAGCGGGCTCACAGGACAGGGTAAAGCAGGCGGCGTTACCAGAGGAGGCGACGCCGACGGGCCGAGCTCATCAAACGCCCGGTACTGTTGACAGAACGGTGTGTGCATTGCCTTGTTTGTTGGTCTAGAACTCTTACTAAAAATATCCTTAGGCTACCGTGTTTAATTGGAGTCCCGCAGGTCATCGTCCCTCAGGGATCCCATAGGGGTTTGTGCTCAAGCCCGAGCCGCTGACTTGAGAGCTGCGCATATTGTCCCTGTCGGCAGTCCCTGTCGGCTCTACCAGCGAGGCTGCATAAAGCCCCCGCAGGCCCCGTGGCCAGAGGGCAGAGGCGCTGCCGAAGCCGCTGAGCCCGGCGACAGTTAGGCCACTGCAGAGCGAGGACAGGTGCACAGACCTCGGCCGAGGCCAGAGCACTGAAGGTAGGAAACGCGGCAGGGACCCTGCTGACCCCCGCTCCGTGTCCTCACAGCCCCTCCCTGACAAGGTGAAGGCCAGCCAGGTAAGCAACCTCACAGCTCTGCACTGGTGTCCCCCTGCGTGTGCTTGTGACAGGTTAGAACAGAGTGCTCCGTGTCTGCACGTGGCCAGCTGCGACGCCGAGGCCGTGCTGAGCTGTGGATCCACAGAACCCTGCGCGCACACTCTTGCCCGCCCCCTGAAAATGGTCTGGTGCGGTCTTTTTGTCAATTGCCTCTGAAGCAGCAGGTCAGAGCTGTCCATTTTAAGTGTTCATATTTTGTTATTCATTTATGCACACATGCAAATAATAGCAAATACATACCTGCAAATAACATGCATGCAAATACATATGTGTAAATGCACACATGCAATCATACATGCAAATACTAGCAAACTGAGAGCAATGGCTGTCTCAGGTGCTGGACTCAGCATTCTGTTTACTGTGGTCAACCACATGACATGGAATACATGCTGAGGGTCTAAGCATTCCTCTCCTGGCACAGCACACACTCACGGCGCCGTGCAGTCCTTACTGCGATCCAGTTCCAGAAAGCTTCCCCCGGTTTCCTGGTGGGGAGGGGTAGAACTGAGGTGCTTGTTTATGCACAGGGCTGAATGTTTCTAATGCACCCCTCCCCTGACCCCCCCACCTCTCCCTGCTCCCTCCCTCACCCCTCCCTGCTCCCCACTCACCTCTCCCCGACCCTGATTACTACAGTGAATGAGAAACACGTTGTGATCTTGAGAACAGAATGGGTGTAAGAATGAAAGGCAAAGGAGCAACGGCATCCCACTCAAGGCTCTGGGATTTCGGCCCTGCTGCCCTCCGTGTCCTGATTGTCCTGGCTCACCCCTCCTCCTCCACACCTCGGATGCCAGGCTCAGAGCACCGCTTCTGTCGGGATGCGTAAATGAGAGCCCAGTTCCTGCAGCACCGGTGTGGCCACTCACACGTGTGAGCCAGGCAGATGTGGGGAGTGCTGGCCAGGGCTCTGTCTGGTAAAGTCATTGGGGCCACTGGGCATCTTACAGAAGAGCCGTCAGGCACCTCAGGTAGGCACAAAAGCCTGGAGTCAGGGAAGCAGGGAGGGGTGAGTGGGACTGCAGGGGAGAGATGAGTGGGGGTGCAGGGGAGGTGTGAGTGGGGAGCAGGGAGGGGTGAGTAGGGGAACAGGGAGCGGTGAGTAGGGGTACAGCGAGGGGAGAGTGGGGGCAGGGGAGGTGTGAGTAGGGAGCAGGGAGGGGTGAGTAGGGGTGCAGGGGAGGTGTGAGTATGGAGCAGGGAGGGGTGATTAGGGATCAGGAGAGATGAATGGGAGTGCAGGGGAGAGGTGAGTAGGGAACAGGGAGAGGTGAGTGGGGGAGTAGGGAGAGGGGAGAGGTGAGTGGGGGAGCAGGGAGAGGTGAGAGGGGGAGCAGGGAGAGGGGAGAGGTGATTGGGGAGCAGGGAGGGGTGAGTAGGGGAATAGGGAGAGGTGAGTGGGGGTACAGCGAGGGGAGAGTAGGGGTGCAGGGGAGGTGTGAGTAGGGAGTAGGAAGGGGTGAATAGGGAGCAGGGAGAGGTGAGTGGGGAGCAGGGAGAGGTGAGTGGGGGAGCAGGGAAGGGTGAGAAGGGAGCAGGGAGAGTTGAGTGAGGGAGGAGGGAGGGGTGAGTAGGGAGCAGGGAGAGGTGAGTGGGGGAACAGGGAGGGGTGAGTAGGGAGCAGAGAGGGGTGAGTAGGGAGCAGGGAGAGGTAAGGTGGGAGCAGGGAGAGGTGAGTGGGGGAGCAGGGAGAGGGGAGAGGTGAGTGGGGAACAGGGAGGGGAGAGTAGGGGAGCAGGGAGATGTGAGTGGGGGAGCAGGGAGAGGTGAGTGGGGAGCAGGGAGAGGTGAGTGGGGAGCAGGGAGGGGTGAGTAGGGAGCAGGGAGGGGTTTGTAGGGAGCAGGGAGGGGTGAGTCTGGGGGCCTTGCTGGGGCAGACTGAGGTCAGAGGAGCTGTGACAATGACAAGCAAAGGGACTCCTCAGGTCCAGATTTAAGGTAAAAGCGCGCGCCCACATGCACAGACGCACCTTTGGGCCCTACTGCCCAAGGAAGCACCTCGCACCCGGAGGGAAGCGGCTTAGGCAGAACTTAGCTGGCGGTGGGGGAGCGTTCTTTCTACCGTGAGGGCTTTCCTTGCCAGCAGTCTGCCTTCTGCCCTCTCCACACCGAGCCCGGCCTGGCTGGCCAGGCTCCTGGCAAGCTGCCTGGACACACCCGGCACCTCGTGGGCGGTTTTCTGCAGACAGCTGCCTTCAGGAGGAGCCGGGCAGGCCAGACCCGGTGTGTCCCAGACGTAAGAGAGGTGGCTCGGGTGAGACACTAGAGGAGGCCGCTACAGAGCACGGGGAGAACGAGGCTGGGAGAGCTGTGTGCACCCCCGAGGCCCCTCGGCTGCGGGACGCAGGGAGTCACAGAGGGACGAGCGGCCGCTCACAGGGTGCCCCTCTGCTCCTCCGTACACAGGTGAACACAGGACGGGCTCCGTTGCATCAGCTCTGCGAGAGCACGTCAGAGGCACCTGAGTGCGGGTTTGAGGCAGAGGCTTGCAGCTTACACGGAGCAGGGCGGTGCCTGCTCCTAGAACTCGCGGTCTCTGTGACCCGTCCCTTTCCAAGTGAGGCCGTGGACTGGGACCCATGAGCGGAGGGAATGAGACGACAGGCTCGGAGTTTGTGCTCCTGGGACTCTTCCTGGGCGTGCCACACCCGGGCATCCTCACGTGCCTCACCGTCCTGAGCTACGTCCTAGCCCTGGCCGCGAACGCCACCCTGACCGTCCTCATCACGCTGGACACCCACCTCCACAAGCCCATGTACTTCCTCCTCAGCCAGCTGGCCCTGCTGGACCTGCTCTTCACATCCACCACCGTCCCCAGGACGGCCGCCGCCTTCTTCCTGGGGACCAAGACCATCTCCAGCACGGGCTGTGGGACGCAGCTGTTTTTCTGCCTTGCGCTGGGGGGAGCAGAGTGCCTGCTCCTGACTTGCATGGCCTGCGACCGTTACATGGCCATCTGTCGCCCTCTGCGGTACCCTGTCCTCATGAACCGGAAGACCTGCCTGTCGATGGCCGTGGGGTCCTGGGTGGGGGGCAGCCTCAATTCCCTAGTGCAGACTGTGTATACCATGCGTTTGCCCAAATGCGGCCGCCTAGAGATTGACCACTTCTTCTGCAAGGTCATGGCCATTCTGAGGCTCTCCTGTGGGGACACCTTGATGTACAGGTTGACGATACTTGGGGTGGGCATTGTGCTGCTGCTGGTTCCCTTTGGCGTCATCTTCTCCTCCTACGCCGTCATCTTCCTCACTGTCCTGCGCATGAGTTCCTGTGAGGGGAGGCGGAAAGCGCTGGCCACCTGCTCCTCCCACCTGGTGGTGGTGAGCCTCTTCTACGGTCCCACTGTCTTCACCTACATGACCCCCGGTTCCACACACAGCCCCGCCCAGGACCAGGCCGTGTCTGTGTTCTTTGCAATCGTCACCCCCACGCTGAACCCCTTCGTTTACAGCCTGAGAAACAGAGACGTCTTAGAGGCGTTGAGGAGGGCTTTGAGACCCACAGTGCTCTTATCTCCTACAGTCCTGTGACTGCTTGGTGATGGCTGTATAAGTCATCAACCCCACAGCCCGCAATGCCTGCCTCTTAACCACGGCCGGCCGGTCTGACTCCTGAGGACGCGGTCACTTGCTGACACTGCTCGGGCAACCCAGGCACATGTCTTTGGTGTGTTAGGTCACTTTTGTTTTTTCCCCTCTGCTGATACTTTTATCCTGAATGACAGCGCAGTGGGTGCTGGCTTGCTCATGCATTTCACAATGCTACGTCACAGGTACTCACGGCAAACTCACAAAGGCAGAGAACAGGATGGTGGTTACGAGAGCCTGGGGTTCAAGGGCAAGGGGAGAGGGCGAGGGTGAGGGCACTGCATCTCAGACAGGAGGGGCAGGCCCAGTGACCTACTGCACAGTGGTGAGCACAGCTAATGAGCACACGTCCTGCTCCCAAAACTGCTGCAGGTGCAGACCGCAAGCTTCACCCCAAAAAGAAGAGGAAATGAGATGAAGTGATGGGTAAGCTAACTAGCTGGATTTAATCTTTCTGTAATGTACACAAATGCATAAGTAATACAATCACAACTTATAAACTGAAAAATCGAATGACCTGACAGGTGAACGTTTATTCTTGAAAGGATTAATAATAGAAAGAACGCTTGCCCATCGTTGTTGGGACTCCACACCCAGCCACTGCTGGCGGTACTGAGGCTCCTCAGGACAGCTGAGGCGGCGCTGCCCACGGTCAGCAGCCCCACACGCAGGGGCTCGCGGGGAGCGGAAACCGATATACTGAAGCACACTCACTCTCCCGTCTCACAAGAGCCAAGGCATGGAGCCAACCCAACTGTCCCTCCCAGATGGATGGCTAAGGAAATCCCTGCATGAGGACACACAGTGGGTAGGAAGGCACTAGATTCTGTCACTTAAGACAAGACGCTCGGGTGAGCGTGAGTGAGATGAGCCAGGCTCAGAGAGACAGATTCTGCAAGGCCTCACTCACCTCGGGGACCCAAAACCGTAGATTCCTATGAGCAGCCCAAGTAGGTAGCAGAATGGAGGTTAGCAGGGCTGGGACGATGTATGAATTTCAAACATTTTTACCATAAAAACATTTCTAATTCCATTTTTCCATGAATTTTTCAAAGCACCCATATACTTCAAAACATCATGTTGTACAAAATAATGTTATCAGTCAACTTAAGGATTCAAACACCAAAAAGGGCTTCAAGGCCAGAAATTAGTAAATTTACTGAGATATGTAAGTATTAGGCAAACAGAAAAAGCAAGTTAATGCTATAACTTCGACATCATTTAAGTAAATAGGCAGGTCAGACACTCGTCGGACATGTGGCATGACCACAGTGCATGTAAGCTGTGCTTGGGGGTGGGCTTTGCTCTCCTTCATTTTTGGGGTGCAGTTTTCTGTGTGCTCCCCAGAGGCTCCCCGAGGCCAGCCCCTGTCCACATCGGTGTGGTCCGTGCCTGGTCATCCCACCCAGGCACTGAGCCCAGCGTCTGCAAGCACGTGCTCCCAGAAACTGCACCCCCCAGGGAGCGGCAGCCTCTCCCCCACCCGGGTTGCACCTGGCCAGGAATGGACCCTGGGACCACACGTAGATACAGTCCCAATAACGGGCACGACCCCATGGAAGTGACAGGTGCTGAGATGACCACACGTGGGAGCCAGGCGAGGGAAGGCTGCTGTGAAGGACAGAGATCCTGGCAGGATGGCGGGGTGTCGTAGCAGGGTCCCCTGGGCCCCCCGAGTCCCCATGGTTTCTTCAGCACTGACTGCTGTTGTGAAGCCCTCCTGAGCACTGCCGCCGTGGCAAGGAAGCTGGATGTGCGGCTCCATCACTGAGGGTCATGCACGGGGAAGATGAGGAACAGAGCCACGGATCCCCTGCCAAGGACAAGTCTCCTGAGAAGAGATGGGCCTTGGAGGCTCATGCCCCGATGGGCTGTTAGCACGCCCCAACCTGGCCCATCCTCAGTGGAAGGAGAGAAACGGAACCCAATGCTGACGGGCTGGGCACAGGTGCTCTCCTGCCACGGCGCTGGTGGGAGTAGTTTCCCTCGTTTCTGGGGAAGACTGGACAGTCTAGATTTCATGAAAACAGAACTCTGTGTGTTAATTTCCCCAGCCCCAGAACCTAGAGGGTCACTTTGGACATACAAGTCTCAGTCAACAGACACTTGGCCAAATGGACACTGCGTGTCGGGTCCTGTTGTCGCAGGAGTTCTGGGGTTGGCGTGCGGAGGGGTGCGGGAGCAGTGGCCACAGTCTGCCGCTCCAACCACTCAGGTCTGGGTCTCTTCCCCACGAGGGGTGCCGGCTGCTTCCTTTTACCGAATCCCTCAGAAGTGACACCGCGTCCTTGTCGCAGCTCGTGCTGTTACGGTTCTGATGTTACCGCTCTGTGGACCACTGCCTCTCCTCTTCCACCGGGCCACAGCTTCTCTCCCATTGGCTCCCCGAGCATCGTGGTCTCCTGGGCTACAACTTTTCTTCTCTGCCAGGTTCACCGAGGAGTGCGGCAGTCTTCGGTGCCACAGCTCCTGCTGTCTGCCGGATCCTTGTCTGGGACGAGTGAGGCACTGGCACAAGGAGGGAGTGAGCAAAGCGAAGGTTTACAGAAGGAGGCAGAGAAAGCCCCCTCCCTGGTAGCCACAGGGCTGCTTCCCAAGTGCCACCTACGGCACTGGCATCCCACCTGGGAGCTGGTTTGAGTCCCTGCTGCTCCACTTCTAGTCCGGCTCCCTGCCAATGAGCCTGGGGAGAGCAGCAGAAGATGGCCTGGGGGCTTTGGCCCCTGCCACCACATGGGAGACCCAGAAGAAGCTCCTGGCTCTGGCTTCAGCCTGGCTCAGGCCCCACCATTGCGGCCATCTGAGGAGTAAACCAGCTGAAGGAAGTTCTCTCTCTCTCCCTCTCTCCCTCTCTCCCTCTCTCCCTTTCTCCCTCTCTCCCTCTCTCCCTCTCTCCGTCTCCCCCTCTCCCCCTCTTCCTGCCCCCCTGTAACTCTGACTTTAAAATAAATAAATCTTAAGAAAAAACTGCCTGGCTAGGATTTTTACACAATTCTAAAGGTTCAAGTTCACCTGATTGGTCAAGTTGCATGATAATGAGGTATTATATAGAAACCAACCAGGGAGTCAGCAGAGGCTGAGTATGATTGGCTTGACCAGGAACCAATCACAGAGCCCACGCTACATGTGGACGTGGGGAGTGTGTTCAAACAGGTCTGTGGCAGGCGGCTCCGCTCAGCAGATGGAACCACATCTGGAGGTGACGTTGAACCTGTGTCCCACCCTCCGTCCCTCAGAGTTCCTGCATGGCTAAGTCAGGCGGGGTCTTCCTTTCCTTCCCAGGGCCCTGGGGTCCCTATCAGAAGCAGGAGGAGTCTATGTCTCCTACCCAGGAGATGGGGCACATGCTTTCAACACATTCCATTTTTAAAAATTTTTAAAAATACTTACTTGAAAGAATTACAGAGAGAGAGGGAGAGACAGGGATAGAGGTCTTCCATCTACTGGCTCACTCTAGATGACCACAATGGCCAGGGCTGGGCCAGGCTGAAGCCAGGAGCCAGGAGCTTCTTCCAGGTCTCCCATATGGGTGCAGAGGCCCAAGCACTTGAGCCATCTTCTGCTGCTTTCCCAGGCCACTGGCATGGAGCTAGATTAGAAGTACAGCAGCTGGGAGAGGAACCAGCACCCAGATGGGGTGTGGGCGTCCTGGGCACCAGCCCTTGCCACATTCTCTGATGGAGCACGACTCTCTGTTCCAACTCCTTGGCTTACACAGAGGCTCCTGTGTGACAGCCTTCTGTCACACAGCTCCCTCTCTCCTGTGTGACAGCCATCTGTTACACATCTTTCTCTCTCCTGTGTGACAGACGTCTGTCGCACAGCTCCACTCTCATGTGTGACAGACGTCTGTCACAGCTCCATCTCTCCTGTGTGATAGCCATCTGTCACAGCTCCCTCTCTCCTGTGTGACAGCCATCTGTCGCGGTTCCCTCTCTCCTGTGTGACAGCCGTCTGTCACAGCTCCCTTCTCATGTGTGACAGTCATCTGTTGCACAGCTCCCTCTCTCTAGTGTGACAGCCGTCTGTCACACCTCCCTCTCTCAAGTGTGACAGCCGTCTGTCACAGCTACCTCTCTTCTGTGTGACAGCCCTCTGTCACAACTCCCTATCTCCTGTGTGACAGCCATCTGTCACAGCTCCCTATCTCCTGTGTGACAGTCATCTGTCACAGCGCCCTCTCTCCTGTGTGACAGCCATCTGTCACAGCGCCCTCTCTCCTGTGTGAGAGCCATCTGTCACAGCTCCCTATCTCCTGTGTGACAGCCGTCTGTCACAGCTCCCTATCTCCTATGTGACAGCCGTCTGTCACAGCTCCCTCTCTCGAGTGTGACAGCCGTCTGTCTCACAGCTTCCTTTCTGCTTGCATGGGTTGAGTTGTGTTGCAGTGTTCTGTGCTGTAGCTTCTCTTCTCTGTCCGTTCTTTGTCTCCTGACCACAAGGAATGAGGCCACAGGCAGGAAGGGGAGCCGAGTAAGGAAGTTTACTGAAAGGAAAGAGAAAGCACCAGGCAACCACCTGCGGCCCCAAGAGAGGGGCTGGGCAGCACCGCCTGGCTCTCATATGTATATGTTTCTAAAGGAGGAAGTTTGCCTGATTGGTCAAGGTATATGCTAATGAGGTCGTCTATGAGAACCTATCAGCAAGCAGCTGAGCCTGACTGTGATTGGTTTGGCCATGAACCAATCATCAGAGGGAAGTTAGGACTAAGCCCACATGGGCCCATGGTGGGCGGGGCCTGGTGAGAAGCAGGAACCAATCAGCAAGGCCAGGAGTGTCCAGCAGCCACAGGACTCAGTACGGTCACCCAAAAGCAGTGTACTGGTCTGCTCAGCTGGGTGCCTGCCCTCCAGGGGCCGCTGCGTCACTACCATAATTTTCAAGATAACACATGGACCTTCTGAGCCAACGCTTCATTAAATTTGCCCTTGAAGAGTTAAAAATAAAAGTGTTGGCCGGCGCCGCGGCTCAATAGGCTAATCCTCAGCCTGCGGCGCCGGCACACTGAGGTAGACACAAAGCTGGTATCCCGAAGCCACAGAGGCTGGCGGCAACGATGACTACACGCATGTGAACCAGGAGCGTGGAGGGACCAGCCCGTAGGGAGTGTGCAGATGGCCTACTGCAATCTTAGGAGCAAACAGATGCACAGGCAGCTTGCGCTTAGCATAAGCAACCCCCAAGGCCGACATCAGAGGTGGAGACTAAGGCTGTTGTCCAGTCTAGAGTCCCAGTTCCAACTTTGTTCTCTGTCCCTACACAACACTCAGGGCCAAAACCCACAGATGGAAGCAGTGCTCCGATTGGCGGAGTGAGCAGCCAGCAGGGCGGCAGCGAGCGTGTCCAGGCGGCACGTCTCTATCTGAGGTGCTCCCAGATTGCTCCAACAGCCACACTTCCCACGCGCTGGTGGCAGCTGCCACAGGAAGGTTCACACACAGAACTGTGCAGCTACGTGTGGACAGATTGCTCAGGGAGGGGTGGAAGTCTGGGAAGAGACCCTCTGAGGTGTCAGGGAGGGCCTCACGGGAAGAGAGTGAACAGGGAGAGAAGCCCACGTGGCCGTCCATGGACACAGTGGCCCCGGGGTGTGCAGTGCACTGACCCAGAGTCCAACCCTTCCCCTGCAAGGCAGGGAAGCTGGAGCGTGGAATTGCATGCTTAGCTGTGGAGATCATGACAGCTCATCGTGTGAGACAAAGACATACTCACATGACGCTGCCCTGAAGAGTACACGCTCACACCTCTAACGTGTACCCCGATAGGTGCACCCCACACCTGGGGCTCAATAAGCCCCTTTCATGAGCATCTTGCAATACAGGAGATGCCATCAGGGTGGAGATTGGGCTTTGGAATTCAAATGATTAGCTCTGCCAAATACCACGCACGCTTGGCAAGGGTGAACCCATTTGTGACCCCAGCATGGGTTCCTAATGTATTTGTAGGAACTTTAGAGATATCAGAGCCGATTTAATGAAAACATAAAAGAATTTTAATATGTCCCTGACTTGATAAGGCTCCAGGGATATTTACAATAAAAGCAAAGCAGCCTCCCGCGGAGGTCTGGGACTCACAGCCGAAACTTCATTCAGAAAGAATTTGCATCGCAGTGGACTCCTGAAGCCATGAGTGCAAACGGCTCCCCCCTGCCCGGCCACTGCTCTGCTCACCCCCACAGCCCGTCACTGTCTCTGCTCCCTAGGAAGCCCCGAACCTCCCTGCCAGCTTCCGGAGTGCAGCCAGCACCTCCTTGTTCCTCAGGCTGTAGATGAGGGGGTTCAGCATGGGGGTGAACACATTGCTGAACACAGACAGCGCCTGGTCCTGCTCTGGGCTGTGGGAAGAGGTGAAGCTCATGTAAATGAAGATGTTTGGACCAAAGAAGAGACTCACTACCGTGAGGTGGGAGGAGCAGGTGGCCAGGACCTTCCGCCTCCCCTTGACGGAGCTCATGCGGAGCACGGCGAGGAAGATGAGTGTGTAGGAGGCTGTGATGAGACAGAAGGGGACGACCAGCAGCACCACACTGGTTACCACCACCACAGACTGATACACGGATGTGTCCTCACAAGGCAGCTTGATGAGGACGGGCACCTCGCAGAAGAAGTGCTGGATCTCCCGGGACCCGCAGATAGGGAAGTGCAGAGGGTAAACCGTGTGAACCAAGGAGCTGGCCGAGCCTCCAACCCAACACCCAGAAACCATGTGCAGGCAGAACCTGGGGCTCATGATGGCGGGGTAGCGCAGCGGGTTGCACACAGCCACGTAGCGGTCGTATGCCATGAGGGTCAGGATGAGGCACTCGGACGTCCCCAGCAACAGGAGGAAGAAGCTCTGTGTCCCGCAGCCAACCCAGGAGATGCCCCTCTCCCCTGTGAAGAAGTTGGTGGCCATCTTGGGGACGATGGTGGAGGTCAGTGTCAGGTCGATGAGGGAGAGCTGGCTGAGCAGGACGTACATGGGCGTGTGCAGCCGGGCGTCCCCCAGGATCAGGACGATCCCAGGAAGGCCAGGACGTAGATGAGGACCACGGCGGCATTGAGGAGCAGGGAGTGCCGGGACCCAGGGAAGAGCCCGGCCAGGAGGAAGTCCGTGGCCGAAGAGGCGTTCCCACCCACCATGCCGCTGCACGGCCACGAGGGAGACCACTGGAGTCACTGCCACGCGTGACAGACCTCTTGTCAGTCTGGGGGCCAGAAGTTCTAGAACCTTCCCCCAGCTCCGGGTTCTCACGTAGCCTTTGCCCCCATCTCAGGGAGAGCACTTTCCCGTGTCTCTTGAACAATCGCCTGACTTGGTAAATACAGAAGACTGGACACACGATCCACGCCAGCACTAACCGGCCTCTCCTGAGCTGAGTTCTTCCGATTTTCTTCTTTCTTTCTAAGTTGGAGAATCCTGTAAATACTAACACCCATTTCTAGAAATACAGGCTTAAGCTGCTGTACACTGCTCATGTTAGCCGTGGGACCTAGCTAACAACTTTTGTGCATCGGGGCAAAAATGAAGGAAATTCTAATCAGTTCTTTCAATTTGCCTTTATAAATTATAAATCAATTACTTGGTTTCATTCTAATGAAATATCCTACTGTTTGCTTGCCTCTTGGTGGGTGATTGTCCTTATGCTATACATAGGGTGAGAGAAATTGCTAGACGCACAGAACTGCCAACCATCAGTTTTCTGTTTTACTGACCAAGGAAAGCTGCCGGGGTGTGGGCAGCTGTGCTCCTGTTCTGGGAGCCCCGCCCCAGATGGCTCCTGCTATGTTACCCCAGCCCGCAGGTTTCCCCTGGTGCTCCTGGCCAAGAGAAAAACGAGCAGCCAAAATCACGAGGCCTGCACTTCAGCTCCTGCAGAGGGGAGAGTCAGGCAGGGAACTGCAGAAGGGCGCTCAGCTTGGATTCCCCATGTGAGACTCCCTGTGAAACAGGGAGGGGACTCCCAGCACGGTGGGTGAGGTTCAGCGGAGGCGCAGCTTCCAGTGAACAAGAGGAGACAGGATGAAGACTAATTTGATCATACCCGGAAAAACAAGGGAAGGTAAAGGAGGAAAGAGCACAGGTAAAGGAAGCGGTAGGGGCCGGCGCTGTGGCATACTGGGGAAAGCCGCCACCTGCAGCGCTGCCCTCCCATTTGGGCACCGGCTCCTGTCCCAGCTACTCAAGTTCCCATCCAGTTCCCTGCTGTCAGCCTGAGAAAGCAGCAGAAGAAGCCCAAGTGTTTGGGCCCCTGCACCCATGTGGGAGACCCAGATGAGGGTCCTGTTTCCTGGCTTCCTCCTGGTCCTGCCCTGGCCATTGCAGCCAACTGAATAGTGAACCAGCAAATCAAAGAACTGTCTCCCTCTCCCTCCCTCTCCCTCCCTCTCTCTCTCTCCCTCCCTCCCTCTCTCTACCATCCCTCTCCCTCCCTCCTTCTCTCTCTCCCTCCCTCCCTCTCTCTCCCTCTCTTCCTCCCTCACTCTCCCTCTCTCCCTCCCTCTCTCTCCCTCTCTCCCTCCCTCCCTCTCCCTCCCTCCCTCTCTCCCTCATTCCCTCCCTCTCTCTCTCTCCCATCCCCCCCATGTCTCTGTAACTCTTACTTTCAAATAAATAATATTTAAAAATTTTTTAAAGATCAGTAGCACAGTAGCAGGTATTAAGTTCTCATTGAAACATCAATTGGCCAAATTGCTCCAATTTTGTTCAATAAATAACCCTGCAGCAGTTTGTTGTCTATAAGAAATACACCTAAAACAGTAAATTAAAAATGACATTTATAAATAGGGACATAGATATTAAGCAAATGCCATAAAGAACAATAAGAAGGAAATGTACAGAAATATGTTGAGCAAGGTTTATTTTATATGTTCTGCAAATAGAATCACTTCTCAGACAAAAAATACAATCACTACTCAGACCAAAAAGCCGTTATAGAATATGATAAGAAGCACAATTTAGAAACGTAGTAAGCAGGTACTTGTACATGAAACAGCACAATGACCAAAAGCCACTGTGTGATAACTGTTACACCTATAAAAATCACTTGAAAAGTCTCGGAGGGAGATCCTGGCACATCCCTGTAAGGCTTAGTTCTCGCTGGTTTTCCACTGGAGTCGTTAGGACTGGTGGAAGGACAAGCAAGCAGACAGCAGTCACAGCTCAGGGGAACTGGCGCTGTGGCAGAAACGGGCGCCAGTCCCCAGCCCTGGCTCTCCTGGCAGATGCCCCGGTTACGGGGTAGCAGTGGCTCAGACAGCCACGGCTTCCATCCTGCAGGGGCCCAGGTTAGCACAGGGTTTCATCCCAGGCACCCCCTAAGATCAAGTCTAAAGTTCTCCCTTGTTTAACCCATGCCAAACACCAAAACAACCTGCAACAACACATATGTGCTAAACAGAAAAAAGAATCCCAATAGAAAAAAACACAATTTCTTCTAGATCGTTGACACCATTCCTTAAATATCTGAATGAAGTGGTGCCTGGGGAAGCCCTCGGCTGAGTCATCATTTCCCAAAGCAGGAGTGAACACGGCAGGTGCTCCCGGTCCTTGAAGGCAACTGTGGCTCCGGCCCAGGGTGCTGGCGCTGCCCTCTGCTGCTGCAGCAGTACTGCCCACAGCCCCTCGGGGTCACGGGCTGTGCTTGGGCCATTCGCTGGTCCTTTAGTTTCCCTGGGATGTCAACGGCATCCCAGCCACTCTCCCTCCTCCTCCACATTTATCCACCATCAGTTTTCCCGTGAACTTACTCTGATGTGTTTGCTGCAGCTCCCCGCTGGGACTTGAACGTGGGCAGGAACTGGAGCAGCCGCTTCTACCAACAGATCTTGAACACGGGCTTTCTTTTCCTCAGAGCCTTTGTAAAATGCCAGCCCAGGAAGACGCTCATGAAACGTGGACACAGAGTCACTGCCCAAACCTGAGAGCACAGCAAACAGGACACGGCCGCCATCGCCACCACAACCTCGGCGACAGCACCACCCTCGTCCCCTGGTGTCCTTTACTCCTGTTTCTGCCTGTTTTGTGTGGGGACACTTAACAGGAGACCACCCCGGGGAGTGTCAGCGTGCTCAGCACCGCCCCCTTAACTCTGCAGGACAGCTCAGGAGCAGCGCCGCGTCCCTCCCCTATGGCATTCTGTACCTGTGAGAGTCCACGAGGGACGCCTCTCACGCCAGCGGAACGAGCCGTGTCCGAGGCAGCGGGACCAGACCTGCCGAGGCAGAGTGCCCCGTGGTGTCGTGGTGTTCAGTGCCCGGGACGAGCAGCGTGGCTCTGAGACGCCAGAGTTCAAGGACACGGGAGCCCCGCAGCTGTCCGTCACTGAGCTGCAGGTATGCCACACAGGAACTCGGAGAGCTTCTGTGAGACACAGTCACCCAGTGTTTCTCTCGGTTTTAACATTTCTCAAGGCTGCAGCTGGAACGTGGACCATCGCCTCAGGAAATCACTGTGTGGACAGCAGTGCCTGTGGATTTTTTAAAAAATATATTCATTTATTTATTTATTTGAAAGGCAGAGTTAGAGAGGGAGGGAGAAAGGGAGGAGGTCTTCCATCCCCTGGTTCACTCCCCAATGGCTGCAGCAGCCAAGGCTGTGCCAGGCAGAAGCCAGGAGCCTGGAGCTTCTTCTGAGTCTCCCACATGAGTGCAGGGACCCAAGCACTTGGGCCATCTTCGACTGCCTTCCAAGCCACATCAGGAGGGAGCTGGATTGGAAGTGGACCATCCTGGACTTGAACTGGCGTGCATATAGGATGCTGGTGTGGCAAGTCGCAGCTTTACCCACCACACCACAATGCCGGCCCCTTTGGGTGGACAACACAGCCTCCCTACTGGGCTGTGTTCCTATGCACCTGCAGAGACGTAAAAGGGATGGAGGCTCCTTTTAACAGACCCAGAACCACATATTTGTAG
Organism: Oryctolagus cuniculus; assembly: GCF_051225735.1. NCBI lineage: Eukaryota > Metazoa > Chordata > Mammalia > Lagomorpha > Leporidae > Oryctolagus > Oryctolagus cuniculus. Next base: position 3,351,403 of record NC_142872.1, on the reverse strand, counting down.
GTTAACAGAGACAAGTGACCTTAGAGGATCTTACAGGGTTTATTAATAGTTTATTATTTTGATTATATTATAGCTTTCTATGCAATTTCAAACTGTAGCACAGGATAAATCTGCATTATAAAAGCCTATATTCAAATTATTTCTTTGGGTTTCCTGTTACTCTTCCTTTTCCTCAATTCTAGTCTCAGGTGCACAGCCTGTCTGTGGCCCAGTGTCTCTGTTTTGGTCCACATCCAACCCTCTGCCCCCCAGCACCAGAGACAGAGGCCACTGTCTGTGTTTGTTTGATATGTTGTCCCCATTTCAACTGAGGTGAGTTCATTGCTACTACCTATGGGTGAGTCTTGTCTCTTATTATCTGTCCAGTGCCGGGCTCTATCTCCACACCCTCCGCACCTCTGCCCCATGGTTTCCTGTGTTCTGGAGCTTAAAACTGCCAGATCAAGCTCTCTTCAGTCCCACCTACTATGAGAAACTACAGGGGCTGCTGGGGCAGAGCACGGAGCTGCCGCCTGTGATGCCGGCATCCCATATGGGGGCTGGTTTGCGTCTTGCTGCTCTACTTCCCACCCAACTCCCTGCCAATCGCCTTGGAAAAGCAGCAGAAGATGGCCCAAGAGTTTGGGCCTCTGCCAACCACATAAGACCTAGATGAAGCTCCTGGCTCCTGGCTTCGGCCTGGTCCAGCCTGGGGCCCTTGTGGTCACCTCAGGAGTGAACCGGAAGATGGAAGATCTCTCTCTGTCTCTCCTTCTCTCTCTGTAACTCTTTCAAATAAATAAATAAATCCAAAAAAAGAAAACTTTATAATTAGCCTCCTTAGGAAGGTTTCTGCTGTAGTTGTATTTAATATTTACATCGCTATAATTTTATGAGCAATTCTCTATTTTCATTAGAATTTGGCCACCAAGTATGTTTTATAGTTTCAGCATCTCATCTCATTTTAGAGCAGTGAATGGGGCGTGTGGCTTGATGCACTGACAGCACAGATCTGGGAGACGAGGTTGTGACTGTTGCTGTGGTCAAAATTATGTTAAATAGTTATGGGGATTCTTGGATATCACTACCTTAGGGTTCTATACCACAGCTAAAATATAGGGTCATGGTGGACAGCCGTGGGGCTGATCGCATCTCAGTGGACGATGGTCACAGTAGACAGCTACAGAGACAATCACCATCACAGTGGACAGTGGTTGTGGTAGACAGTACAGAGACAACCACCATCACAGTGGACAGTGGTCACGGCAGGCAGCCTGGAGCTGATTGCATCACAGTGACCAGAGGTCACAGTAGACAGCTCTGGAGATGGCCAGCACTCCCTCCGGCTGTACGCTACAGTAAAACCACAGCCTGTGCTCATCCAGAAGCCTGGACCAGGGCGCGCTGTCCAACAGGGGCGCTCCGTGCTCCGACATCTGCAGAAGGTCAGGGAGCATCCTGCCAGCTCTGCCGCGGGTGCTGAGTCACAGACAAGAAAAGTTACTGTGGGAACCAGGCCGTGGGAACTGGCTGAGGGTCACGTGCCTGGCCAGACGCAGGTGGGGACAGCGGGCCGTGCACACCACAGTGAGTCATCCCATCACGCAGGTCAGTGCTGGCACTCATGGTCGTCCAAAAGGACAAAAATGCAAATTCCACCCATCAGGCCTTTACGCCTCCGTGCAAGTTCATACCACAAACCCAAACGGCAGAAATCACCTCATTTGTAGTATGCCTACAATATTGCCAATGGAATCTTCTGTCCCAGTCCCCAAATCCAGGATGGCAGCTCACATGGTTACACAGGATTCACAGAGCTTCCTGCTTCCCTACCACAATAACCTATCGGCCAGAACCCAGCCATGGACGCAGGAAGCATGGTCACTTTTCCAGAGAAAACCTGATGTACGGAATCAGCTAGGGATCCGTGAGACCTAAACTACCTCACACACATTGGAAGGTGTTGTCAGCGTCCACGCACGAGGTCACCTCTCAGTCCCGGCTCATGTTAATCTCAGACTTTTCTTCAAATAGAACTTGTCTTCAGGTACTAGTCTAGTAAGAAACTACACACAAAGTAATTTTGGAAAATTCTAGAAGTCCATGTAGATGGGAATATGCAAGTGTTTAGTCCAGCTTTGTCTCCAAGTGTACACGCGACTTTCCTGTCGGGCTCTCCCTGGAATAAACACGGCAGCAGTATCGCTGGAAACCAGCTTTGTGCCCGACGGCCCCAGACTCACAGTGTCCATCTTCCTCGTGCAAAGCTCTGAGCACGGCAGAACAGCACGATCTTACAATTCAAGGGAGCGAGGACCCGAGAGCGTCGGTCACCTCAGCGTACGAGGACGACAGTCACGTGGCAGTGGGATCAGTGATCCGATCACTGGGCTCGCCCCAGTGGATGTCGGCTGCCCACCCGCCCATCTCTCTCTGTGGAAGCCTGGAGCCCCTTTGGAGGGAGAGGAGCACCAGCACCCCCACAGCTCTCGAGTGTCAGCGGTGCAGAGCGACAGCCTCATTCAGAGGCACGAGGACGGGCAGTCCTCTCAACAAACACGCTTCATCGACTGCCGTCCGTGTAGACACGGAGGTGCCTTGATCCCCGCCTCACAGCGGAGAGTCTGACAGGTTCTGTGTTTAACAGTAACATAACAAGGCAATCAGAGACAACCTCAGGAGGGTAACTTATGTCTGTGAAATGAGCAAATATTTCTTAAACTGGTCCTAAAACAAGGAAAACAAGGATGCACTAAACTCTTTTTTTTTTTTTTTGACAGGCAGAGTGGACAGTGAGAGAGAGAGACAGAGAGAAAGGTCTTCCTTTGCCGTTGGTTCACCCTCCAATGGCCGCCGCGGCCGGCGCGCTGCGGCCGGCGCACCGCGCTGATCCGATGGCAGGAGCCAGGAGCCAGGTGCTTTTCCTGGTCTCCCATGGGGTGCAGGGCCCAAGCACCTGGGCCATCCTCCACTGCACTCCCTGGCCACAGCAGAGGGCTGGCCTGGAAGAGGGGCAACCGGGACAGAATCCGGCGCCCCGACCGGGACTAGAACCCGGTGTGCCGGCGCCGCTAGGCGGAGGATTAGCCTAGTGAGCCGCGGCGCCGGCCGCACTAAACTCTTAAAAAAAGATGACTTCTGGGACTGGTGCTATCCTTAGCGGGTGAAGCCACCGCCTACAGCATTGGCATTCCACTGGGTGCAGCTTCGAGTACTGGCTGTTCCATTTCCAATCCAGCTCCTTAGTAATGCTCCTGGGAAAGCAGTGGAAGGTGCCCCAAGTCCTTGGGCCCCTGCACCCACGTGGGAGACCTCGAAGAAGCTCCTGGCTTTGACGTGGCCCAGCCTTGAACCAGTGGATGAAAGATCGCCACCCCTCTCTTTTTCTCTGCCTCTGGCTCTCTCTGTAACTCTGCCTTTCAAAGAAATAAATATATCTTTTAAAAAAATACCCAATTTCTGTGAATCAAATCACGATTAAGACACAGAAAAGGCAAGGCACAGAGTAGGGACAATTTGTACATGTTTTGGGGTACCATGTGATGTCCTGATGCGTGGATACATCGTGTGATGGTCAAATCAGAGCAAACCCATCTACTGCCTCTATCAATTACCTTTTCTTCACTGTGGAGATATTACAAATCCTTTCTTGCATTTTTGTAAAAAATGCAGTGCATTATTGTTATCTACATTCACCCCTGTGTTCACTGGAACACAAGAACTCCTCTCTCCTTTCTAACTCACGAATGTCACCCAACTTCATTACCACCTACTACAGTCCCGAGGCACTTAAGGACAAGGCCATGCTCTGAGAAGTGGGTCCTCAGTGGATTTTGGGTGTGGACCTCGTGGGACACACTTGGACTTTCACAGGCTAAGATCAGACCTCGTCACCAGGAGGTACAGTCTCATGCCGTCACCATGACACCTACAGCCCATGCTGACTAAAAGGCTGCACACGGCACATGCTGTGTTTGTCACTCTAAGATGCCCAGATCTCACCATAACTAAATAACATGGCAAGAATACCATTCTACATGGTTATTCTGGTCTCATCTAGTTGGCCGTCTTGTTCTGTTTGAGACTTGTTTCTCAAATCTACAAAGGTGCAGCAACCCGCCTGCAGGGTCCATTCTTAAGCACACTCACTGAATGTATGAATTAGTCAACACACCTTGTTTTTACTTTTCTATACAGATAACCAGTCCCGTTCTAACAGTCTCTAAGTTATCCAACTGTGAGCCATGTCTACTTTTATTGCTCTCACTTTAAAAATGGTTATACATGGCACATGTTGCTGTTGCCTACCCAATAAATATCTATTTTCTTTCTTTTAAAAGTTTGTTTTTGAAGTAGTCAATTCATTTTAATTTTATTTGTAAGGCAGACAGAGACAGAAACAGAGGAGAGATCTTCCATCTGCTGATTCACTCTCCAAATGCTACAACAGCCAGGGCTGGATGAGGCCAAAGCCAGGAGCCCGCAGCTCCATCTGGGTCTCCCACGTGGGTGGCAGGGACCCAAGTATTGAGCCATCATCTGCTGCTTCCCAGGGTGCATTAGCAGGACGCTGGGTCAGAAGCAGAGCCGCCAGGATCAAACAAGGCACTCCCACACGACAGGCAGGATTTAACTGCTGCAGCCAACACCCACCCCCACTTTCTCTTTCCTAACTGAAGAGTCCCATCTTCGCTCAGGGTCAGCGTGAGAAATCCTCCGTCTCCCAGCCTCCCCTGGGACAGGACAAGTGTGGCCCTCCCCGTTGCTTATTTATGGAAGCAGAATTCTGCTGTGCTGACATCCAAGCAGCAGAGCCAGAGCACCCGGACCCAACCCAGCTTCCGACTGGAGACAGAAAGTGCCGCATTTTATGCCCGTCTGGCTGTCACTGCATCTATTGCTGTCACAGCAATATCACGAACTTGCCTGTCGCGCCAGCCAGGTGACACCGGTGTGCACAGCCAGCCTCATCACGGCACAGGAGGGATGCTGGGACAAACAGCAGGCAGCAGGCGCAGCCTAGAGCGTTCATGCTCCCTTGTTAAAGAGCTGCTTTCAGCCCACAGACAAGATCAAGTTCACAGGCGTTTGATAGCCACCAGTTGGCAGCCCAGCCTCCTGCACCCTGAGCATTGGGAAGATGCCCGAGGGCTCCTGGACAGCCCGAGATGCTGTCTTCGTGGAGGTCACAGTTTACCTCGGATGTCATGATGAACAGAAGAGTGCTGGGGCAGGCCCGTGGCTCGGTGGACTAAACCGCAGCCTGCAACGCTGGCACCCATAGGGTGCAGGCGCAAGTCCAGGCTGCTCCACTTGGAATCCAGCTGCCTGCTAATTGCCTGGGACAGCAGAGGAAGACAGCCCCGTGCTCAGGCCCTGCACCCACATAGGAGCCCCAGAAGAAGCTCCCGGCTCCTGGCTTCAGCCTGGCCCTGCCTTGGCCATTGAGTCCATTTGGGGAGTGAAACAGGCGATGGAAGATCTTTCTCGCTCCATCTCTTCTCCTCTCTTTCTGTAACAAATGAATACATTTAAAAAAAACTTAAAAAAGTGTTACTAAGGTACCCAGTGTTACCCTAAAGATGTGTTTTGAAAAATGCACGATGAGGCTGGCGCTGTGGCGCAGTGGGTTAACCCCTGGCCTGAAGCATCCCATATGGGCACCAGTTTGAGACCTGGTTGCTCCTCTTCTGATCCAGCTCTCTGCTATGGCCTGGGAAAGCAGTAGAGGATGGCCCATGGCCATGGGCTCCTGCACCAACATGGGAGACCGGGAAGAAGCTCCTGGCTCCTGGCTTTGGATCGGCGCAGCTCTGGCTGTTGCAGCCAATTGGGGAGTGACCCAGCGGATGGAAGACCTCTCTCTCTCTTTGCCTCTGTCTCTGTCTTTCTGTCTCTCCTCTTTCTGTGTAACTCTTTCAAATAAATAGATAAATAAATCTTAAAAAAAAGAAAAACACACGGGAACAAAGACTGGGAGTCTGGGAATGTTTCTGATGGAGATGAACCTTGAGCTCACAACATGAAGAGTGAACAGGACTTGGGTGGAAACAGGGCAAGGTGAAGAACTTGGGGAAGCCCTCAAGGGAACCCACAGTGCAGACACGGTGGTGGGAATGAACCAGTGTGTGGGGGAAGGGGAGGATGGCCTCAGAGAGAAAAGCAAGCATCGGGAGAATGGTGGAGACTGGGTGTCCATAGGTAGGGTGGGACCGCAGCACATAGACTATGGAAGACAGGGTGCAGGTTACCGACAACAGGAAAGGCGTGAACGTATGGAAACAAAACAAGCCTCAAGGGCAGAACATGTGGTAGCAAAAAAGCAGCTCAGTGAGAAAAATAATCAGGAGGATTGAGACAACAGGACACACGTCCCCAGGTGCTGTGTGTCGGTCCAGCCTCCAGCTGACTTCTGTGGACAGTACAAATTTGATAAGCACCTATCACGTCCCAGCAATTAAACCCAGTCTTGGGGTTGCAATCCTAAAACAAACTGACCACAAGCACGCCATGGCTAGCAGACGGGAGAGAGAAGACCTTCCGACGTCTGAGGTTCCTTCTTGACCGAGCGCTCTCACGCAAGCGGAGATCTGCAGTGAGGACACCCACACAGGGCACAGGCCGCATTGTTGTGGAAGTGCAATGCACAGGTAGATGCCAGGTGAGCGATGGACAGGAGAGGCGAACCGATTAGCGGAGGAGAAGAAAGCCGTATTCCTAGAAACCTCAGGACGCGAGTCCAGCTCTCAGAGGGGGCACCACGCAAACTGGAAACCAGTGCCCTGGCCTCCCATGGTGAGAGCAGGAGTCCATCACGGGACACGACGAGTGGCGAAAACCCGAGGTACAGCTGAGGAAAGAACTTCAGAGGGTGTGGGATCCACAGGAACAAAACTAGGAAGCCAACCGCAGCATACAAGAGAAAACCTCACCGAGCAGAGAGACACACCTGCCCTTGGTTACAAAGACTGAAAGCCACAAGCTCGTTAACCAGCATGTCACAGCTGACATACTTGGCCCTTCTGGAACCCCGTATCATCATCAGTAAGTGGGGATGATAATACAACATGCCCAGCTAGTCCTCTGGCTGGACAGAAGGCAGCTTCCAGGTGTGTGTGTGTGTGTGTGTGTGTGCATCCTCCCCCCCGATTCACCCACCAACCCCCCCACCCCAAATAGCAACACAAACCACAAAACTATCCATGACCTCTTCCGTGGACTTGATCATGTGAAACGGCAGACCCAGCTCTGGGGCAGCACTTGTCTAAGCGTGGAATCTCTTACTGTGATACGAAGTGAAATCGGAGGTGCACAATGTATTGTGATCTGCACACATTTGAGAAAAATAAGAAGTGTGATGTCTGCACACACACGGGCGCAGTGGTGAGAGTACACCTGGAATCACACAGCAGCAGCTGCCTCTGGGCCGTAGACCACCTTCCCCATTTTTTTTAAGGTTTATATTTATTTATTGGAAAGGCACAGTTAGAGAGAAATACGGAGAGAGATTCCAGATGAGCTGCGTCCTGGTCTGCCACATGGGTGGAGGGAGCACGAGCTCCTGGGCCATTTCTGCTGCTTTCCCAGGAGGCGGAGCAGAGCTAGGACTTGAACCGGTGCCCATGTGGGATGCCGGCGTTGCAGTCGGCGGCCTGACCCGCTCAGCCTCAGTGGGCGTATATCTACGTCCTCCTCTGCCTTCAAGGAGCGTGAGGAAAGGAAGCAGTGGAAGGAGGCTGGGCAGGAAGGAGCAGTGACCGTGGGCCTTCACCAGGAGATAGCATCAAGAGCTTGGTCTTCTTCACAGAGGCAATGTTCACTTTCCTAGCGTGGTTAACAGCGCCCCCTGTGGACTGAGCAGTGTAATGCAAACATGGCCAGCTCTTTGACCCTTGGAGTCAGAGGCGGCACTGGGAGTTAAGAAACATTAGTGCAAACATCCAGAAGAATGATCCGCTCGCTCCTCTCGCTTTCTCAGTGAACGGAGAACCGATCCACCGTCCACTGCAATGGGTGGGTGTTGGGTTTCCATCCGGAAGATGCAGTTCTTGTGGTAGAAAGCAGGTATCTGGAAGGGATGCTTACGATTTGTTTCCTCAAACCAGAGTGATCTCGCCAGGAATTCATTAGAGTGTGCCACCTAGCATCAAAATACACAACTTATTTCCTTGACATAAAATGACAGCAATTCGCTCTGTTGCCCTGTTCTGTTTTCCTCTGGGTAGGATCTAATCTTATTTCAAATCTAAGCCAGCTGCTTATATGGAGAATAAATGGATTAAGACAGATAATGAGAACTGAACAGAAAAAGTTGGACTCCCATCAGAACCAAACAACTCAGGGCACAACACCCCTGATGGGAGATTTGCTGCTAATACCACATGGAACGAGTCCCTTCTCCACGTGCCTGCACTTCCCGGGCCCAAGTGAAAATAAAATCATCTGGAGAAAACTTACGGAGGTTGACCGTGGGCTGGAACTCTGACCACACAAAACGAATACGTCACAGGTGTTCTCTCATGGGACAGTCACTTGGCCAAAGAGACAGGTGAGTCAGACAGTAATGACCACACAAGGGGCAGTTTCCAGTTGAAGGTGTATGAACACTCCCATGGATCCCTTCTCCCAACTGAACCCCAATGAAGTCATAGTAACAGATCACTAATTCCGAAGGTACAGCCTACATGGAATACAGGACAGAAGAAGAATTATGCTCAGGAAATTTACAGCAATGAAACCCAGAAGGCTGCATGGTAAAGAACAGCAAACCTGAGATTTCATCAACTTAGGGCCACTCCAGAGAACTCCCCTTCCAGTCTGCTGAGACTGCCAGGGTTGCAAACACGGAACAGACATAGCGTAACTCATCCTCCCATTTAGAGATGCTTTTTCTTTAATTTTCTTTATTTGACAGGGAGTTATAGACAGTGACAGAGAAAGACAGAAAGAAAGGTCTTCCTTCCACTGGTTCACACCCCACATGGCCACTACGGCCGGCGATGCACCCATCCAAAGCCAGGAGCCAGGTGCTTCTTCCTGGTCTCCCATGTGGGTGCAGGGGCCCGATCCCTTGGGCCATCCTCCACTGCCTTCCCAGGCCACAGCAGAGAGCTGGACTGGAAGAGGAGCAACTGGGACAGAACCAGTGCCCATATGGGATGCCGGCGCCGCAGGTGGAGGATAAACCAAGTGAGCCACGGTGCAGGCCCCTAGAGATGCTTCTTTTGATACTGAGGTATTTCTTCAAGTGAGAAGTATTAATTCCACTGAAATGCTGGAAGGGTTGGATGTGTGCTCCTCTCCGAGACGGCCAGGTGCACATCTGTGCACACAATTGGCATCCACACGACTTCCTCTGAGGCTGGTAATTTCCCTGACTAGTAACAGAATCAGAGCACACATTTCATAAAATATATTCTACATGAGATTGTAAACCCCCAAATGCCAACCGTCCCCCATTCTGCTCACAGCGCTTAGAGCCAGTGGGGGAAACTGGAGGCCAGAATGACCTGTGGGCATTTGTGCAGGGGCCAGACAGAGCCTCCACGTCTCGTGTGGCTGCGTGATCACCACCCTCCCGAGAGGCCCACGGCGAGACCTGTGTAGATGGAAGAAAACAGAACAGAGAAAGAGAAGTTCCCACCCTGCACACTTGACTCTCGCATGGTCCCTGGTCTAAGGCTGCAGACAAGCAAACGGGCGCTGGCTCAGGGCACCGCTGGGAGGTCAGGGTCCTTCCAGACATGGCCAGCGGGCCAGCCGCAGCCAGTCCTCAGCCTCTCTTACGTCAGCCCCGGACTCCCAGGTTTCCCCAGGCTCTGCAAGGGTCACTCTTGGTTTTATTCAGAAAGACGGTGTCCTAACAACGTGTTTTCAATCTTCCTTAGCAAGTAGTAAGCTTAGCTGAGTTTCAGATACGTTAGCAGTGGTCTCTTCTGCCTCCCACTTTACACTCTGCTGAAAGGACAGGAAGTCTAGACACAGAGCTAAATTCACACTGAGAATGAATAAGGCCTAAAGGCTGAACATCGAAAATCCTGAACAGTTGGACTTTTTAATGCATGGTGCTTGGGCAGTTGGAAAACATACAATTAGATCCACATCCCAGACTAAACCACAGAGTAGATTCTAATGATGAAACTGATACCTGGAAATATAAAAGTGGAAGTAATAGAAGAATTCCTTTATTACCTTGGGTTTGGAGAGGACTTTCTAGGACTCAGCATTCAGAAATGTAAAAGAACAACTAAATCACAACAATACAGACTCCTGTCTGGCAGATTTCAGTGAGACCCAAGAGAAATGGCACTCCTGGAATGCAGATTTGTAACTCGTATCACAAGAGACAATGTCTCTAATTCCAAATATTGCTTAGTTATAAACAAATAAAAGGTCAACAAATTTACAAAGACGTAAAGATAGTAATAGGGAGTTCATAGAAAAATAAATATCATTATTGTTTTACATGTAAAATTATTTAATTCAAATCATAAATGAAAAATGTATCTTGAAACGACACTATGATACTGTTTCTCATTTATCCTCAAAAATCCAAGTGTGACAACACATTCTAGTGGCAAAGCCATGGGAAAGGAGTAAGAAACAGCACAATCGATGCAGGAATCTGACAATATTTGTCAAATGCACTTGCCCTTCAACCTAGTCATCACATTTCTGGGAGTTTAAGATACAACTAAATTAGTACACACACCCATAAACTATGTGTAGGACTCTGCATTGCAGCACTGCTGTTATAACAAAAGTAGAAAACAGCCCAGGTACACATCAAGAGTTCCTGGCTAACTGAATCACAATGCACTCTCAGACAGAAACACCACTGGCTACCTCACTGATATTCAGGTAGAGGCTAGAAGGCCTTACCCAGCAGGGAACCAGGCACAACCCTGAACCACAGGGTCCTCCTGCAGTGGGGAAAGGGTAAGCGGGAGGCCCCCTCTGTCCCCACCCTGGCCACAGGCAGCTGAGTCACTTCTTGATGGAGACGCCGAGGGCCTGCAGACCAGGCACTCTCCGCCCTCGGTCCCAGGAAGCACCGCGGAGAGGGCCCTCAACAGGGAACCCTCATAGTAAAGGACTCAAGAACTGAAATTAAAAATACAGGAACGCAGCAGGTAGAGGGAGGAATCTCTGAGCTCGATGACAGGTCTTTTGAAACAACGCAGTCAGATTAAAAGAAAGAAAGAGGTATGGGTATGGTATTTAGCCCATTGGTTAAGACACCCACATCCCATACTGGAGTCACTGGGTTTGAAACCCAGCTCTGGGCCCTGGCTCCAGCTTCCTCCCAGTGTAGACCTGGGAGCCAGTGGTGACGATTCAATTGGTTGGGTTCCTGTCGCCCATGTGGGAGACCTGAAAGAACAAAGAAGGCATTTGAGACTTATGACACATTGTTTAGGGAGTAAGCCTTTGCACTGTGGATTTTCCAGGAGGACAAGAGAAGGAAAAGTCATAGAAAACCTATGCAGCGAGACAATTGGTGAGAACTTTACAAGTCTCTGTAAAGACATGGACATCTGGGTGCAGGAAGCTCAAAGCACCCTTAATAGATTCAACCAAGAAAAGATGCTCTCCAAGGTGTGTAACAGCCAAACCAAAAAGTACAAGACAGAGAGAGAATTCTAAAAACAGCAGGAGCAAAGCAAGTCACTTACAAGGGATCCCCTCAAGGCCAGCAGCAGACGCCTCTGCAGAAACCGTCCTGCCAGGAGAGAGCCAGATTTCTTCACAGCCCTGGGAGAAAACAATTGCCAACTAAGAACACTACACCCAGCAAAGCTACCCCTCAGAAATGAAGGAGAAATACTTTCTATGGCAAGAAAATTGGGGGATTGCATCACCACCAGACCGGCCCTACTGGAAAAATTTAAGGGAGTCACATACCAGAAGCAAAAGTGTAACTACCATCACGAAAGCACATGGAAGTGCACAACGCAACAGAGAGCAGATACACAAGAAAGAAAGAGGAGAGAATCCAGCACACAATACCACCAGACCACACAACCACACAGTCCAACACACAATACCACCAAACAACACAACCACAGTCCAACACACAATACCACACAACCACACATTCCAACTCACAATACCACCAAATCACACAACCACACAGTCCAACACACAATATGACCAACCACACAATCACACAGTCCAACACACAATACCACCAGACCACACAACCACACAGTCCAACACACAATACCACCAGACCACACAGTCCAACACACAATACCACCAAAGCATACAGCCACACAGTCCAACACACAATACCAACAGACCACACAGTACAACACACAATACCACCAAAGCATACAATCACGCAGTCCAACACACAATACTACTAGACCACACAACCACACAGTCCAACACACAATACCACCAGACCACACAGCCACAGTCCAACTCACAATACCACCAGACCACACAACCGCACAGTCCAACTCACAATACCACCAACCACACAGTCCAACACACAATACCACCAACGACACAATCACACAGTCCAACATACATTACAAGCAGACCAATCACACAGTCCAACATACAATACCACCAGACCAACCACACAGTCCAACCCTCAATACCACCAATCACACAATCACATAGTCCAACACACAATACCACCAGACCACACAACCACACAGTCCAACACACAATACCAACAGACCACACAGTCCAACACACAATACCACCAAAGCATACAACCACACAGTCCAACACACAATACCAACAGACCACACAATCACACAGTCCAACACACAATACCAACAGACCACACAGTACAACACACAATACCACCAAAGCATACAACCACACAGTCCAACACACAATACCAACAGACCACAAAACCACACAGTCCAACACACAATACCAACAGACCACACAGTCCAACACACAATACCACCAAAGCATACAACCATGCAGTCCAACTCACAATACTACTAGACCACACAACCACACTGTCCAACAAACAATACCACCAGACCAACCACACAATCCAACCCTCAATACCACCAACCACACAATCACACAGTCCAACACACAATACCACCAGACCACACAACCACACAACCACACAGTCCAACTCACAATACCACTAACCACACAATCACACAGTCCAACTCACAATACCACCAAACCAACCACACAGTCCAACACATAATACCACCACACCACACAACCACAGTCCAACACATAATACCACCACACCACACAACCACACAGTCCAACACACAATACCACCAAACCACACAACCACACGGTCCAACACACAATACCACCAGACCACACAACCACATGGTCCAACCCACAATACCACCAGACCACACAATCACACGGTCCAACACACAATACCACCAAACCACACAGATGAACAAAGAGGAAGAAGGATCAGAGGATGCACAAGATAATTAGAAGAAAATGACCAGGGCCGGCGCTGTGTCGCAGTAGGTTAATCCTCCACCTATGGTGCCGGAAGGAAGACCTTTCTGTCTCTACCTCTTCCTGTAACTCTAACTCTCAAATAAAATAAATAAAATCTTTAAAAAAGTTTATAAAAAAACGAAGAAAATGACCACAATGACTGGAGTGTGTCTTAATGTCGATGATAAGCTTTAATATCAATGGATTAAATCCTGCAATTTAAATGTATAGACTAGCCAAAATGATCTTTTTTAAAATATCTATTTTATTTATTTGAAAAACAGAGTGACAGAGAGAAATAGAGCCAGAGAGAAGGAGAGTCTTCTGTCCGCTGGTTTACTCCCCAAATGACTGCAATGTCGGAGCTGAGCCTATCCGAAGCTGGAGCCAGGAGCTTCTTCCAAGTCTCCCCCGTGGGTGCAGGGGCCCAGGGAGTTGGGCCATCTTCTACTGCTTTCCCAGGCCATAACCGAGAACTGGATGGAAGTGGAGCATCCGGGACTTGAACTGGCGCCCATTGGGGACGCCGGCACTGCAGGCTGGGGCTTTAACCTGCTGCACCACAGCACTAGCCCCAGTGGATCTTTTCTTCTTTTTTTTAAAGACCCAATGATACACTGTCTACAAGAAACTCAATTACCAGTAAAGACACATGTGGACTGAAAGTAAAAGAGCAGAGGAAGATAGACAATTAAATGAAATAAGTGAGCAGAGAGGAGTAAGCTCGCATCAGACAAAACAGAATTTAATCAGAAACTGTAAAAAGAGACAGAGAAGGCCATGATAAGGGACTAATTAAACAAGAGGAATAACAAGTGCATATATATGTGTGTGTGTGTATATATATATACACACACACACACACACACACACACACACACACATATATATATATGCATCCAGTGGTGGGGCAGAGAGTTACATAAAGCAAATCAGGTCTTAAAGGAGAGATGGCCCATAACACAGAAACTGTTATGGTCCTCAACACTTCATTTTCATCAATGGACAGAATGTACAGATAAAACAATCAACAAGGAGCCACATGAATTAGACTACAAGGCAGATCCAAAGGTCCTAAGAGACGTTTGGAGAACGTCCAACACTTGCAGGACACACATTCTTCTCATCAGCACGTGGAACATTCTTTAGGCTAGACTACATGAAAGACCACAAACAAGTCTCAAACATTTTCTAAAAATTGAAATCACAGCATATATCTTCTCTGATGACAATGGAATAAAACTAGAAATCAATAAGAGAAAATTAAGAAATTTATGTAAATGCATGGAAAGTAAACAACGTTTTCTTGAATGAGGAAATCAAAAGGGAAATTAAACAATTTCTTGAGCAGCCAGAGCTGTGGCACAGAGGGTTAAAGCCCCAGCCTGCAGCACCAGCATCCCATATGGGTGCCGGTTTGAATCCTGGCTGCTCCATTTCCAATCCAGCTCCCTGCTAACGTGCCTGGGAAAGCAGCAGAAGATGGCCCAAGGGCTTAGACCCCAGCACCCACATGGGAGACCTAGAAGAGGCTTCTGGCTTCGGCCTGGCCCAACCCTGGTCATTGCAGCAATTTAGGGAGTGAGCCAGTGGATGGAAGAAGACCTCTCTCTCTCTCTCTGCCTCTGCCTTTCAAATAAATAAAATAAATCTTAAAAACAATTATTGAAACAAATGAAAACACAACATACCAAAACCTGTAGGAATCAGCAAAAACAGTATCAGGAGGAAAGTTTATAGCAGTAAGTACCTACACATGAAAAAAAGGAAACATTCT
This sequence comes from Oryctolagus cuniculus, assembly GCF_051225735.1. NCBI lineage: Eukaryota > Metazoa > Chordata > Mammalia > Lagomorpha > Leporidae > Oryctolagus > Oryctolagus cuniculus. Next base: position 3,336,201 of record NC_142872.1, on the reverse strand, counting down.
AAATAAACAACTCAAGCACCTGGGAAGTCAAGAACAAGTCAAACTCAGAACTAGAAGGAAAGAAATACCAGAGCAGAAGAGAAATGAAATAGAAACTGAAAAGAACATGTATACAAAAGACAAGTGGACCAAAGAGCTGGCATTTTGAAAAGATGAATGAAACTGACAGCTGTTTAGCCAGGCCAACCAAGAGAAATGGAACATCCAAGTAAATAAACTCAGAGAGGAAAAAGGAGGCCTTCCAGCTGGGACCACAGGAAAACCAAGGATCCTACGGGATGACTGTGGACAAGTGCATTCCCACAAATGGGAAAACCTGGAGGAAATGGAGGTGATCTCTCAACGTGATCACGAGCCACAGGAAGCCTGAACAGATGAACAACTAGCGAGGAAATTAACCAGTGATAAACTCTCCTAGCAAAGAAAGCCAGAATCGGATGGCTTCACTGCTGGATTCTAGTAAACTTTAAAAGGAGAACGAATTTTTCTAGAACTATCCCAAAGCATTGAAAGAAATGGAATCCTTCCAATCTCGACTATGAGGTCAACATTTCCTTGATACCAAAGCCAGACAAGGAGACAACAAATAAAGAAAACCACAGACAAATATCCCTGTTGAACACAGATGTAAAAATGTATGAGAACACAGGAAACCAAATCCAACAGCTCATCCAAGACTGGTCAAAGAGGACTGATCCCAGGCACGCAAAGCCAGTCAGAACATACAAATCAGGAGCCACTCCTGGGGTGCAGCTTGTTAAGAGTGCTGGTGGCTCAAGGCCTGAGTTCTGGTTGCCCTCTCCCTGTCTCTCCCCTCCCTCTGTCACTGTGTCTTTCAAATAAATAAATAAATAATTTCTAAAAATGTATTTAAAAATAAAACTATGCAAATCAATACATGTAATCATCACATCAACAGGATGAAGAACAGAAGTCTTATGATCCTCTTAGCAGATGCAGAAAAATAATTCAATAAACCCAACCAGACTTCGTGGTTAAAATCTCAACACATAAGGGATAGGCACACACACATCAGCATGAGGATAGCTACACGCGCCCAACTCACAGGCAGCATCACGCCAAACGGGGAAAAGCTGAAAATGTTTCCTCTGAGACCTAGAGCTAAACAAGGCTGTCCAGGTCACCAGTCCCACCCAACCCAGAACTGGGTGCTTCGAGCAATCAAGCAACAGAACGAAGTACCAGCCAACCCACCGCCTCTGCTCTCAGTTGGCTTGACCTTGTGTGAAGAGAAACCTCGGCCTCTAGCAACCAGAGCTGTGGTACACATGCGGGGCTCCGGACAGCCAGGTTCAGCCGAGCTCTTGGAAGGTGGTTTTGGACCAGGACTGCTGACACGGCATCATTTCGTCTCTTGGTGCTCAAAGCTTAAGGTTGAAGCAGGTAAATAACCTGCCTAAGATGACAAAGGCGCTGGGACTTGGACCATCTGTCATTATTTTTCCTTTCATTTGTTTGTATTAGCAACAAAGTTTCCATGATCTAAAATACTGATTAACTAAATAGTCATTTCCTCAGTTGTATGCTTTCAAACGTTACATTCAGGATAAGCTTTAAGAGAGTCTGTGAGTGGAGTATGTGGGCAGCAAGTGCCCTTGGCTAACCACAAAATGACAATGTTGAGAGTGGTGATAATGGGTGGTAGACGGGACGATTCTCACTGCACATCCACATAGCAAAGACTGTGCTTGCCTCACACAACCAGGAATGGTGCAGTTATGAGAAGACAGAATTTGCTTTCTGACCATTAAAAAAAAGATGCTTGCATTCCCAGTAGGGAATTTCTTAATTAAAAAAAAATTCTTGAAAGCAATACAATTTGATAGGTTTAATTTCTATTTAATAAATAGTCTTAAATTTGAAACTGTCTCTGTGAATTATTTGACACTGGTTATTTGCATATTTCTGCTGTCTACCCTTGTGGCACCAAACTCTCACCGTTGAACATCAAAGTGAGCTGCAAGCCACACTGTCTTAGTTTCCCTGGCTCACAACTTATTTCTGTCATCCATGTGTTCTGGAAACACAAGGCTGGTGCATATGCCTAGAGTGTTTTGGAAAATTTCTGGAGTGTTTTGAACTAGACATAAGAAGGGCATCATGCAAAGCAGTGACACCTGTTAAGGGATCTGCACAGCGGAGATGACCTCAGGACTGGGCGACTTCTGGCCTGGGAGGGCGGAGGAGTTTAAGTTAGAGGCCACTGGGTAAATTGCCCTCTTTGTAGTCCCTCTTTGACAGAGGCTGGCCAGAGCAATAAATTGATGTGCACTGAGAGATAACGAGAGAAGCAAGGACACAGCGCGGAGACAGCACCAAGGCCCCTGCCAACACCTTCAAGATTTGCTTCAACCAATGAAAAGGCAGGCTCAGCTCAGCTCTGGCAGATGCGGCTATTTGAGGAGTGAACCAGGGGATGGAAGACCTCTCTCTCTGGCTCTGCCTTTCTCTGTAACTGTTGCAAATAAATAAAATATTTTTTTAAAAAAATAGTGAAAACAAAGGTTGTCAACCTGCAGCCCTTCTTGGAGTGCTCATTACCAAGTAAACGAAGCCCACACCCGCGACAGCACCAAATCCTGACCCGTAGACACCAGGGAAAGCCCGCATGGGGGAAACCCTCAGGAAAGCAGTCGTGGAAAGCAAAGCACGCTAACTCTGCAAGCAACTGTGCCAAGACCAGACACAGCCGGTTTCCATGGAATGGAGCAGAGACATCTGTTTCTGCAGCCCATTGCCCTCAGGAGTGTTTACAAAAGCCAGCTCCATTTAAGAGTAATGAGACCTCTCCAGTATCAAACACAGTTTTGGAAGATAAAGGTTTAAGTCTTCTCATTGTGAACATTCCAGGAATAGAACATCTCAAAACTGAGTCGTGGGAAATCTTGAGAAACAGTCGTGATCCACACGGGTCCCTTCACAGATATCTGACCTTGGAACGTCAGCAGTTCCTCTGTTACATTCAAACGCCCTCCCTTGATGCTAAGATGCTCTTGGAGCTCTCCCTCCTCGTGGCTCTCTCGCCTGGGCCATTCACTAGAGATGCACACACAAAACCTAAGTACCTCGTCTTTACGAAGGATGGTGTGCTTCCTCTGGAAATAGTCTCAGATTCCCTCTTCTGAAGCCTCTTGAAGTCCCTGATCCTCGATGGCAGCCTGCCTCTAATCTGAGCGGCAGCGCCGACTAGCTGTTTCCAACACTTGGAAAGTAAGCCTGCTCTGATGAAGCATGTGTGGGGTACTGTAGAGGTTCAGATAATTTCACACAAACACTCTCACACTAAAGTTGTTAGAAATAAGCATTAAGGGGAGCTGGGAAGTCTTTCGTGCTTTCTCCCTTGGATCACTTCGCCTGGTGTTTTCAGTCCTGGTGGCTTCCTAATGCGCAATCATCAACATCTTGAGAGTAAAGTCAACTGTTCACAACAATTTGAAAGCTTTCAAGTGATTCTGGAGTTCAGGAAACACTTCCAGATTCCTACTGTTCTGTCCCGTCCCTATCCTAAGACCACCAACGGGCGCCCTATGGTCCAGCAGGGTGAGGTTTGTCCACCCAGGCCACAAGGGGTATGGTGAGCCCCAAAGATCATGGGGCGCCTTCTTAGAGAAAGTAAGGGATTGGGCTTTCTTGGGCTTTGGTGATGGGTGCAGTTGATGTGAAGTTTAAAGAAAGGAATGTGCTCAGGCTCAGGGTCACGTGCCAACGCCAGATTTGGACTGTGAACCAGACCTACATGTTTTGGTTCCTTAGGAACTACAAAGTCGTGATGAACCAGGAATTGGCATCAAAAGCTCCATCCCTGAAGCTCTGGGGCTGGGGTGGAAAGTGAGATGTGCATCTGCACCAATGGGAGCAGGTGCTGCCCACAGGATGGGAAATTTTATTCTCACTCATACACTCCAAATCCACAAAATTCCTGATGTCTAAGATTTTAAAGAAGAGAGTTTCTCAGGAAGGAAGTAGGAATCACTTAAAGAAGGCATCATCACATGGCACTTAACTGCATGGTGTCCTCAGGAGAAACTGTTCCCTAATCTATGTTTAGCTGTCTTTTTTTCTCCCTTGCTCTGCTACTTCCTTTAATGCTGGGCTACTTTGTAATTTCCAGTTGCACCATGCCTTGTGTTTCTTGTGCTTTTATTTAAGGTAATTTGATTTGTTTTAAAGACTTCTTCACACATCTGTTGGACTCCTTTTACATTTGCATCGGCTGAAGCTCTCTGCCAGGCAAAAGGCCCAGGTTACCATGCACAGAACCCAAGAGACATTCCTTTCCTGTGCCGCAGACTTCACAATCCAGGCCTTTAAATCCAAGGATCAAGAGATTCTGTCACCCACTAGGAAGAGTTAACACAGGTCACATCTTCGTGCCAGCCTGAGTATCCCAGAGGGAGCCCTTCTCCCAGAAGATCCATCCGCTCTTGGCAATTACCTGATCACACAGTATTCTCCATGTGGAGCTGAGGGTGAGGAAGAGAAGATGTAAGGAAGGGGAGTGGAGACCACAGGGAGGCTGGGGCCTCATCAGAAGGACGAAGGAGGCAGAAGAGTGGCAGAGGTCATGGAGGGCTGAGATGACCAGAGAGTGAAGGCCGTCTAGAGAGGAATGAGGAAGGTGGGCGTGACAGCAGTCAGTGCACAATATGTTCAAATGAAGAAAGCCATGGAATGAAAAAGGAGGTAACCAAGGCTGAGCTCGAAAGACGCAGCTTGTGGAGTCCGTGGGGTTTGTGGCAGAAAGGACCGCAACCGGGTGAGTCTTTTGCTGACAGGTTCCATCCAAGGTGAGATCAGTGAGCAGTTCTGTGAGCACAGATCCGCGCTCCTCAGTAGATCCCCACAGCCCTGGATCAATGCCCTGACTCTCCTGTGAGTCAGAAGCAGTCTGCATGCAGCTGTTTTATAGACGCTGCCTATTTCAATGAAAAACATATATGTGCTCACATATAAGAAATTAACATGCCTTATTGTACTTGATAGGTAAATTGTTGAATGATCAGTCTACCTCTTATAAAGTAGATGAATCTGGTAATTAATTTTAAAAATAGAAACTTTATTTATCTAAAGAAATCTTCTTTTTTTAACTTTTACTAAGTCTTAGAATTGATACAGGAATGACTGAGCCACACAGGTCCCATCAGAGGAGGCACAAGCACCATACACTTCAAATAAATCGCACCCCAGGGTGTCTGACAAACTAAGCAGCTTAACTGAAAATAAAGTCTGAAAATATCATTTCATTATTAATAAACATTCTATTTATTCTCTAATTTTAGTAATCAAATTGGATTTTAAGTTTTGAAAATGGAAAGATGAATATAATGGTTTTGTTTCACATAGCTTATGAAGGTTAAGATAGAATCATTTCTAGTAGTGGAGTTTCAAAAGTACTTTGAACATAGATTTCTTTTTGAAGATAAATTAAACTATCACTTTTGAAGCTGCTGATAGGCAGCATAGGAACCTATTGGGGGAAAGGTCTCTGACCACAGCAGGTTCAAGATGCGAGGGTCAGACCCCTCAGACCCGTGCTGTGTGGACCACCCTGTAGTCAGGTGCTGTTGACACAGGGTATGTGCCTGACCAACCATGACCTTTGGTGCTGGGGAGAGGGAGCAGGAGGATGGAGAGTGGGCATGTCCTAGGCCTGATCATAGGGTGTGGACAGTGGGTGTGTCCTAGGACTGATCCTAGGGTGTGGACAGTGGACGTGTTCTAGGACTGATCATAGGGTGAGGACAGTGGGCGTGTCCTAGGCCTGATCCTAGGGTGTGGACAGTGGGTGTGTCCTAGGCTGATCCTAGGGTGTGGACAGTGGGTGTCTCCTAGGCTGATCCTAGGGTGTGGACAGAGGGTGTGTCCTAGGCTGATCCTAGGGTGTGGACAGTGGGTGTGTCCTAGGCCTGATCCTAGGGTGTGGACAGTGGGCGTGTCTTGGCCTGATTCTAGGGTGTGGACAGTGGGCGTGTCCTAGGCCTCATCCGAGGAGGTGGACAGTGGGCGTGTCCTAGGCCTGATCATAGGGTGTGGTCACTGGGCGTGTCCTAAGTCTGATCGTAGGGTGTGGACAGTGGGTGTGTCCTAGGACTGATCCTGGGATGTGGACAGTGGATGTGTCCTAGGACTGATCCTGGGATGTGGACAGTGGGTGTGTCCTAGGCCTGATCCTAGGGTGTGGACAGTGGGCATGTCCTAGGCCTGATCCTAGGGTGTGGACAGTGGTTGTGTCCTAGGCTGATCGTAGGGTGTGGACAGTGGGCATGTCCTAGGCCTGATCCTAGGGTGTGGACAGTGGGCATGTCCTAGGCCTGATCCTAGGGTGTGGACAGTGGTTGTGTCCTAGGCTGATCCTAGGGTGTGGACAGTGGGTGTGTCCTAGGCCTGATCCTAGGGTATAGACAGTGGGCATGTCCTAGGCCTGATCCTAGGTGTGGAGAGTGGGTGTGTCCTAGGACTGATCCTGGGATGTGGACAGTGGGTGTGTCCTAGGCCTGATCATAGGGTGTGGACAGTGGGTGTGTCCTAGGCCTGATCCTAGGGTGTGGACAGTGGGTGTGTCCTAGGCTGATCCTAGGGTGTGGACTGTGGGTGTGTCCTAGGCCTGATCCTAGGGTATGGACAGTGGGCATGTCCTAGGCCTGATCCTAGGTGTGGACAGATGGTGTGTCCTAGGCCTGATCCTAGGGTGTGGAGAGTGGGCATGTCCTAGGCCTGATCCTAGGGTGTGGACAGTGGGCATGCCCTTACACCTGACAGACGGTCTGGCGGGAAGGCACCAGCCTCTGGTTCCAGCATCTGCCTCCAAATGCAGGCTCCAGTCCCCTGCGGTAACAACAGCAGAAGAGCTTTCCACTGCTCTCTGAATGTGCAGAGTATGTCGCCCCAAAGGTGGTGTTCAGAAACAAACCATGGGGCCTGGTTTCAAAGCGATGCTCTGCCCAGCTGCACTCAGCACGCCAGTTCCAAGTGAGCACCAGGAGGTCCCTGGTGTAGCAAGCTGGTGCAGGAGGGTCCCGTCCCATGTGGGGACACAGACCGTTTATGTGAGAGGAGTGACCACAGCCGTGAACTTAAACACAAAAGGGGCAGGATCCGAGGAGCCAAAGCATCATTCTGAAACTGATTACTTTTTAAATTCTTTTAGTTCACTTTTCCACGTTCTTTTTGAAGACAAAGATTATAAATTAGAAAATCAATTTGGAAGTCATGACTCTCACACACGAGTGAAACCAGACAGAGTTCTGAATGAAGACAAAATTGTGTGCTTATATTCAAAGGTCGTGCGGAATCCGGTTAAAATATGAAGAACGGAGTCAACGTGGAATGACCACCTTTGTGGGTTTGGTTGTACTTTTATGACAGCATTGGGTTGTGTTTGACGTAGGATGATGGAGGCACAGGCTGGACTTCAATATTGGACCTGAAGTGTAAAATTCTTTGCACATTATTTCCCTAAACTGCTAATCGGTTATGACAGCACCTGATTCCATGTGTCATCAAACAGGTGGTGTCCACGCCTTCTGCCTCTGAACACAGTGCAGGCACTTGGCAAATCCCATGGAGACTCTGTGCATCTGGCTGCTGGCTGGCACTTGTTCACGAGTCAACATCTTTCTAGGACTGAGAGACAGGGACGCATCATGGACGCGGACAACAAGACACTAGCCCAGGACTTTGTCTTGCTGGGCTTCCCGGGGCCCCAGGCCCTCCAGCTGTCCCTCTTCTTGTAATGCAATGTAGTGCTCGTGGGTACTGCCCCCCAGTTACACACTCCCATGTACTTCTTTCTGAGCAACCTCTCTTTCCTGGAGATCTGGTATACCACCGCCGTGGTCCCCAAAGCCCTGGCCATGCTGTTGGGGAGGAGCCAGGACATAGGGTTCTCCAGCTGCCTCCTGCAGATGTACCTGGTCTTCTCCTTAGGCTGCACAGAGTACTTCCTCCTGGCTGTCATGGCGTACGACCGCTACCTGGCCGTCTGCTACCCGCTGCACTACGGGGCCATCATGAGCAGCCTGCTCTCCTTGAGGCTGGCCCTGGGCTGCTGGGCCTGTGGCTTCCTGGCCATTGTGGCACCCACTGTGCTCGTCAGCAGCCTGTCCTTTTGCGGCCCCCGTGCCATCAACCACTTCTTCTGCGACATCGCGCCCTGGATCGCCCTGGCCTGCACCAGCACACAAGCCGTGGAGATCGTGGCCTTCGTGATCGCCTGTGTGGTCATCCTGAGTTCATGCCTCATCACCGTGGTCTCCTACGTCTACATCATCAGCACCATCCTCAGGATCCCCTCGGCCAGTGGCCGAAGCAAGGCCTTCTCCACGTGTTCCTCCCACCTCACTGTGGTCCTCCTGTGGTACGGGTCCACCATCTTCCTGCATGTGCGAACCTCCATCAAGGACGCCCTGGACCTGAGCAAGGCCATCCACATCCTGAACACCGTGGTGACCCCCGTTCTCAACCCCTTCATCTACACGCTCCAGAACAAGGAGGTGACGGAGAGTCTGCTGAGAAAGTGGAAAGGAGGTAAACTCCTCACGGTGTGACGGGGAGGTGTGCTGTGTGCTGGCCCCCAGACTGCAGGGCTCTACATTCCTGCAGCATGGCAGGTGTTCTGATCATGGCTCCAAGTGCACCACAGAGTGACAGGGATGCTTCTTTGTTCCAGGGGGGAGAAAACAAAGGGGAAACACCTGAAAGACAAAATCAGACCTATCAAGGGAAACACTGCATGCAGGAGCTCTCCTTTCTCATGCAGGAGGGGAATAGGAGTTTTTGATAGAAGCAAACTAGCTTGTCCAAGCAAAATAGTCATACATTGACGTGGGTTTTCTTTTGAGTTTTGTTTATAACATTAGGGACACATACTCAGTGTGAAGCGTGCATTACAAAAACTCCAAGTTCTCATTCTTTGTAAGATTTTTTTTATCACCTTGTAAATCTGGGGTGTAAGAACTAGGACAGGAAAATACATGAAATCATAATGAAATGAGAGTGCCATTATTCCCACATGATACTTTTGTGGGTGAGGTATGGTAATAGATGCAGATGGCAGGGGAAGCTGCTAACTTACAAGATGCCACGTCTGATTCACCAGGACTGAAAGGGTTTGAGTAAAGCTATAGAAGTCCCGTGATGATCCATGTTCAAGGTGCTGTCCCACAGAATTAGAGTTTCAGAGAAAAATAACCTTGGGGTACAATAATTAGAGCGTTTTTGTTTTTAATTTCCCTCCAAAAGACCCCATCCTTAAGGAGCCAGAAGCAGGCCTTGCCTTCTCAGCCATGCACCCAGGAAGATTCATTTCCCCTCACCCACTTCCCAGGACTGGGGTTAGACGCTGCAGTTGGGGGCTGGCCAACAGAGCCAGGCAGAGGAGCGGGCTGGGGCTGTGTTCTTCCCCAAGGAGGAAGGCAGGGGCTGGGAACGGCTGCCCTCAGACCTCCCTGTTCCCATCATTGGGTACCTTTCCTGGTTTTGGAAGTGAATGGGGTGGGGAAGGCTGCGTGTTGGAAGGACATAGGAGAACATGTTTTAACTGAGACCGAGTCCCCTGGCAAAGTGTGCCTCTGCTGAAAGTCTACCTCCTGGGGCCGGCGCAATGGTGCACTAGGCTAATCCTCCACCTGTGGCACCGGTATCCCATATGGGCACCAGGTACTAGTCCCGGTTGCTCTTCTTCCAGTCCAGCTCTCTGCTGTAGCCCAGAAAGGCAATGGAGGATGGCCCAGGTGCTTGGGCTCCTGCACCCGCATGGGAGACCAGGAAGAAGCACCTGGCTCCTGGCTTCCAATTGGCATAGCTCCGGCCATAGCGGCCATTTGGGGAGTGAACCAATGAAAGGAAGACCTTTCTCTCTCTCTCTCTCACTGTCTGTAACTCTACCTGTCAAATAAAAAGAAAAAACAACTTAAAAAAATCTTAAAAAAAAAAAAAAAGAAAGTCTGCCTCCTAAGAGACCGTGGGGTGAAAAGTGGGGCACTTCTCCCACCAGTCACAAGGGTCGTGGCCGGTATCTGTGCAATAGAAGACAGGTTAGCAAAACAAAAACATGATAAATTTGTTTAATAAGAAATTTATATGATTTATACTTTTGGTCAGAAAGGATGGCTCAAAGACCCAGGGAGAGCCGTGTTTTTTTGTTTTGTTTAGATTTTTTTTTATTTATTTGAAAGGTAGAGTGCAGACAGTGAGAGGGAGAGACAGAGAGAAAGGTCTTCTATCCGATGGTTCACTCCCCAAATGACTGCAATGGCCAAGCTACACCGATCTGAAGCCAGGAACCAGGAGTTTCTTTTGGGTCTCCCACGTGGGTGCGGGGGCCCAAGGACTTGAGCCATCTTCCACTGCTTTACCAGGCCATAGCAGGGAGCTGGATCAGAAGAGGAGCAGCTGGGATTAGAACCGGCACCCATATGGGATGCAGGATTAGCCTACTGGGCCGCGGCGCCAGCCCCACAGCCGTGTGTTTTAAGGCTTAGACTCAGTGAAGAATGCACAGCCTTGTAGAGAAGCAACTGGAAAGCAAGACTGGGCTCAAAGGGTAACAAACGGAGGGGGCCCAGCCTGGCCCTGCTGCTCAGCCCCTCTCAGCCTCTGGGAGTCCATACCCAGCTCCAGTACATGGCATGGCACTTGTCACTTGAGGTTCTCCAGGGAGAGGATAGAGAGGCATTTTCCTAGGTTGGAAGAGGAATCTTTCTCTCTCTTCTCTCTCTCTCTCTCTCTCTCTCTCTCTCCCTCTCTCTCTCTCTCAGATTTATTTATTTACTTGAGAGGCCAGACAGAGGGAGAGACAGAGAGAGAAAGAGGTCTTCCATCCACTGGTTTACTCCCCAAATGGCCACAAAGCCAGAGCTGAGCTGATCCTAAGCCAGGAGCCAGGAGCTTCTTCTGGGTCTCCCACATAGGCTCCCAAGCACTCAGGCCATCTTCCACGGCTTTCCCAAGCCATCAGCAGGGAGCAGGATCAAAAGTAGAATAGCCAGCACTCAAACCAGTGCCTCTATGGGATGCCTGTGCCTCAGGCAGATGCTTAACCTACTACACCACAGTGCCTGTCCTGAGGAATCTGGCTTCTATGACTTGTTTTGGGACAAGGGTTGGGGATTGAACTAACTGAAAGCATATTACTCATCCAACAAATACTTGCCAAGCAACTATGGAAGGCACTGTTTATATATAATCAGGAAAATCACTGAATAAGAAAAAAAAACTCTCCCTCCACATAATAAGGGGAGAAAGGCAGAATATAATAAAATGAATGAATGAATAAACTTGACAGTATGTTTTTCATTAATAAGTGGATGGAATAGTTTAATCACCAGTAACAGATTTAATCCATTTATTTATGTATTTGAGACACAGACAGTTGTCCCATTTGCTGACTCACTCCCCAGATGCCCACATCAGCTGGTGCTGGGCCAGGGACAAAGCCAGGTGCCTGGGTCTCCGTCTGGCTCTTCCACATGGGCAGCAGGGACTTGACCACATCTGCTACCACTGCTGTTCCCAGGGCGTGCCTCAGCAGGAAGCTGGCATCAAGAGTGGAAACAGGACTTGAACCCAGGCCCTGCAAAGTGGGACTTGGGCCTCCCAACTGGTATAGTGACTGCTAAGCCAAACACTTAACCTGCCAGTAATTGATTTTAAAGTCCTACATTTAAGTTGGTAAAAGGAACTTTCAAAAAACAAAACAAAGTCTAAAATAATGCTCTAGGGCCAGCATTGTGGTGCAGTGGGTTAAGCTGCTGCCATGCGACACCAGCATTTCATATCAGAGCACCGATTCCAGTCCTAGCTTCTCTGCTTCCCATCCAGCGCCCTGCTAATGCACTTGGGAGGCAGCAGAAGACAGCCCAAGGGCTTGGGCCCCTGCACCCATGTGGCAGATCCAGAACAGGCTCCTGGCTCCTGCTCACAGCCTGGGAAAGCAGAAGATGGCCAGAATGCTTGGGCCCTGCACCCACGTCGCAGATCCACATGGAGCTCCTGGCTCCTGGCTTCGGCCTGGCCCAGCCCTGTGTTGCACGCATTGTACAGGGTGAACCAGCAGATGAACAATCTCTGTCTCTCTCTGTTACTCTGCTTTTCACATAAATTAATGAAATCAATCTTTAAAAAAATAAAATAATGCTCTGAGATATTTAAAGGCAATAAATTTGAAAATGTGACTGAATATCTCTGAGGAGAGAGAAAGGGAAATAGGATCTGGAAAATATGAATTACTTTATCTGCAACTGTTTTCAATAAAAAGTGTAAAGCAAATAAAAAACACAAGTTTCAGTAAAAACAGAATGTGACCAGTTCATTAGGAGACAGAGAAGGAAACATAAGACTACTGCAGTGCCAGGATCCCATTTGGACACTGGTTCAAGTTCCGGCTGCTCTACTTCCCCTCCAGCTCTATGCTATGGCCTGGGAAGGCAATAGAAGATGGCCCAAGTCCTTGGGCCCCTGCACCCGCGTGGAAGACCCGGAAGAAGCTCCTGGCTCCTGGTCAGATTGGAGCAGCTCCAGCTGTTGCGGGCATTTGGAGTGAACCAGCAGATGGAAGACCTCTCTGTCTCTATCTCTGCCTCTCTGTAACTCTGCTTCAAATAAATACATAAATCTTTTTTTTTTTTGAAAAAAAAAGATGGATGGAAAGAATTGTGGAAAGACCCCTGATATCAGGCTACAGGTTTCTGCTGGCTCTGACACACTGCCGTTGGAGGGGTCAGGGTCTGGAGGGCAGTGGGGCTCCATGGCAAGCAGGCCAGACTTTGCAGCATGGGGCTCGGAGAGAAACCATGTGGTGCTCAGGAGCCTGCTGAAGCTGACACTCGTGTTTGAAGGCTTGGGGGTGTCTGAGACGTGGGAAGGCAGCTCTGTCCTTACAGCAGGCCAGAGTGCAAACACAGGTTCCAGCTCAGAGATTTTGACTGGGGGGCAGCGTCTGAGCATGGGAACAACCAGGACCAGACCCGACTCAGGATGGAGGGCCACCCTTGTGGAGTGGAGAAGACCCTGGCCCAGGCTGGGGCTTCCATGGCTCACTCAAACTCCAGCTGATGCCATGACCTTGCCACGAGTTCCACCATTCAATCTCAGCATTCTAAATAAAAGCTCACACAGGAGCTGGTGCTGTGCTTTAGCAGGTGAAGCCACCACCTGCTCTGCCAGCATCCCATAGGAGTGCCGGTGTGTGGCTCAGCTGTGCCACTTCTGATTCAGCTCCCTGCTAATGTGCCTGGGAAAGCAGCGGAAGATGGCCTAAGAACTTAGGGCTCGTCTAAGACACTGCCCTTGGCTTTCCTCACTGACCTTAGCTTGGATTTTAGGGGCCTTCCTAAGAAGCAGGCTACTGTCTTTGGGAAATGATAGGAAAAGGAGGTTTAGACTCCAACTGAGTGCCCTTCAACCTGGGATCCTGACCCCATCCAGGTCTCCCAGGCACTGAGGGATGGGGCTGTGTTTGCAGAATTGTGCACAGTCAAGGGGATGGCATCGGGCAGGAGAGGAACAATCAGCAGCCCAGAGGGCCTTGGGAGCTCTTCCTGCTGGAAGGGTCCATGTACTGGACCTGGAGGAAGTGACCTCACTTCCTTGGTGACGGGCCACAACAGAACATGGAACTCTGGTAACCAGGCACCCACATTCCAGTGGTAGCCATTGCCAGCTCACTTGATAGGAAACGTTGCAGGGAGAACTATGTTCCCTTGCTGCTGTCCTTCAAGGCGAGGCTCTCGCAGAGCCAAAGCCCAGAATGAAGGTCTCTTCCAACGTGTAACACGCTGGCTGAGCTCTCACTATGGACGCCTGTGGCCACAGGGGAGGAGGCAGCCACAGGTAACAGGGTTTAGCAGCCCCGGGAAGTCCCGTCCAGGCCCGGAGTCTCTGGTGACCCTCGTGGGCTGTTCTCCCGTCCCCACGAAGGGAACAGAGGAGGTGCCCTTCCTGCACAGCACCAGGATTCAGGTGTTGGAGGACGGCTGTGGTGTCGTCCGTACCCATCCAGGGATGGCAGATGGGAAAGTGGGTGTTGGGGGCCCTTTTGTGTACTCAGGGGTTACGCCTGAGTTCTCCTGTGTCACCTGGAGTCCTCCTGGCTGGGGGTATACCCAGATGTCCCTACGTATGTGACCTGGAGAGTGGAAATACTCACAGGGTGTCTCCTGTGGGACACTGACACCTTCTGGCCTGGCTCCGGGCACTCTGTTTGCAGGGCTCCACGCTGGAGATCAGCAATGATTCCCATGAGGAACTCATCTTCTCAGGCAATGGACAGGTGTGTCAGGCCAACAGCCGTGGACAGTGCTGGGCTGGGCTGAGGGAGGGGCCTAGGGAGATACACAGGCGGGGACTCAAGATGAGCAGGCTGGGCCGAGGACCAGAGCCTGGATATAGGCACCTCTGGGCCCCGTCCTGGTGTTTCCCACCCGAGTGATTGACCCCAGTCTCGTTCCTAAGAGATCTCGCCCCTCTGCTGCCCACTGACAGCTGGGTTATGGCAACCCCATGTCGGGTCCTGGTGGGATTTTCAGGGGACAGGTTACTACTGGTTCCCTGGATATGAAGTCAAGAGCATCCACGTGTGGGACAGCACTGTTTTCCCACCCAGCCCGGGAATCCCGGGCAGGGGTCAGCTCCGCTGTGCTTCCAGACCTCCCCACAACCCACGAAGGAGAACCCAAACCCCACACACAGGGGTGAGGCTTACCCTCGAGAGAGAGAGACTACTCCATGCACGTGTCAGCAGTGTGTCTCTCGGTCAGCCCTGGAGCCCCCACCCGTCTCCATCCTGTTCCATGAGAAAGGACATTTGTCCTGCGGCTCAGCTGGGATTCCAGTGCTCGTCCCCGGCTGCCCTGCTGCAGGTCACAGCCTCAGAGAGTGCCCCTGGAAGCCTGGTCTGCTGGGCAGTCACAGCCCAGGGCCCACTCGAGGGCGGCTCTCACACAGCAGTTTGCACACAGTGCTGGGGGCTGGATGTGCCTGTGTCTCCTGCTTGTACATGTCCATCTCTGTTCCCATGTTCTCGTGTTCTCCCGTGCTTCTCTGTGTCCTTGTCCCCTCTCCTTATCTGCACGGCAGACCTGGGGCCCACACCATGGCCTGGCCTAACGTCCATCACCTCCTCAGGAGCACATGGCACATGCAACCACACTCAGGGACGCAGAGTCAGAGCGTCACCGTCGCTCTCACAGGAGCTAATGCCCTGCTGAGACAGAGGCCCAGACAGCACTTGCTGGGGAGAGGGGCTGAGGTGTCCCCTGGAGCAGCCACAGTCAGATCACCGTGCAGAAGGGCTGTGGCCGGGACACCACCAGCTTCCATCTCTGAACTGCTGCTCCCAGCTGTTGGCCTCCCTGGGGGATACTCTGCCCTCCCCACTCTCCCACGCTGCTCTCTGTGTGGCCAACAAAGTCACTCTGGGCCTTTCATTCCCAACCCTCAGGGATGTGAGGGGTCACCTGGTGCAGCTGGATGCCCTCTGTGAGGGGGTCTTCTCCCAGTCCAGACTCCCATGGTCGGGGGTCCCTGGAGCCACCTCTGACTCCTGTCCCTGCTGGTCCCCTCTAGTTTGGAGGTGTGTCCACACTGCACCTGGCGGAGGTCTGGCCCCTGCGGAGCCTGCAGCCAGGCACTGGGGTGAAGCTGGAGGAGTCCCTGGTCCAGGCCTCCCCAGGAAGAACCATCGCTCACCTGTCCACTCTGCTGTGCTCATATGGTGACTTCAGCACTGTTCCGTATTTCCTGGACCAGATATTCCATAGGTGAGCTTCTGTGCCCTCCAGGAACACAAGGCCTCTGCCGCCCCCTAGCCGTGGCTCTCTGTGCCTGTGTGCTCCTCTGAGAAGTGGGGTGGTGTGGGCGTGAGCCTCAGGGGTTGACAGGGACCATGTGACTGCAGACATGGCAGGGGCCTGGTGCCTGCTCTGTGGCCAGGGCTGCTGGCGCTGCACTCATCCCTCTTCTTCTGGTCTCTGCACCCTCGGGACTCAATAGCCCACGGCCCTCGAGGTTTGGAAGACCCCACAGAGAGCAGCCCTGCATTCCCATCTGTAAAGGAGGCCTCCCAGCCCCAGTCCCTGATTCAGACAGAGCAGGACACAGGCACTGGGTGTGGGGCCCAGGCCCCTCAGCTCTCTGGCAAGGGTCCATGTGTGGTTCATCCCCACAGCAAGTGAATGTTAAGCACTGGGCAGTCACTTTGCAGACACATGTCACAGCTCAGCGAGCAAAGCAGATAGCATTCCCAGGGCTCTTGACCTGGGAGGACCCAGACTCTCCCAGCTGAATGCCTGCCCGGGGCCTGTCCACAGGGTCAGAGGGGGAGAGGATCGTCCTCCCATGGTCTTGCCAGGATGTCAGAGCCCAGGCCCCACTAGGACGTCACAGACTGTGGGTCCAGTCAGAGGCCTTCTGTCTCTGCAAACTGTGGGAGTGAAATGTGGGCTGTGGCTGGGGAGGGACAGACAGGGTGTGGATCTCCCACTTCCTGTGACTCCTCTGAGAGTACCGAGGCCCAGGTACTCCCCACAAAGGAAAGGAGAACAGAGCTGGGAATGGGGTCCCAGACCTGCAAAGGAGAGGGGAGGCTGGGGTGCAGAGCAGCCAGGGGTCCATGCCCAGCACAGGTGCTTCCCAGCTCCAACCATGCTCCCAGCCCCCACCCCAGGAGTCCCAGACCTGCAGAAATGCTGAGAAACCTGCTCCTAAGTCTGCCTGGAGTCTCCATGCTGAGCGCCGGGGGCCCTCCCCTCAGGAAAGAAGGTCACTGGGAGGCTGTCACCATGGGGTGTGCACCAGCCCTGTTGACCAGGTCTCCCACGGCCGGGGCAGCCCAGGAGGGCTTGGGGGGTGGGGTCATGCTCTGGACAGGCTGAGGCATGCCCAGGGCCCCAGAACCACAGAGGGGCCCCAGGCAGTGCAGTGTGACGGCCTAGGCCAGCCTCTGACCCCGCTGCCTCACTTGCATCCCCAGCAACATGGCTTCCTTCCTGGGACGCTGCAGAGCCCTGTACGAGGCAGAGCTCCATGGCAACACCAGCCTTCCACTGCTGAAGATGAAGGTGGGCTGCAAGCCTGTCAGCCTGCCTGGAGGAGACCTGGTGACCCAGGTGTACTTTCTGTATGCCCTGCCCGGACACGCCCAGCACCCTGAGGCCAAAGCAGACGGTGAGGGGCAGCGCAGTCTGCAGGTCTCTCAGGGGTGGTGTTTGGGGCTGGAATCCCCTTCCAGGCAGTGCGACCTCTCGGGGTTTGCAGAGGTCACTGGAAGGTGATTCACGTTGGCGACCCTTTCTCTTCTTCCAGCTCCTGCTCTGCGTGCAGGGCCAGCACCCTTCTGCGCACTGGCTCTGGAGCCAGCTGCAGCACCACTGGCTCAGCCAGGACCTGCTCCAGAGTCAGGGCCAGCTTCCCCACGAGGACTGCCCCCATGTGCACAATCAGCACCAGGGCCAGCTCCACAGGCCTCCTCTGGCTGGGCTGGGACTGCAGAGGAGCTGCCTGGGGCGGAGATGGTTGACATCACCGCCTTCTCCCCCAGGACGATGGCAGAACAGCTCACGCTTCTGGATGCGGTGAGCAACCGGCTCTGCTGGGCAGGGCCAGGACCACGGCGTCCCTGTGGCACCTGCCATCCCACTCAAGCCCTGGCCAGAGTCCAGTGTTCTGAGTCAGCCCAGGCTTCATGTCTCAGCCCCAGTGTGACCCGGGCTCGTTTCTCATGTCCTAACCCACCTGTCCCCTGTGCACAGCAGAGATGGGACACACTCATGCCAGGTGCACAGAGTGACAGACAGAAAGCTGGGCACGGTGTGGCCCAGTGGTGGTGGAGGGCACTCACTGAGGTGCAGCCAGACCCCCATCCCTGCCAGTCTGCCCAGAATGCCTACCTGTCTCAGCACTGATCAGGCTTCAGAGTTGGACGGGGTCCCAGAGCAGACATGCAAACAGAGCCCTTGTTGTAGCTGCCACAGGGAGGTGCGCTGGGATGGACACAAGGAGCACAGGGCTGATGGAGATGGGCTGAGGGATGGGGAGTTGTCCAGGATGCCCGGGAGAAAACACCTCTGTGTCTTCTCTCCAAGAATGGGCTCTGGGCCGTGGGGCTCTGGGCACCCTCAGTGGGCTGCTGCTCCCACCACTGTGAGCCCCATGCACAGCACCCCTGCACTCTGAGTGGGGGTGGCTGTGCCCATGGGACACTCTCCTCCCCAGGAGCTGTTCCAGAAGGTCGTGCCCTTCCACTGCCTGGGCTCCGTCTGGACCAAGAGCAACAAGAGAGGCAAGGAACACCTGGCCTCCACTGTCCATGCCACCGTCCAGCAGTTCAACTGCGTGACAAATTGTGTAGTAACCACATGCTTGGGGGACCCCAGCATGAAGGCCACGGACAGGGCCCGTGTGGTGGAGCACTGGATCAAGGTGGCCAAGGTCAGCTGCGGGCGGCCAGGGCCCTCACTCACTGCACTCTGGGAATGGCCACTTTGCTTTATCAGCCCTCGGGAGTACACCCTGTGGCTGAAGACCCTGCACAGACCCTGGGCCCTTCCTGGCAGGGAGGGGCCTGACCTGACTCACTTCCCCCAGGGGTGCATGCTCACCTCCCACCTGAACCTCCGTGTGGGTTGAACCCAATCCTCTCCCTGTGAGGGTGGCCACAGTGCCCTCGTGCCTTCCTGTGGCTCCATGGGCATCTGATGCAGGAGGGGGACGTCAGCCCAGGGGGATCAGGTGACTTCTCCCTCATCCGCTCTGCTCTCCAGGAGTGCCAGACCCTCAGGAACGTTTCCTCGGCCCATGCCATCCTCACTGCTCTACAGACCTCCCCAATTTGTCGCCTGCAAGAGACGTGGGGAGAAGTCTCCAGGTGGGTGCCTTCTCCCACAGGAGCACCAGGGTGTACCTGGGACCCTAGGACTCAGCACTAACCCCCATGACTCTGGGAGGGGCCAGACGTGGACTCTAAGGGGAGGCATGGGGAATGGCACCTTTGAGACCCCTAGACCTTCTGCCTAATTTTTCCCACAGGATATTTGCTTTGCTGTCAGACACCAGTTCTTTAATAGTGCTCCTGGGCAGCACCGGAGCTCCCTGTGCAGGTGAACTTGAGGCAGAACGGTGCTGCTCAGTGGAGGGGAGGGGCCCAGGAGAGCCACTTGAGCTCCCCACCTGTCCCCTGGGCACCAGGGCTTAGGGAACTCAGTGGGAAACTCACCTGGGCCGTGTGCATCCTCCTTGCTCTCCAGCAAAGGGAGCTGCACTCACCACCCTCCCATCACACCGAGTAGCTCTTCCTGGTTTCCCATCTCCACAGCAAAAGCTGCAAAAAATTTGAGCGCCTCTGTGAGAAGGACAATGGCTTGAGCAGAGATCGACTCACCAAGGTAGGGAGGCTGGGAGGCGGGGCAAGTGCTTGGGGGGTAGGGAGGGAGCAAAGTGTCGCCACCCAGAGCCTGTGCAGGCCCTGTCTGTCACTAGAGATCCCTGGGTTCCACTCCCTGAGTGGCAGGGGAGATGTGCAGCAGAAGCTGTGGTTCGTCCTCAACCCTGCTGGGGCTGGATGAGCATACAGTGGGGCTGGGTGGCCAGCACCTGTCAGCCAGGCCTCCTGAGACCACCTGGCCCTCTCTCTCCATGGCGGTGCCTGGCCAGGGACCAGGACACAGAGAGCCCTGATGGACTCCTGGCCAGGGGTGCAGCTGGAGTTGGGGTGAAGCAGTGGGGTGGCGGTCAGCTGGGGGCAGGGCAGGCTCTCCTGTGTGGCCCTGGGCTGGTCATTGCCCATGGCCTCTGATTTCTCAAGTAGAGGATGGGGCTGATGAGCCTGTTGTGCAGGGCTCACGGGGGTCGGTGAGGCACCAGGAAGGGTAATGCACAGTGCAGGGCCTGGCCTTCCTCCCAGGGGACAATGAGGAGGAGGAGGGCAGGCGTAGGTTGCTGAGTCAGGACAGCTGTGGTGGGGGGGTGCCCAGCACCCTCGCCAGTCAAGGATCAGACCCAGGGAGACCCCTTGCTCAAGGTGCCCCCAGTGAGGGTGGGAGCCACAGCATCCAGATAGAGTGCACTTGGGGGAGGGGGTCAGACATGCCATGCCCCGGCAGAGGGCCCAGGTGTGGGCAGGGGTCAGAAGGACAGGCCCTAAGACCCTGACCTTGATCCTGGCAGAAGGGAGCCTTCAAGCTTGCTGCCCGGGAGAAGAATCCGCAGAGAGCTCAGATGAGGCTGCGGAAACAACAGAAGGTGCGTGTCCCCGGGTGAGGGGACTCCTCCGTCACACCGGGGCCCGAGCCACAGGAGCAGGGCCTCCACCTCCAGCCCTCCCTGCAGTCCCCACACTGCCTCAGTGGCCTCCACCAGAGAGACCAGAGCCAGGGCCTGGGGCAGCTGGGCTCTCAGTGCACTTGGGGCTGAGGTGGTGCTGGGGGTCACACGGCCTGTGTGCCCTTGGACATCCCAGCAGGAGTCCTAGGGGTGCCTACTGTCCTGGGAGTAGCTGGGAGGATAGAGAATGGAGGAGGCTGCCAAGGTCCTGGATGGCTCGCAGGGGAGACATGAGCCAGGGTCTAGGAGCTGGGGTGGAGGGGTCTCTGGGGCCAGGGCTCGGGGGGCAGCTGAGAGCAGGTGCTCATCACCACCCCCTGTGGCACAGGGAGTCGTCCCCTTTCTTGGCACCTACCTGAAATACCTGGTGATGTTGGACACTGTGATGGGGGACTCTGTGCATGTGAGTGATCCTGGGGCAGATGGGGTGGGCCGGGTCCCTGAGGCTTGGGGGCGGGGCGGGGTGGGGAGAGTCTGGACTGCACTCTTAGCCTTCAGCGCTGCCCCCCCTTCTCCTGAACCTCACAGCCGTCCCTGGGGCTGGGGCTTCACTGCCTCTGCCCTGGGAGTGTCGGGGCCTCCAACCGGGTGCCCCTCCCTTTCCTGGAGGGACAAAGCTACACAAGGTCTTGGCTGAGCCTCCTTGGCCTCCCCTCGGGTAGGCTCCATGGGCAGAAGAGAAATTGGGCCCAGCAAGGTCAGGAAGCACTGACATGGCCAAGCACTGCCGCCCATCCCAGCCTCTGTTTCCCGCCTGTCACCAGGCAGGGGAGAACAGCAGGTGCCTGAGCCTCAGCTGCCACGTCCCCTCTCCAGAGCTCACCCAGATCCTTGTCCTTTCCCACCCACATCCCCTTGATGGCCTCATGAAGGCGAGGTTCGGGGCTGGGCCCGGCTGGGGGCGGTTCTTATGGACTCTGTCTGCCTTCCAGCAGGCTGATGTCAGCTTCCAGAAACTGAATAAGGTGAGCAGCTGTGGCCTCACTCAGGGCAGGAGGGCACTGGGGGTCACAGGTGGCCCCGGTCGGGACCCCCATGCATCACGCCTGCAGCTTTGCTCTATTAGGAGGGCTGGGTGCACATGAGGGGGAGACCCATCCCTAGGGCGGGTGCGGGTAGAGGACTGGAATCAAGGAGAAGCCCCTGGGGAGGGGCTGTTTGCACCCCCATCGGAGACCCGGGTGGGGCCTGCATGGGCTGGAGGGGAGGAGGCCTCTTAAGAGGAAACACCCAGAACCCCACAGCCCCTCCCCTACCAGGTCCCCACAGCGTTCCCAGCCCAGGCCCTGACAGTGTCCTGTGTGTCCCTCCATCCCCAGGAAATGAAAGTCCTGCAAGAAATCCAACTACTGCAGGTGGCAGCGAGCAAGTATTATTTTAAGCGTGATGAGGAGTTTGGCGTGTGGTTCCGGTCTGTGGAGTTTCTCACTGAGAAGGAGAGGTGAGTGATGGGCAGGAAACAGGTGAAGCCTAGTGTGGGGGTAGGGAGGGCTCTCCCTGCTGTGCAGCTGCAGGGAGCATCGCCCAGGCCCCCTGGTGGGCAGCAGGCCCTGTCCCATGGGCACTTCTGGCCCCAGGACTGCAGCTCCTGGACAGGCCCTGGGAGGGAGGCCTGAGCTGAGGCTCTTGGTGGACTCATGGCTGTGCTCTCTCTCCGTTAGCTACGCCCTGTCCCGCCAGCTGGAGCCCCCTGTCAAGAAGCCCACAGCATCCTCAAGGCCATGAACACCATCGTGATGCCCTCGTGACCAAGTGCCTGGGACCTCAGGAGCAGATCTGAGCTCATTGTGAGCCTGGTGCCTGAGACAGTGGCCTCCCTGCTGTGAAGCTGAGGCCTGCATTGTATCAGTTTAATTGCCCCTCTTATGTTTTCTCTTTTCCTCCATTTAACTATAGTCACTGTTAGTAACTCCCTAGTAGAGTTTTATTAAAGTTAACATAAATATGTTGCACCATGAGTTTCATTATTCCTCGTCATTGCTTCCCCATAACTGAGGTTGTGAGCGGTGTTCCACCCGTGCAAATGTGCTGCGGACATGGGCCCCTCCTAGTTGCAGCTCCTGGAGCTGCACCTCGCTGGTTGTGGTTCCCTGAGGTTCTTCTCCTAAGAGGATCTGGCAGATCATGTGATGCCTGGTGTAAAAACACTGCCTCACTCCTCCTGCATTTGCTGCCCTGGGTTTAGGATGTTGGGTCCAGCCTGGCCTGGCCTGACTGTGGTGGGCAAATGGGAGGTGAACCAGCAGATGGAAGGTCTCTCTCTCACTTTGCCTTCTAAATATATAAAAGAGGGGCTGGTGCTGTGGCATAGTGGGTGAAGCTGCCACCTACAGTGCTGGCATCAGGGGTGTGTTCGAGTCCTGGCTGCTCTCCTTCTGATCCAGTCCCTGCTAAAAGCAGTGGAGGATGGCCCCAGTCCTTGGGCCCCTGCACCCATGCAGGAGACCCTGAAGAAACTCTGGCTCCTGGCATCCGATCAGCCCAGCTCCAGCCATTGTGGCCATTTGGGGAGTGAACCAGCAAATGGAAGACCTCTCTATCTCTCCCACTAACTCTAGCTTTCAAATAAATAAATAAGTAAAATAACAAATCTTTAAAAATAGAAAAAAGAATAAAAAGCATTTTAGATGGAAGGTAAAAATACTACCACAATGTCAAAATGCTTTATCATAAAAGTTTGTTTTGATATCTGTATCACTACGGGACACATTAATGGCTAGTATCCAAATGAATGTGTTGCTTATTTTCATAGGAACAAGCCGTCTGTTTCTGGAAATAATGGACACACTAAGGGCTGGGCTTCATGGCAGCAGGTGCCCCTTCCTGACACTTGCTTTGGTCTCTCATTCTCCATCTTCTCTGTATTAACTTTTCTATGTCCCCACATTTTCACTGGAACTTGCATCTTCAACCTGCGAGGCGACAGCAGTGCTGCAGGGTCAGCACCTGTGCCTGTGGACGGCACATTTGTCTTCAAGTCCCCTCAGGCAGAGCTGTCTTAGGAAACGTTCCCAACACACCTGGGAGCCACCAGCCTTGCAAAAGCTAGGCACACCTGAGGGGAGTCCCAGGGCCTCAGGCACCAGCGCTGACACACGGTCGGGCCAACCGACACCTGACGTTTGCTGTAAATGATGTCTGAGGGCGGGGACTCTACCTGGCCTTTCTGATTCCAAAGGCTGACTTGAACTTGTCTTCTTGCACTTTGCTGTGTCTCACCTTTGCCACCGTTGAATCACTGCGTAAGTAGTCACCATCAGGCACATGGCAGTGTTTTCCGGTTGGGGCTCTGAGTGCTGGTACTTAAACTCTGGCACACGTTTGGCTGAAACAGCACAGATCTGTCAGGTATGTACATAGTGGAGGAGCTACAGCGTAGAAGCTGCATCTCTGCACCCTGGGGGACACTGCCGGGTTCCTGGAACGCTTGTAGCATTGCACACCCACAGCACAAGCTCCCTTGCATGGCCGCGTCCCTGCCAAATGGTGCTGTCATTCCCATTGTGATTGCCTGACTGCTCTGTGCTTTCGGGCTCCATCTGAGTGTACCTGATTCCTAAAGAACTTGAGCATTGTTGCAGGTGTTGGTCACTGAAGAACCTCTTTTATAGAGACATTTAGGGGTGCGTGATGGGGTGCTGTGGGGTAGGCCGTTGCTTGGGACAGCTGCATGCCATATTGGTGTGCTACGCTGCTTCCCATCTGGCTCCCTGCTAGTGCAACCTGAGAGGTAACGGACGCTCGCTCAAGTGCTTGGGTCCCTGCCGCCCACACCGGAGATCTGGATGTATTCTGGGCTCCTGGCTCCTGCCTGGCCCAGCCCTAGTTGCTGCAAGCATATGGGGCCATCAGCAGATAGATCTCCCACTCACCTTGCCTTTCAAACAAGTAGTTATTTTTAATTTATTTTAAAACATTGTTGCTGGGGCCAGCACTTCAGCTCAGTGAGTAAAGCTGCCACACCTGCAGTGCCGGCATCCTATATGCATGCTGGTTTCGATTCCCAGCTGCTCCACTTCCGGTCCAGCTCTCTGCTATGGCCTGAGAAAGCAGTAGAAGATGGCCCAAGTCCTGGGGCCCTGCACCCGCGTAGAGACCTGGAGGAAGCTCCTGGCTTTGGATCCATGCAGCTCCAGCCACTGAGGACAATTGGGGAGTGAACCAGAGGATGTAAGACCTCTCTCTCTCTATCTCTGTAACTCTGACTTTCAAGTAAATAAATCAATCTTTAAAAAATAAACACATTGCTGCTTTTTATTTTTAGGTTTATTTTATTTGCTTGAAAGTTACAGAGAGAGGGAAAGAGATCTCCCATCCATGGGTTTACTCCCCAAATAGCCGCAGCAGCCAGGGCTGGGCCCGGCCAAAGCCAGGAGGATGGAACTGCACCCAGGTTTCCCACGTGGATGCTGGTGTTGCCAGCTGTGACTTTACTTGTTACGCCACAGCAACCTCCCCCGCCCCTAAATAATCTGCCTACAGGCACCTCTTCAGCTGCCTCACAAATACCTTGTATATTTTACCCACCTCAGCTGAGGCCAGAAATGCCAGTGGCCAAGGGAAGGCAGATACTTCTGCTCCAGCACCCTCGGGCCTGGTGGGCTGGGGGGCCGCAGCTTCTCTCAGAGAAGCCCCCGGCCGTGCCCTGGCCTTGCAGGCTCTCCAGACACAGGCCGTGGTCTTCCTGCCACCAAGTTCCTGGCTGTGAATCACAGCTGGGCGCCCTGACAGTACCTGGGGGTGGGACTGCCTCCTCTGGGCTCCAGTCCATCACAAAGCCCGACTTGCAGGCAAGACACTCACCGGAGAGCAGAGGGCTCCTCTCCCAGCCAAGTGTCCGCAGCCCCAGGGGAAATGACCTTCCTGAGGCCAAGGACGTGCTGGGCACACATGGGCCAGGCCGGGATGTCACAGAGTGGACTTCAGAGGGCCCCACTTCTGTGTGGGGTATCCCCATCCTGGCTGACTAGAAACTAAGGGCCTCGCCAGTTCTCTGAGGTCTGACCGCAGGGTTGGACCATGCTTCCTGTTCCTAGGCCAGTGGGTCCATCTACCCAGCACTCACTGTGGCTACAATGGCTTGTAACTGATTGGGTGTGAGACAGAGGCCTCTTGGTGTGAAGTGACGGGGTGACATGGAGCATTGGGCACCTCCACCCAGCCTGCCCAGCGGTGGGCCCGACACAGGAACACCCAGCTGATCCTGGCACCCCAGCTCAGCTGCACAGCCCCCAGGCCTTCTCACTGGAGCGGAGCTGACACAGCTGCCTCCCGGAGCAGCAGCACCAGCTCCAGCAGACCACGGGTGCAGGGCCTGTGCTGACACAGGTGAGACCAAGTGCAGGGCCTGTGCTGACCCAGGTGTGACCAAGTACAGGGCCTGTGCTGACCCAGGTGTGACCACGGGTGCAGGGCCTGTGCTGACCCAGACGTGACCACGGGTGCAGGGCCTCTGCTGACCCAGGTGTGACCACGGGTGCAGGGCCTGTGCTGACCCAGGTGTGACCACACTGCAGAGACTGTGTACTGGATATCCTCCCCTGTTAAAACCATCTTACCAGGGCGGGCATTGTGCCCACCTTGTTCAAGTCCAGCTTCCTCCACTTCCCAACCAGCTTCCTGCTAATTTGCTCCTAGGAGGAGCAGGCGAGGGCCCAAGTTCCGGGGTCTCTGCCACTGATGGGGAGCCCCAGACTGGGCTCCGGGCTCTCCGGCCTCGGCATGGCCCACTGTGGGTATCTGAGGTGTGAACCAGCTAGTGGAAGCTGCTTCTCTCTCTGCAATTGCGTTTCTAATAAGTGAAAACAAACACACAAATTTAAGAAGGAAAAATGAAAGCCGCCTCGCCTGGGTGAGGGTCAGAGGGCGCACCCCCGCGTCACCCCCTCTCCTGCACTTTGTCCCACCACTGGCTGCTGAGCCCCCAGGGCCCACGCCTGGCTCTTTGGCCCCTGAGCCAGGAGGGAGACGCAGCCTTTGCTTGTCCCTCCTGGCCCTGGCCAAACTCCACACCTGCTTCCCCGCGGCCCCGTCACAGAACGAAGCAAACAGGTCCCCAGGGCTGGTGTGTGGAGCTGAGTGGAGCTGAGCTTCTCTGCCCTGCTCTCACTGCCCGGAGGGACGGCTCAGGGTGGGGGGAGACGTGAGGTCCCAGGCCATGCAGGAAGCAGCAGCCGCAGCCTGCCCAGGGGGCCACTGCTCTGCCTGCCGCTGGCTTAGCCGTCCAGGGAGCAGCTGCAGACAGGGCGGCGGGAGCTGACCCAGGGCCAGCTTCTCCCCTGGGCTGCACCAGGGGCCCCCGGCGGCTGGGCGAGGCCTGGTCCCCAGCCTCACTGGCCAACTCACCAGGACCTCCTGGGTGAGAACAGGTGTCGGGGGTCCTGTCCGCTGCCGGGGCTCCCCCACTCAGCCACAGTTGAGAGCCGAGGTTCTGCAGTCAGCGCCTCTCACCTGTTCCCCTGGCCCCTCAGGAGGCAGGAAGCTTTGCTCTGGGTGAGAAGTCAGGGCTTTGCCTTGGGCGCAGAGATCATCATTCAAAGATGGAGACATGCCAGCAATCGGGTGCTTAGCAACCGGTTAAACACGAATTCTCTCCCTAAATACAACCGCAGCGACGGGACTGATCTTACTTTACAAAATACTTCCTTGCTCAAAGGATTTGTGTGGGGAGCCCGACTGTCAGATGATGTCGCCGCCTACTGGCCGCGAGCGAGATTGCAGCCCGGCCAGAACAGGAGAGGAGGGAGAGCCCTGAGCCCCATGCAGGAGACCCTGGATTCCAGCTTGGGGTTGCGCCCTTTCCCGCCCCCAGCACTGTGGGTCGCAGGGACTGGGGCCCGCGCCTGACGCGGGGCCTGAACGCCACTTAGTGTTGGATCACATTGTGCCTCAATACAGAGAAGAATAAAGTACGGGAAGTAAGAGCTCAGAATATTGGTGGAGTAATTTTTTTTGACTACTTTTTACTTGTTGAATGCTATGGTTAGTGGTACATTAAGCCTGAGATTATAGAGCGCATTGAAATCATGCTTTTGCAAAAATGAAAGAAAAAAAGGAAGGAAGCAAGGATGGAGGAGGGGGATTGATGGGGGAGGGAACGTGGCTGTCTTCTTGGAATTGTACCTATGAAATACATGAAATCTGTTCTCTTTATATAAATAAAAAAATTAACAACAAGATGATAAAAGAAGCACAAAAATAATTGCTGGGACATCAACATTAACTTTTCAACTGACAGAATAACTCTAATTCTTGAATCTACATGATTGAGACATTTCCAGATAGTTGATTTTGAAGAACAGAGATTTAATGGGGGAGGGGATTCTTGGATAGTTCGCCATAAACTATTTTGGATTTTTCAAGAATAAAAATGTTGTATTTTTTAACATTTATTTCTTTATCTGAAAGAGTTACAGAGAGAGAAGGAGAGACAGAGAGGGAGGTCTTCCATCCTCTGTTCACTCCCCCAATGGCAGCAGTGGCAAGGGCTGGGGTCAGGCTGAAACCAGGAGCCAGGAGTTTCATCCAGGTCTCTTAGGTGGGTGCAGGGGCTCCAGCGCTTGGATCATCTTCTGCTTCTCCCAGGCTCATTAGCAGGGAGCTGGGTCAGGAGTGGAGCACCTGGTATGGGATGCTGGTGTCGCAAGCAGTGGCTGAACCTGCTGCACCACAATGCTGGACTGATGGGGTAATTCTAAAAGCCTCCATGGGTTGAAGCAAAGCACCACAGAGTTATGGATCCACGGTACTGGAAACCCCTCTGAGTGTCTGAGTCCTGCTTTGCTGTCATCATCAGTCTTGCAGCAAGCAAACATTTTACTTTATTTGTAAAATGTCTCCCCACTGATTCACTTCCCAAAAGCCTACAACAGCTGGAGGTGGGCCAGGCTGATGCCAGGAGCCAGCAAATCCATGTTGGTCTCCCAGGAGGGTGGCAGGGACCCAGGTACTTGAACCATCTCCTGCTGCTTTTCAGGGCTTCCATTAGCAGGACACTGGAGCTGGGGGCTGGAGCCCAGACTTGAACCAGGCACCAGGGTGTACGGGTGGGGGGAGGCTCACTGGGGTCTTCACCGCTGTGCCCAGCTGCTCCCCCTTCTGTAAGTGGAGAAACCTCAGTTACCTGTTACTGAGTCAAAGCAGCCCATCTCAAAAGGCAACAAATGGTAAGAGTCCAAGTCTAGGACATTTCAGAAAAGGCAAAACTGCAGAGATGGTGAGAAGGTCGGTGGTGGCCAGAATGACGAAAACGGGGAGGAGGGACAGACAACACAGCAGCCTGCGCACCCCTGGCAGCTGTATGCTCAGCTGCTCACCAGGGAAGGCTGCCCCGGCACAGCACCGGCTGCAAGGACTGGGGGAGGTGTGTGCTTTCTGAAATGCCCAACTTAAAGCACACAGACAGATAGACAGACAGACAGACACACACACACACACACACACACCACAGCATGCAAAGAAACAAGAAATGGAACAGAGTTCCAGAAACTGTACCTGTGAAAACAAAGACATTAGATTTTCTAGGCAAATATCTAACATAACTGCCTTAAATATGCTAAAGAACTGGGGGGTGGGGAGGGAGAGAGAGAGAGAGAGGGAGAGAGGGAGGGAGGGAAGGAGGGAGGGAGAGCGAGAGAGGGAGGGAGGGGACAAGAACCGAAGGGCATCAGGAAAACAACATATAAAGCTAGATACTTAAGAGAGCCTGGAAGTGTAGGATGAAGGCATAAACATGCCAACATCATATGTGAATGGGTAAAAGTGTGGAACTTTGTACTGCAGTGAAGTTCAGTTGCTCTCAGTTTAAAAGACTGATATATTCAAGATATTTTGTGTAAGCCTCATGGTAAACACAAAGCAAAAACTCACAGTAGATATGCACAAGACAAAGAAAGGAATTATGGCCCACAATTAAATAAAATGAACAAATAACAAAATACAGGAAACAAAGAAGAAAGCAACAAAGGAACTATAAAACAGCAAAGAAAATAGCAGAATGCCAATAGCAAGCCCTTACCTAACAATAATTATGTTAAAGATAAATGGATTAAAATCTCCAATGAAAAACAAGACCCAGCAGTGTACCCCGAGTCCAAGAGAGATACTTCAGCTTTCTGAACACACAGGCTGAAGGGAGGGGCTGGAGAAAGCTACACCACACAGGCAGAAGCCGAGAGAGGGGTGGTTGAGCTTGTATCACACTAAACAGATGTTACTTCAAAGCTGTAAAGTGACACAAAGGTCATTACATAATGATAAAGGTGTCCATTCATCAAAACAATAAAACGGCATCCTCAAGATGGCGGAACGGGGAAGGATGTACTGGCTGGAGCTGAGCTGATCTGAGGCCAGGAGCCAGGAGCTTCTTCTGGGTCTTCCATGTCGGTACAGAGGCACAAGCACTTTGGCCACCCTCTGCTGCTCTCCCAGGTGCATTAGCAGGGAGCTGGATTAGAAGCAGAGCAGCCAGGACTGGTGCCTATGTGGGATGCTGGTGCTGCAGGCTGGGGCTTAAACCTGCTGTACCACAGCACCAGCCCCTAGTCCAAGTCTTCAAAGAAAAAAAATGTCAACTCAAAATACTGTACCCTGCAAAGCTTTCATTTAACAATGAGGGTGAAATAAAGACCTCCCATAACAAACAAAAACAAAAAATTTGTCACCAACTGGTCCAGCCTTACAAATGATGCTTAAGGGTGTGCTACACAGAGAAACACAGAAAGATAGTCATCATTATAAAACAATTGAAGGCAGAACATCTCACAGTAAGAGTACAAAGGAAATACAAAACAAACAATAGGAATATTTACATAACATGGCAAGGCCAAATTGCCACTCATCATTAGTCACCTTGAATGTAAATGGCCTAAATTCTCCAATTAAAAGATACAGACTGGCTGAATGGATTTAAAAGCAAGATCCATCTACTTACCATCTACAAGCAGTGTACCTCACCAACAAAGATACACACAAACTGAACGTGAAGAGATAGAAAGAGATAAAGAGATATTCCACACCAACAGAAAGCAGAAATGAGTAGGCATAGACATCCTAGTATCAGACAAAATAGACTTTAATACAACTGCTAAGAGAGACAAAGAAGGGCACCTTGTAATCATGAAGGGATCAAGTCAACAGGAAGAAGTGACTGTAGTAAATGTATAAGCCCCAGGGGCCTGGCTATTTAACACTCTAATACAATAGAGATGGGGAAGCCGGCGCCGTGGCTCAATAGGCTAATCCTCCACCTTGCGGCGCCGGCACACCGGGTTCTAGTCCCGGTTGGGGCGCCGGATTCTGTCCCGGTTGCCCCTCTTCCAGGCCAGCTCTCTGCTATGGCCAGGGAGTGCAGTGGAGGATGGCCCAGGTGCTTGGGCCCTGCACCCCATGGGAGACCAGGAAAAGCACCTGGCTCCTGGCTCCTGCCAGGATCAGCGCGGTGCGCCGGCTGCAGCGGCGGCCATTGGAGGGTGAACCAACGGCAAAGGAAGACCTTTCTCTCTGTCTCTCTCTCTCACTGTCCACTCTGCCTGTCAAAAAAAAAAAAAATAGAGATGGGGGACTGCAACGCTCACCTCCCTCAGTGGACAGATCAGCTGATCAGAAAGTCAAACAAGCAACAGCGCTAATGGACACTATGACCAAATGCACCTAACTGACTTCTACAGATACTTTCATCCCACGGGTGCAGAATACACATTCTTTCATCAGTGCATGGAACTATCTCTAGGATAGACCACACGCTAGGCCATAAAGTAAGTCTCAGAAAATTCAAAAAAAAATTGAAACTATACCATCTGTCTTTTGTGACCACAATAGAATGAAGCTGAAAATCAACAACTCAAGAATATCTAGAATATATGCAAACACATGGAGACTGAACCACATACTCCTGAATGAACAGTGTGTCGTAAAATAAATCAAAAGAGAAATAAATAAAATTTCTGGAAACAAATGAAAATGACAATGCAACATATCAAAACTTCTGGGATATAGCAATTAGTGCCTATATCAAGAAATTGGAAAGGCATCAAATAAGTGAGATATAAATGCATCTCAAGGATTTAGAAAAACAACAAACCAAACCCAAAATTAGTAGGAGAAAAGAAATAATTAAAATTAGAGAAGAAATAAACAAAACTTAATGCAAAAATAATAAAAAAGATCAGTGAAATGAGGAACTGCTTTTTTTTTGAAAAAATAAAATTGAGACATCATTGGCCCAACTAACCAAAAAAGAGAGGAAGAAGACCCAAATCAGAGATCAAAATGTAAATGTAGAGGCCAGCACTGTGGCACAGTGGGTAAAGCTGCCGCCTGCAGTGCCAGCATCCCAAATGGCTGCTGGTTCAAGTCCCAGCTGCTCCACTTCTGATCCAGCTCTCTGCTATGGCCCCTGTACCTGTGTGGGAGACCTGGAAGAAACTTCTGGCTCCTGGCTTCAGATCAGCACAGCTCTGGCTGTTGCATACAACTGAGGAGTGAACCAGTGGATGGAAGACCTCTCTCTCTTTCTCTCTCTCTCTCTCTCTCTCTCTGCCTTTCCTTCTCAATTGTGTAACTCTGACTTTCAAATGAATAAATAAATCTTTAAAAAAATTTTTTTCATGTCAATGTAACAACAGATTCCATAGAAATACAAAGAATTATCAGGAATTACTGCAAAGAGCATTATGCCAACAAAATGGAAAATCTAAAAGAAATAGATTCTTGTACACATACAGCCTACTAAAATAGCCATGAAAACATAGAAAGCCTAAACAGACCAATAACCAAGACAGAGATTGAATCAGTATTAAAGACCCTCCCAACAAAGAGAAGCCCAGGACCAAATGACTTCACTGCTGAATTCTACCAGACGTTTAAAGAAGAACTAATTCCAATTCCTCTCAGGCTAGTCAAAACAATATAAAGGGAGGGAATTCTCTCAAACTCCTTCTATGAGGTCATCATCACTTTAATTCTTTTTTTAAAAAAGATGCATTTATTTATTTCTAAGTCAGGGTTACACAGAGAGAGAAGGAGAGGCAGAGAGAGAGAAGTCTTCTATCCGCTGGTTTACTCCCCAATTGGCTGCAATGGCCAGAGCTGCACCGATCTGAAGCCAGGAGCCAGGAGCTTCCTCTGGGTCTCTGACATGGGTGCAGGGGCCCCAGGACTTGGGCCATCTTCCACTGCTTTCCCAGATCACAACAGAGAGCTGGGCTGGAAGTGGAACAGCTGGGATGCCAGTACTGCAGGTGGTGGCTT
The DNA here is from genome assembly GCF_051225735.1 of Oryctolagus cuniculus. NCBI lineage: Eukaryota > Metazoa > Chordata > Mammalia > Lagomorpha > Leporidae > Oryctolagus > Oryctolagus cuniculus. Next base: position 3,303,615 of record NC_142872.1, on the reverse strand, counting down.
TACCTACTGCACCACAGTGCTGGCCCCACTTTAAATCTTCAATCAAACAAAGATACTACAGAGAAAGAGAACTATAGGCCAATCCCTGATAAACTTAGATGCAAAAATACTTAACAAAATATTAGCTAATTGAATCTAACAAGACATCAAAAAGATCATTCACCAGACCAAGTGGGATTTATCCCTGTTATTCAGAAATGGTTCAACATTCACAAATCAATAAATGTGATACATCATGTTACCAAATTGAAGAACAAAAGCCACGTGATTATCTCAATAGGTGCAGAGAAAGTATTTGATAAAATATAACAACTTTTCATGAAGAAAACCTTAAGCAAACTGAGTATAGAAAGAACATTTCTTTCTTTTTTTTAAGATTAGAATATTGGTATTTTCATTACTCACTGATGGTATTTCATTGTTTTATAAAGCAAATTACACTGGTTTCTGTTTTTATTTATTTTATAAAGCTTTATTTAATGAATATAATTATCATAGGTATAGCTTTAGGAATATAGCGGTTCTTCCCCCCATAACCACCCTCCCACCCACAAACCATCCCCTCTCCTACTCTCTCCCATCCATTCTCATTAAGATTCATTTTTAATTATCTTTATAAACAGAAGTCCAACTCTGTACTAAGTAAAGATTTCAACAGTTTGCACCCACACAGACACCCCAAGTGTAAAGTCCTGTTTGATGACAAGTTTTACCATTAATTCTCACAGCACAACTCAATAAGGACAGAGGTCCTACAGGGGGAGCAAGTACACAGTGACTCCTGTTGTTGATTAAACAACTGACACCTTATGTATGATGTCAGGGATCACCTGAGACTCTTGTCATGAACTGCCAAGGCTGTGGAAGCCTCTTGAGTCCACAAACTCTGTCAGTATTTAGACAGGACCATAGCAAAGTGGAAGTTCTCTCCTCCCTAGAAGGATCATTTCTAAAGACAATCAAGGCAATTTATGGTAAACTCACAGCAAGAATCTTATTGAATGCAGAATAGTTCGAAGAATTTCCTCTAAGATACAGAACCAGATAGAGATATCCACTCTCATTACTGCTATTCAATATAGTCCTAGAAGTCTGAGACATCAGGCAAGAAAAAGAAATCAAAGGGATAAAAATTGGGAAGGAGGAAGCAAGGTACACCTGTTTGCAGATGACATGATTCTGTATATGTAGGGGATATAAAATACTCCACTAAGAGAACTTTGAAACTCATAAAGGAGTTTGGGAAAGTGGCAGGATATAAAATCAACACACAACAATCCTTAGCCTTTGTATACGCAGACAATGCCATGGCTGAGAAAGAAATTCTAAGATCAATCTCATTCACAATAGCTACAGAAAAAATTAAATACTTTAGAATACATTTAACCAATCAGAAGAAAGATATCTATGATAAAAATTATAAAACATTAAAGAAAGAAATACAAGACACAAAAAATGGCAAACTCTTCCATGTTTGTGGGTTGTAAATTAATATTATCAAAATGTCCATACCACCAAAAGCAATTTACAGATTCAATGCACTGCCAATCGAAATACCAATGACATTCTTCTCAGCTCTAGAAAAAGCTAGGCTAAAATTCATATGGAAACACAAGAGTCCCCAAATAACTACAGCAATTTATACAACAGAAACAAAGCCAGAGATGTCACAATACCAGATTTCAATACATACTCCAGGCAGTTCTAATCAAAACAGCTTGGTACTGACACATAAATAGACATGTAGATCAATGGAACAGAATAGAAACTCCAGAAATCAGTCCATGCATCTATAATCAACTAATCTTTGACAAAGGAGTTAAAATCAATCCCTGGAGAAAGGGCAGTCTCTCCAACAAATGGTGCTGGGAAAATTGGATCTTCATGTGCAGAAGTATGAAACAAGCCCCTACCTAACACCTTATACAAAAACCAACTCAAAATGGATCAAGGATCTGAATCTATAATCTGATACTATCAACTTACCAGAGGAAGCATTGGGGAAACTCTGCAAGACATTGGCATAGGCAAAGACTTCTTGGAAAAGACTCCAGACGCACAGGAATTAAAGCCCAAAATAGACAACTGGGACTACATCCAACTGAGACGCTTCTGTATTGCAAAAGCTTCAGCAAAGTCAAGAGGCAACTGACAGAAGGGGAGAAATTATTTGCAAACTATACAACTAATAAAGGATTAATATCCAGAACATATAAAGAGATCAAGAAACTCAACAACAAAACAAACAGTACAGTTAAGAAACAGGCAAAGGATCTGAACATTTTTCGAAAGAGGAAATTCAAGTGGCCAACAGACACATGAAAAACGCTCAGGATCACTAGCCCTCAGAGACATGTAAATCAAAACCACAATGAGATCACCTCATTGTCAGAATGGCTTCCATACAGAAATCAACAAACAACAAATGCTGGCAAGGATGTGGGGAAGGGTACCCTAATCCACTGTTGGAGGGATTGTAGACTGGTATAGCCACTATGGAAGACAGTATGGAGATACCTCAGAAAGCTGAAAATAGACCTACCATATGACCCAGCCATCCCACTCCTGGGAATTTACCTAAGGGGAATGACATCAGCACATGGAAGAGTGATCTGTACCCCCATGTTTATTGCAGCTCAATTCACAATAGCTAAGCTATGGAATCAACCCAAAAGTCCATCAACTGATGACTAGATAAAGAAATTATGAGATATATACACTATGGAATATTACTCAGCCATAAAAAAGAATTAAATCCTGCCTTTTGCAATAAAATGGGTGCAACTGGAAACCATCATATTTAGGGAAATAAGCCAGTCCAAAAAGACAAATACCATATGTTTTCCTTGATCTGTGGTCACTAATAAAATACCAAAAATGTAATGTATAGGACTGAAACTGACATTTTGAGCTTTGATGATTATTTACAGCCCTTGCCTCTACTGTTGAGGAACAGTGATTTTTCTTCTTACTATGTGTTGAACCCTTTACTTAGTATAGGGCTAATCTTATGAGTATAAAGTAAATTGAAACTAGATCATTGTAAAAACTAAGAGAGGGAATAGAGAGGAAGGGGGAGGGAAGGTGGGAGCCTAGGCAGGAGGGAGGGTGGGGTGGAAAGTATCACTGTGTTAGTAAATCTGTGCATGAAATTCATGAAATCTGTATACCTTAAATAAAATGTAAAACAAACAAGAGGCAATAAAACAACTGGGAACACACACACACACAACACAGGAGCAACTGAATACCCACAAATGGGAAGGCAGCAGCACAGTAATGCAGCAACAATAGGGGACAATGGAGAGGCCACAGACATAAAGTCACCAGGAAATACCGGGACTGAACTACACTGTGAACCAAAGAGACCCACGAGGCACACGCAGCGCATGCTGTCCAACAGCAGTGTCAGCCACGTGGAACAGTCTCCATGATAGGTCACTTGGGAGGCCACAAAACAAGGCTCACCAAGTTCAAGAACACTGAGATAATTGCATTTTCCAACCACAATGCTATGATGATAGACATCAACCACAGGAGAAAAATAGAAATTTTTAAGGGAAAGATTTATTGTTGGGTGGGGGAAACCAATGGGCCCAAGGGAGGGAGCAAAGAAGAGAGAAGAGCAAAGGGAGAGTGCGTGTGTGGGAAGGGGGTCCTGTTATACCCTTTGTCAGGTGCAGGGAAACAGGAGCAGCGAATCCCATTAGGGTGGGGGTGGAGCTGACACCTGTGCTTGGGCCCTCTGGTCACCTGCCATCCAGAAATGGTGGCAGGGCCTAGAGCCTAGGATAGTGTCTGGGACATAAACTGGACCACAGACAAGACCATGCCATTTTACTAACAATAATTAGATGAAATTTCCAACTTAATCCATCGACCAGCAATATTCATCTGTTAACCGTTAACATAAAACATTGAAGTTTAAACAACCGCATCAGGTTGGGAAGCCAAGTTCTGTTCAATCCATAACAGTATCCTATCTTAATATTCTGAAATCTAGAAAGTAAATTAGAAAGTTAACCACAACCAACACACCCTATATAACATCACAAGGGCAAATGTAATCAGAAAAAAGAATTAGCTAGTTAACTAAATAAAATGGTTCAACAACAGAGTAGTAAGGGCAAATAAGATAGCTGCTGCCTTCTGGATTCTTCAGTTAGTAAGGAGACTAAACATACTCCATAGACTCACATCGGATTTCCTAGGTCTGGTTTACATTCTTCTGAAAAATAGAAAATTGACAATCTGTGAACGTAAAGACAAATGCTACAGAATAAACAATAAGGTAAAGAGAAAATTACAAGGAATTAAAAAAAAACCTTTAGACAATAAAAACAGAAATACAAGATATTCAAATTTGTGGGATACAGTAAAAGAAATTCCAAGAAAGAATAGAAAGCAATAAAACAAATACTTTAAAGAGAAGGAATATCTCAAATAAACAAACTAAAATCCCACTTCAAGAAAGTAGAAAAAAGAAGAATGAACAAGAGTAAGTAGAAGAAAGAAAATTATGAAGTCAGAGCAGAAACAAATAAAACAACAGAACTGATCAACAATGCAAAGAGGGGTAAAAACACTGACAACACTGCAGTCAGTCAGAGGACACAGAGAGAGAAGTGCAGACTCAGCAATGCGGGGAGCTATCACAACGGATGCAACAGAAAGACACAGCGGCCTTGAAGGCACTGTGCAAAGGTGTGCGCTGTCAGACGGGGGAATCTGGAAGAGGTGGAAAATTCTTAGACACCTCTCTGCCAAGACTGCACATGAACAGAACATCAGAACAGACCAATAATGAGTAACAGGATTAAATCACTAAAACCCTCCAAAGACATTCCCAGGCTAGCTGGCTTCAGGGTAAGTTTTTAAAGAGTTAATGCCATGCTTTCATGAACTCTTCTGAAAGGCGTGGCAGAGCCGGGGACGCTTCCACACTCATGTCATAAAGCCAGAACCACCTGATACCTAAGCCATTCAACGACATCACAAGAAAAGAAAATTACGGATCATTAACCATGATGACCGTATATGCAAATATCCTCAACAGGATACTAGCAAAGACGCTTCACCATGACAAGTGGGATTTGTCCTTGTAATTTAAGGAGAGTTCAACATAGGTAAGTCAGGAAGTGTGATCCCTTCCACTAACAGAAAAATAAAAACATGACAGTATCAGCAGTTGCAGAGAATGCACTTCACACATTTCCATATTCTTTTATGATTAAAAAACCTGTCATCAAACTAAGTACAGAGGGAGGTACTCAACACGATAGAGGGCGCAGCGGCCAGCTCTCAGCCAGCCTCCTACTCCATGTGACGACCAGGAAGCTCTTCCTCTGCAGATCAGGAACAAGCCACAGGCCTGGTTCTCACCTGCTGTGGTCAACACAGCGTCCTAGCCAGAGCAGTCAGGCAACAGAAGCAAGTGTAAGGCATCCACATGGACGAGCAAGAAGTGACGCTGTCTCTGTTAACAGGCAAAAATGAAGCTATACGCAGAGCTTTCTAAAGACTCCATCAAAAAGGGTTTCCCAGTTGGAGCCGGTAAGGGCAGTAAAGTTGCAGGATACAGAATCAACATACAAGCATCAGCAACAGTCATCGGAGGTCAACAGGACGACTGACTAGAGGTGCAGCTCTGCTGACCCAGCCCTGTGAACCAGCCCATGGCCCCACCCACCTGACTAGGGCCATGGGAGGCCCCTGGGTGACCCACCCTGAGGGGCTCCACCTGCAGGGGCTGCAGGAAACAGCTGGGTGGCCCCACCCGCACCCTGCTGCTGCCCTGGAAGCCGTGAGGCAGCCCCGACACCCACTCAGGAGCCAAGAGGGGCAGAGCAGGTGTCCGGAAGCAGCTGAGCAGCCCTGGCCTTCATCCTGTGTCCCCAGGATTCTGCGATGAAAAGGCTGGGTGCTCACAGCTGAAGAGACGCTTCACATCGCCGGGGAGTGTACAGAGTGCAGCCGCTGCGGCGAATGGCACGGAGCTCCTCGGAAAGCCGGAGCAGAACCAGCACAGGACCCAGCCACGCCCCCAGCGCCCATGCGTTCACGGGAACGCGGGTCGGGCCGCTGAGGAGACACCTGCGCTCCCACGGTCTGCAGCACTGTTCTCAGCAGCCGGGTAAGGAGTCAGTCTCGGGGCCAATTGACAGACAAAGAATAAACACACACACACACATGCACGCACACATGCACACACACACATGCACAGATGCATGCACACGCACACACACATGCACACACACTCCACACGCACATGCACACATGCACACACGCATGCACACACGCACACACACATGCACACACGCACACATGCACACGCACTGCTGTACTCTTCAGCCTTACAAATAAGGACATCCTGGCATTCGTGACAACACGAGGAAGCTGCGGGCATCACGTTAACTCTAAAAAGCCCAGCACAGGACAGACCCACAGTCTCACTTACACAGGAAAGCTAAGAGGTTTCCACCCAGGGAGTGGACAATGGTGACCAGAGGGGATGGAGAGCTGATGACCAAAAGGCTCAAGCCTTCAGGGAGACGAGAGTGAGCCGGGCCTGCTGTGGGCAGGGTGCCTGCACTCACGGGTCGCGGACGGTGGGGCTTCAACAAATCACCACCTCATCGTAAAAGAGTGCTGACGCTGTATCATCAGCTTAATTATTCCACATCACGTGTGTACATCACATTTTCCTCATCAGCACATCCAGTGACACAGGATTAATGTATCCAGATTATATAGAAGTTATAAAAATACTAAATAAAATATGAAATTAGCGATATAAAACAGAAGGATTACAAATGTAATCATAGCTATATATATATATATATATATATATATATGTTCAACCAGTTATTGAGAAAGACTTAACTGAGAAATTAGCTAAATTCTATGCTGAATCCCAAAGATAGCACAAAACACAGAAAATGTGAATGGATTGGAAAAAAGCTTACACAAATGAGAAAGTTAACCGGAATGAAGTACAAATGCGGCATGAACATCAGACGGGCAAAGAGGCCGCTGCCTGGGACGCCTGCACCCCTAGCCTGGGGGCCTGGGCTGGAGCTCCCCCTCCGCTTCTGTGCACCCTGGGGGCAGCAGGTGACCGCTCACTGACGTGGATCCCTGCCACCCATGCAGGAAACCCGGATGAGTCCCTGGCTCTTAGCTTCAGCCTGGCCAGCCCTGGCTATTGTGGGTGCTTGGGAAGCGAGCCTGCAGATGGAAGACATCATAGCTTCTCTCTGCTTTCCAAATAAGTAAAATTAAGCACATGCACTGTGGAGTGTTAGTATCAGAAAAGGTAGTCGGCAGGTGCGCTGGCTGCGGATCTGAGAGGAAGCCGTGAAGCTGCACGGGAGGCCGCGCTGAGCCAGCAGGAACCCGGGTGGGAGACTGCGCGTTGCCTGACGGGGCCACATGCCCGGGCACTGCTCGTGGCAAGGCGGGAAGCCACAATTAAGAGTAGGATCTCGGGTGCCCAGTGCTTCAAGATCCAAGGTTCCAAAGAAGGAGACACCCAGCAGGAGTGGCGTTTGGTTTCTGGGTCCCTGTGAGGTGCAGGGTCAGTGTGAGAACCATCGGCGGGGCCGGCCCTGGTGAGGGCAGCGGGCTCACAGGACAGGGTAAAGCAGGCGGCGTTTCCAGAGGAGGCGACGCCGACGGGCCGAGCTCATCAAACGCCCCGTACTGTTGACAGAACGGTGTGTGCATTGCATTGTTTGTTCATCTAGAACTCTTACTAAAAATATCCTTAGGCTACCATGTTTAATTGGAGTCCCGCAGGTCATCGTCCCTCAGGGATCCCATAGGGGTTTGTGCTCAAGCCCGAGCCGCTGACTTGAGAGCTGCGCAGATTGTCCCTGTCGGCAGTCCCTGTCGGCTCTACCAGCGAGGCTGCATAAAGCCCCCGCAGGCCCCGTGGCCAGAGGGCAGAGGCGCTGCCGAAGCCGCTGAGCCCGGCGACAACAGTTAGGCCACTGCAGAGTGAGGGCAGGTGCACAGACCTCGGCCGAGGCCAGAGCACTGAAGGTATTTAACGCAGCAGGGACCCTGCTGACCCCCGCTCCGTGTCCTCACAGCCCCTCCCTGACAAGGTGAAGGCCAGCCAGGTAAGCAACCTCACAGCTCTGCACTGGTGTCCCCTGCGTGTGCTTGTGACAGGTTAGAACGGAGTGCTCCGTGTCTGCACGTGGCCAGCTGCGACGCCGAGGCCGTGCTGAGCTGTGGATCCACAGAACCCTGTGTGCACACTCTTGCCCGCCCCCTGAAAATGGTCTGGTGCGGTCTTTTTGTCAATTGCCTCTGAAGCAGCAGGTCAGAGCTGTCCATTTTAAGTGTTCATATTTTGTTACTCATTTATGCACACATGCAAATAATAGCAAATACACACCTGCAAATAACATGCATGCAAATACATATGTGTAAATGCACACATGCAATCATACATGCAAATACTAGCAAACTGAGAGCAATGCTGTCTCAGGTGCTGGACTCAGCATTCTGTTTACTGTGGTCAACCACATGACATGGAATACATGCTGAGGGTCTAAGCATTCCTCTCCTGGCACAGCACACACTCACGGCGCCGTGCAGTCCTTACTGCGATCCAGTTCCAGAAAGCTTCCCCCGGTTTCCTGGTGGGGAGGGGTAGAACTGAGGTGCTTGTTTATGCACAGGGCTGAATGTTTCTAATGCACCCCTCCCCTGACCCCCCCACCTCTCCCTGCTCCCTCCCTCACCCCTCCCTGCTCCCTACTCACCTCTCCCCGACCCTGATTACTACAATGAATGAGAAACACGTTGTGATCTTGAGAACAGAATGGGTGTAAGAATGAAAGGCAAAGGAGCAACGGCATCCCACTCAAGGCTCTGGGATTTCGGCCCTGCTGCCCTCCGTGTCCTGATTGTCCTGCCTCACCCCTCCTCCTCCACACCTCGGATGCCAGGCTCAGAGCACCGCTTCCGTCGGGGTGCGTAAATGAGAGCCCAGTTCCTGCAGCACCGGTGTGGCTGCTCACACGTGTGAGCCAGGCAGATGTGGGGAGCGCTGGCCAGGGCCCTGTCTGGTAAAGTCATTGGGGCCACTGGGCATCTTACAGAATGCCGTCAGGCACCTCAGGTGGGCACAAAAGCCTGGAGTCGGGGAAGCAGGGAAGGGTGAGTGGGAGTGCAGGGGAGAGATGAGTGGGGGTGCAGGGGAGGGGTGAGTGGGGGAACAGGGAGCGGTGAGTGGGGGTACAGCGAGGGGAGAGTGGGGGCAAGGGAGGTGTGAGTAGGGAGCAGCGAGGGGTGAGTAGTGATCAGGGGAGAAATGAGTGGGAGTGCAGGGGAGGTGTGAGTAGGGAACAGGGAGAGGTGAGTGGGGGAGTAGGGAGAGGTGAGGGGGAGCAGGGAGAGGTGAGTGGGGGAGCAGGGAGAGGGGAGAGGTGAGTGGGGAGCACGGAAGGGTGAGTAGGGGAATAGGGAGCAGTGAGTGGGTGTACAGCGAGGGGAGAGTAGGGGTGCAGGGGAGGTGTGAGTAGGGAGCAGGAAGGGGTAAGTAGGGAGCAGGGAGAGGTGAGTGGGGGAGCAGGGAGAGGTGAGTGGGGGAGAAGGGAGAGGTGAGGGGGGAGCAGGGAGAGGTGAGGGGGAGCAGGGAGAGGTGAGTGGGGGAGCAGGGAGGGGTGAGTAGGGAGCAGGGAGCAGTGAGTGGGGGTACAGCGAGGTGAGAGTAGGGGTGCAGGGGAGGTGTGAGTAGAGAGCAGGACGGGGTGAGTAGGGAGTAGGGAGAGGTGAGTGGGGGAACAGGGAGGGGTGAGTGGGGGAGCAGGAAGGGGTGAGTAGGGGTCAGGGAGGGGTAAGTTAGGGAGCAGGGAGGGGTGAGTGGGAGAGCAGGGAGGGGTGAGTAGGGAGCAGGGAGAGGTGAGTGGGGAACAGGGAGAGGTGAGTGGGGGAACAGGGAGAGGTGAGTGGGGAACAGGGAGAGGTGAGTGGGGGAGCAGGGAGGGGTGAGTCTGGGGGCCTTGCTGGGGCAGACTGAGGTCAGAGGAGCCTTGACAATGACAAGCAAAGGGACTCCTCAGGTCCAGATTTAAGGTAAAAGCACACGCCCACATGCACAGACGCACCTTTGGGCCCTACTGCCCAAGGAAGCACCTCGCACCCAGAGGGAAGCGGCTTAGGCAGAACTTAGCTGGCGGTGGGGGAGCGTTCTTTCTACCGTGAGGGCTTTCCTTGCCAGCAGTCTGCCTTCTGCCCTCTCCACACCGAGCCTGGCCTGGCTGGCCAGGCTCCTGGCAAGCTGCCTGGACACACCCGGCACCTCGTGGGCAGTTTTCTGCAGACAGCTGCCTTCAGGAGGAGCCGGGGCAGGCCAGACCCGGTGTGTCCCGGACGAAAGAGAGGTGGCTCGGGTGAGACACTAGATGAGGCCGCTACAGAGCACGGGGAGAACGAGGCTGGGAGAGCTGTGTGCGCGCCCCCGAGGCCACTCAGCTGCGGGATGCAGGGAGTCACGGAGGGACGAGCGGCCGCTCACGGGGCGCCCCTCTGCTCCTCCGTACACAGGTGAATGCAGGACGGGCTCCGTTGCATCAGCTCCGCGAGGGCACGTCAGAGGCGCCTGAGCGCGGGTTTGAGGCAGAGGCTTGCAGCTTACACGGAGCAGGGCGGTGCCAGTTCCTAGAACTCGCGGTCTTTGTGACCCGTCCCTTTCCAAGTGAGGCCGTGGACTTGGACCCATGAGCGGAGGGAATGAGACGACAGGCTCGGAGTTTGTGCTCCTGGGACTCTTCCCGGGCGTGCCACACCCGGGCATCCTCATGTGCCTCACCGTCCTGAGCTACGTCCTAGCCCTGGCCGCGAACGCCACCCTGACCGTCCTCATCACGCTGGACACCCACCTCCACAAGCCCATGTACTTCCTCCTCAGCCAGCTGGCCCTGCTGGACCTGCTCTTCACATCCACCACCGTCCCCAGGACGGCCGCCGCCTTCTTCCTGGGGACCAAGACCATCTCCAGCACGGGCTGTGGGACGCAGCTGTTTTTCTGCCTCGTGCTGGGGGGAGCAGAGTGCCTGCTCCTGACTTGCATGGCCTGCGACCGTTACGTGGCCATCTGTCGCCCTCTGCGGTACCCTGTCCTCATGAACGGGAAGACCTGCCTGTCGATGGCCGTGGGGTCCTGGGTGGGGGGCAGCCTCAATTCCCTAGTGCAGACTGTGTATACCATGCGTTTGCCCAAATGTGGCCGCCTGGAGATTGACCACTTCTTCTGCGAGGTCATGGCCATTCTGAGGCTCTCCTGTGGGGACACCTTGACGTACAGGTTGACGATACTTGGGGTGGGTATTGTGCTGCTGCTGGTTCCCTTTGGCGTCATCTTCTCCTCCTACGCCGTCATCTTCCTCACTGTCCTGCGCATGAGTTCCCGTGAGGGGAGGCAGAAAGCACTGGCCACCTGCTCCTCCCACCTGGCGGTGGTGAGCCTCTTCTACGGTCCCACTGTCTTCACCTACATGACCCCCGGTTCCACACACAGCCCCGCCCAGGACCAGGCCGTGTCTGTGTTCTTTTCAGTCGTCACCCCCACGCTGAACCCCTTCATTTACAGCCTGAGAAACAGAGACGTCTTAGAGGCGTTGAGGAGGGCTTTGAGACCCACAGCGCTCTTATCTCCTACAGTCCTGTGACTGCTTGGTGATGGCTGTGTAAGTCATCAACCCCACAGCCCGCCATGCCTGCCTCTTAACCACGGCCGGCCGGTCTGACTCCTGAGGACGCAGTCACTTGCTGACACTGCTCGGGCAACCCAGGCACATGTCTTTGGTGTGTTAGCTCACTTTTGTTTTTTCCCCTCTGCTGATATTTTTATCCTGAATGACAGCGCTGTGGGTGCTGGCTTGCTCATGCATTTCACAATGCTTACGTCACACGTACTCACGGCAAACTCACAAAGGCAGAGAACAGGATGGTGGTTACGAGAGCCTGGGGTTCAAGGGCAAGGGGAGAGGGCGAGGGTGAGGGCACTGCATCTCAGACAGGAGGGGCAGGCCCAGTGACCTACCGCACAGTGGTGAGCACAGCTAATGAGCACACGTCCTGCTCCCAAAACTGCTGCAGGTGCAGACTGCAAGCTTCACCCCTAAAAGAAGAGGAAATGAGATGAAGTGATGGGTAAGCTAACTAGCTGGATTTAATCTTTCTGTAATGTACACAAAACTGCATAAATAATACAATCACAACTTATAAATTGAAAAATAAAATGACCTGACAGGTGAAGGTTTATTCTTGGAAGGATTAATAATGAAAAGAACGCTTGCCCATCGTTGTTGGGACTCCACACCCAGCCCCTGCTGGCGGAAATGAGGCTCCTCAGGACAGCTGAGGCGGCGCTGCCCACGGTCAGCAGCCCCACACGCAGGGGCTCGCGGGGAGCGGAAACCGATATACTGAAGCACACTCACTCTCCCGTCTCACAAGAGCCAAGGCATGGAGCCAACCCAACTGTCCATCCCAGATGGATGGCTAAGGAAATCCCTGCATGAGGACACACAGTGGGTAGGAAGGCACTAGATTCTGTCACTTAAGACAAGACGCTCGGGTGAGCGTGAGTGAGATGAGCCAGGCTCAGAGAGACAGATTCTGCAAGGCCTCACTCACCTCGGGGACCCAAAACCGTAGATTCCTATGAGCAGCCCAAGTAGGTAGCAGAATGGAGGTTAGCAGGGCTGGGACGATGTATGAATTTCAAATATTTTTACCATAAAAAACTTTTCTAATTCCATTTTTCCATGAATTTTTCAAAGCACCCATATACTTCAAAACATCATGTTGTACAAAATAATGTTATCAGTCAATTTAAGAATTCAAACACCAAAAAGGGCTTCAAGGCCAGAAATTAGTAAATTTACTGATATGTAAGTATTAGGCAAACAGAAAAAGCAAGTTAATGCTGTAACTTCAACATCATTTAAGTAAATAGGCAGGTCAGACTCTCATCGGACACGTGGTGTGACCACAGTGTGCGTAAGCTGTGCTGGGGGAGGGAGGGCTTTGCTCCCCTTCATTTTTGGGGTGCAGTTTTCTGTGTGCTCCCCAGAGGCTCCCCGAGGCCAGCCCCTGTCCACATCGGTGTGGTCCGTGCCTGGTCATTCCACCCAGGGATTGAGCCCAGCGTCTGCAAGCACGTGCTCCCGGAAACTGCACCCCCCAGGGAGCGGCAGCCTCTCCCCCACCCGGGTTGCACCTGGCTAGGACTGGACCCTGGGACCACATGTAGATACAGACCCAATAACGGGCACGACCCCATGGAAGTGACAGGTGCTGAGATGACCACACGTGGGAGCCAGGCGAGGGAAGGCTGGTGTAAAGGACAGAGATCCTGGCAGGATGGCGGGGTGTCGTAGCAGGGTCCCCTGGGCCCCCCGAGTCCCCACGGTTTCTTCAGCACTGACTGCTGCTGGGAAGCCCTCCTGAGCCCTGCCGCCGTGGTGAGGAAGCTGGATGCGCGGCTCCGTCGCTGAGGGTCGTGCACGGGGAAGATGAGGAACAGAGCCACGGATCCCCTGCCAAGGACAAGTCTCCTGAGAAGAGATGGGCCTTGGAGGCTCACGCCCTGATGGCTGTTAGCACGCCCCAACCTGGCCCATCCTCAGTGGAAGGAGAGAAACGGAGCCCAGTGCTGACGGGCTGGGCACGGGTGCTCTCCTGCCACGGCGCTGGTGGGAGTAGTTTCCCTCGTTTCTGGAGAAGACTGGACAGTCTAGATTTCATGAAAACAGAACTCTGTGTGTTAATTTCCCCAGCCCCAGAACCTAGAGGGTCACTTTGGACATACAAGTCTCAGTCAACAGACACTTGGCCAAATGGACACTGCGTGTCGGGTCCTGTTGTCGCAGGAGTTCTGGGGTTGGCGTGCGGGAGGCGTGCGGGAGGCGTGCGGGAGCAGTGGCCGCAGTCTGCCGCTCCAACCACTCAGGTCTGGGTCTCTTCCCCACGAGGGGTGCCGGCTGCTTCCTGGCATGGAGCTAGATTAGAAGTGCAGCAGCTGGGAGAGGAACAAGCACCCAGACGGGGTGTGGGCATTCTGGGCGCCAGCACCCACCACATTCTCTGATGGAGCACAACTCTGTTCCAGCTTCTTGGCTTACGCAGAGGCTCCTGTGTGACAGCCTTCTGTCACAGAGCTCCCTCTCTGGTGTGTGACAGCCGTCTGTTACACATCTTCCTCTCTCCTATGTGATAGCCGTCTGTCGCACAGCTCCACTCTCGTGTGTGACAGATGTCTATCACAGCTCCATCTCTCGTGTGACATCCGTCTGTCACAGCTCCTTCTCAAGTGTGTGACAGTCATCTATCTCACAGCTCCCTCTCTCATCTGTGACAGCTGTTGTCACAGCTCCCTCTCTCCTGTGTGACAGCCGTCTGTCACAGCTCCCTCTCTCCTGTGTGACAGCCGTCTGTCACAGCTCCCTCTCTCCTGTGTGACAGCCGTCTGTCTCACACCTTCCTCTCTCCAGGGTGACAGCAGTCTGTCACACACCTTCCTCTCTCCTGTGTAACTGTCGTCTGTCACAGCTCCTTATCTCCTGTGTGACAGCTGTCTGTCAGAGCTCCCTCTCTCGTGTGTGACAGCCATCTGTCACAGCTCCCTCTCTCCTTTGTGACAGCCCTCTGTCAGAGCTCCCTCTCTCCTGTGTGACAGCCATCTGTCGCATAGCTCCCTCTCTCCTGTGTGAAGGCATCTATCAGAGATCACTCTCCCCTGCAGTACAGCTGTCTGTCTCACAGCTCCCTCTCTCATGTGTGACAACCATTTGACTCACACCTTCCTCTCTGCTGTGTGACAGCCATCTATCACAGCTCCCTCTCTCAAGTGTGACAGCTGTATGTCTCACTCCCTCCTCTTTTCTGTTTGACAGCCGCCTGTCGCATACCTCCCTCTCTCATGTGTGACAGCCATCTGTCACAGCTCCTTCTCTACTGTGTGAAAGCCATCTGTCACACAGCTCCCTCTCTCCTGTATGGCAGCCATCTGTCACAGCTCCCTTCTCGTGTGTGACAGTGTTCTGTCACAGATTCCTCTCTCTTCTGTGACAGCCATCTGTCACAGCTCCCTCTCTCCTATGTGACAGCCCTCTGTCATAGCTCCATATCTCCCGTGTGACAGCTGTCTGTCATAGCTCCCTCTCTCCTGTGTGACAGCCGTCAGTCACAAATCCCTCTCTCCTATGTGACAGCCGTCAGTCACAGATCCCACTCTCGTGTGTTACAAGCATGTGTCACAGCTCCCTCTCTCGTGTGAGTCAGCCATCTGTCACACAGCTCCCTCTCTCCTGTGTGAGAGCCATCTGTCACACAGCTTCCTCTATTGTGTGTGACAGCCGTCTGTCAGACACTTTCCTCTCTCCGGTGTGTCAGCAGCCTGTCGCACAGCTCCCTCTCTCCTGTGTGGCAGCCATCTGTCACAGCTCACTCTAACAAGTGGGATAGCCAGCTGTCACAGATCCCTCTCTCCTGTGTGACAGCCATCTTTTACAGATACCTCTCTTGTGTGTGATAGCTGTCTGTCGCACACCTTCCTCTCCAGTATGACAGCCGTCTGTCGCACAGCTCCCTCTCTCCTGTGTGAAGGCATCTATCAAAGCTCCCTCTCTCGTGTGTGACAGGCGTCTGTCACACAGCTTTCTCTTGTGTGACAGCCATCTGTCTCACACCTTCCATTCTCGTGTTTGACAGCCATCTGTCACAACTCCCTCTCTCCTGTGCGACAGCCATCTATCACATAGCTCCCTCTCTCCTGTATGACAGCCGTCTTTCACACAGCTCCCTCTCTCCTGTATGGCAGCCATCTGTCACAGCTCCCTTCTCATGTGTGGCAGTTGTCTGTCACAGATTCGTCTCTCCTGTGTGACAGACGTCTATCACAGCTCCCTCTCTCGTGTGAGACAGCCATATGTCGCAGAGCTTCCTCTCCCTCTCCCTCCCTCTCTCCCTCCCTCACTCTTCCTCTCTCCCTCCCTCTCTCCCTCTCTCCCTCCCTCTTGCTCTCTCCCTCCCTCCCTCTCTCCCTCCCTCCCTCCCTCTCTTTCTCTCTCCCATCCCCCCCATGTCTCTGTAACTCTGACTTTCAAATAAATAATATTTAAATTTTTTTTAAACATCAGTAGCACAGTAGCAGGTATTAAGTTCTCATTGAAACATCAATCGGCCAAATTGCTCCAATTTTGTTCAATAAATAACCCTGCAGTGGTTTGTTGTCTATAAGAAACACACCTAAAACAGTAAATTAAAAATGACATTTATAAATAGGGACAGAGATATTAAGCAAATGCCATAAAGAACAATAAGAAGGAAATGTACAGAAATATGCTGAGCAGGGTGTATTTTATATGTTCCGCAAATAGAATCACTTCTCAGACAAAAAAATACAATCACTACTCAGACCAAAAAGCCGTTATAGAATATGGTTAGAAGCACAATTTAGAAACGTAGTCAGCAGGTACTTTTAAATGAAACAACACAATGACCAAAAGCCACTGTGTGATAACTGTTACACCTATAAAAATCACTTGAAAAGTTCCGGAGGGAGATCCTGGCACATCCCTGTAAGGCTTAGTTCTCGCTGGTTTTCCACTGGAGTCGTTAGGACTGGTGGAAGGACAGGCAAGCAGACAGCAGTCACAGCTCAGGGGAACTGGCGCTGTGGCAGAAACGGGCGCCGGTCCCCAGCCCGGCTCTCCTGGCAGATGCCCTGGTTACGGGGTAGCAGTGGCTCAGACAGCCACGGCTTCCGTCCTGCAGGGGCCCAGGGGTTAGCACAGGTTTCATCCCAGGCACCCCCTAAGATCACGTCTAAAGTTCTCCCTTGTTTAACCCATGCCAAACACCAAAACAACCTGCAACACACATATGTGCTAAACAGAAAAAAGATTCCCAATAGAAAAAACACAATTTCTTTTAGATCGTCGGCAGCATTCCTTAAATATCTGAATGAAGTGGTGCCTGGGGAAGCCCTCGGCTGAGTCATCATTTCCCAAAGCAGGAGTGAGCACAGCAGGTGCTCCTGGTCCTTGAAGGCAACTGTGGCTCCGGCCCAGGGTGCTGGCGCTGCCCTCTGCTGCTGCAGCAGTACTGCTCAAGCCCCTCGGGGTCTCGGGCTGTGCTTGGGCCATTCGCTGGCCCTTTAGTTTCCCTGGGACGTCAACGGCTTCTCTGCCACTCTCCCTCCTCCTCCACATTTATCCACCATCAGTTTTCCCGTGAACTTACTCTGATGTGTTTGCTGCAGCTCCCCGCTGGGACTTGAACATGCGCAGGAACTGGAGCAGCTGCTTCTACCAACAGATCTTGAACACGGGCTTTCTTTTCCTCAGAGCCTTTGTAAAATGCCAGCCCAGGAAGACGCTCATGAAACGTGGACACAGAGTCACTGCCCAAACCTGAGAGCACAGCAAACAGGACACGGCCGCCATCGCCACCACAACCTCGGCGACAGCACCACCCTCGTCCCCTGGTGTCCTTTGCTCCTGTTTCTGCCTGTTTTGTGTGGGAACACTTAACAGGAGACCGGCCCCGGGGAGTGTCAGTGTGCTCAGCACCGCCCCCTTAACTCTGCAGGACAGCTCAGGAACAGCACCGCGTCCCTCTGCCAAGGCATTCTCTACCTGTGAGAGTCCACGAGGGACGCCTCTCACGCCAGCGGAACGTGCTGTGTCCGAGGCGGCGGGACCAGACCTGCCGAGGCAGAGTGCCCCGTGGTGTCTGGTGTTCAGTACCCAGGACGAGCAGCATGGCTCTGAAACGCCAGAGTTCAAGGACACGGGAGCCCCGCAGCTGTCCGTCACTGAGCTGCAGGTATGCCACACAGGAACTTGGAGAGCTTCTGTGAGACATAGTCACCCAGTGTTTCTCTCGGTTTTAACATTTCTCAAGGCTGTAGCTGGAACGTGGACCATCGCCTCAGGAAATCGCTCTGTGGACAGCAGTGTCTGTGGATTTTTTGAAAAATATATTTTTTTATTTACTTGAAAGGCAGAGTTAGAGAGGGAGGGAGAAAGGGAGGAGGTCTTCCATCCCCCGGTTCACTCCCCAATGGCTGCAGCAGCCAAGGCTGTGCCAGGCAGAAGCCAGGAGCCTGGAGCTTCTTCTGAGTCTCCCACATGAGCGCAGGGACCCAAGCACTTGGGCCATCTTCTACTGCCTTCCGAGGCACATCAGGAGGGAGCTGGATTGGAAGTGGACCATCCTGGACTTGAACTGGCGTGCATATAGGATGCTGGTGTGGCAAGTCGCAGCTTTACCCACCACACCACAATGCCGGCCCCTTTGGGTGGACAACACAGCCTCCCTACTGGGCTGTGTTCCTATGCACCTGCAGAGACGTAAAAGGGATGGAGGCTCCTTTTAACAGACCCAGAACCACATATTTGTAGGTTAACAGAGACAAGTGACCTTAGAGGATCTTACAGGGTTTATTAATAGTTTATTATTTTGATTATATTATAGCTTTCTATGCAATTTCAAACTGTAGCACAGGATAAATCTGCATTATAAAAGCCTATATTCAAATTATTTCTTTGGGTTACCTGTTACTCTTCCTTTTCCTCAATTCTAGTCTCAGGTGCACAGCCTGTCTGTGGCCCAGTGTCTCTGTTTTGGTTCACATCCTACCCTCTGCCCCCCCAGCACCAGAGACAGAGGTCACTGTCCACGTTTGTTTGATATGTTGTCCCCATTTCAACTGAGGTGAGTCATTGCTACTACCTATGGGTAAGTCTTGTCTCTTATTATCTGTCCAGTGCCGGGCTCTATCTCCACACGCTCCGCACCTCTGCCCCATGGTTTGCTGTGTTCTGGAGCTGAAAACTGCCAGATCAAGCTCTCTTCAGTCCCACCTACTATGAGAAACTACAGGGGCTGCTGGGGCAGAGCACGGAGCTTCCGCCTGTGATGCTGGCATCCCATATGGGGGCTGGTTTGCGTCTTGCTGCTCTACTTCCCACCCAACTCCCTGCCAATCGCCTTGGAAAAGCAGCAGAAGATGGCCCAAGAGTTTGGGCCTCTGCCAACCACATGAGACCTAGATGAAGCTCCTGGCTCCTGGCTTCGGCCTGGTCCAGCCTGGGGACCTTGTGGCCATCTCAGGAGTGAACCAGAAGATGGAAGATCTCTCTCTGTCTCTCCTTCTCTCTCTGTAACTCTTTCAAATAAATAAATAAATCTAAAAAAAGAAAACTTCATAATTAGCCTCCTTAGGAAGCTTTCTGCTGTAGTTGTATTTAATATTTACATAGCTATAATTTTATTAGCAATTCTCTATTTTCATTAGAATATGGCCACCAAGTATGTTTTGTAGTTTCAGTGTCTCATCTCATTTTAGAGCAGTGAATGGGGCGTGTGGCTTGATGCACTGACAGCACAGATCTGGGAGACGAGGTTGTGACTGTTGCTGTGGTCAAAATTATGTTAAATAGTTATGGGGATGCTGGGATATCACTACCTTAGGGTTCTATACCACAGCGAAAATATAGGGTCATGGTGGACAGCCGTGGGGCTGATCGCATCTCAGTGGACGATGGTCATGGCAGACAGCTACAGAGACAGTCGCCATCACAGTGGACAGTGGCCATGGCAGACAGCTACAGAGACAACCGCCATCGTAGTGGACAGTGGTCACGGCAGGCATCCTGGAGCTGATCGCATCACAGTTGACCAGTGGTCACAGTAGACAGCTCTGGAGATGGCCAGCACTCCCTCCGGCTGTACACTACAGTAAAACCACAGCCTGTGCTCATCCACAGCCTGGGCAAAGCCTTCTAAGTTTGCTCTTCATTTCTCCTGGCTGCCTTCTGGCCACCCTTCCTGCTGAGATGTTTTCTCCCTGTCCCTTGCGAAACATTCACACCTTCCCCTCCACCCCACGCCTTTCCCCGGGTGCCACGCGCCTTGCCTGGAGTGTGTGCCCGCACCCGAGGCAAGCCCCAGACCCAGAGCCTCTCGTTGCCTTTCCTGGAAGCCACCTCTGCACACGGTGAGTCTTTACGGGACAATGGCTGTGCAAACATATTTCTCTTCTGCCGTCACATCCTTCTCTGGTTGTACTCCACACTCTGCATTTCCACAAGTTCTATTCTGAAGCAGATCTCTGTCTCTGTCCACCTTCTGCTTTGCTTCATGGCCACTCATCCTGGGTTCATCTGGGAGCTCCTCACCTCCCAGGGACAGCACCTCTGCTTCGGTTTGTTGTCTCTTACGTGGGCTTTCATCGACCAGATGAATAAATTACCTGCAATCCATAGTCCTGGAAATTGTGGACATTTTAAGCAATTTAAATGATTGTTATTTTCAATGTTCCTATTGGTTATTTAGTCTTAAAATTAATTGGGTTTGAACTTAACATACAAAGGGTGTTCAAAAAGTTCATGGAAAAGATATGATGAAAAAACTATGCATGGATTGAAAACTTTTTACACCAAATAACTTCTCTTTTAATTCCATTTCCCAGTAAGTTTCTGAGGTACCTTCACATATCATGCATTCACGCATAACGGAAAATCTCCATGACAACAGATCGCAGTGGAACTGAGCCTGGGGTCCCCGGACACACTCTCGGACCTTCCGACAGCATTACTGCTGAATGCATGGGGATGCTGCGGTCACAAAGCAGCGGTCCTACTCATGGCACCGGGGAACCATCCTGGGACTCAGCCAAGAACAGGATGAGCAAGAGCCGCTGGGCCAGGAAGAAGGGAGTGGAGACGCAGGCCAGGGCGTGCTGTCCGACAGGGGTGCTCCGTGCCCCAACATCTCCAGAAGGTCAGGGAGCATCCTGCCAGCTCTGTACGTGTGCTGAGTCACAGACAAGAAAAGTTACCGTGGGAACCAGGCTGCGGGAACTGGCTGAGGGTCATGCGCCTGGCCAGACGCAGGTGGGGACAGCGGGCCGTGCACACCGCAGTGAGTCATCCCACAGCGCAGGTCAGTGCTGGCACTCATGCTTGTCCAAAGGACAAAAATGCAAATTCCACCCATCAGACCTTTACGCCTCCGTGCAAGTTCATACCACAAACCCAAATGACAAAAATGGCCTCATTTATAGTATGCCTACAATATTGCCAATGGAATCTTCTGTCCCAGTCCCCAAATCCAGGATGGCAGCTCAATTTGAGTTGTTTTGGATAAGAATGGCCGTCACACAGTTACACAGGATTCACACAGCTTCCTGCTTCCCTACCACAATAACCTATTGGCCAGAGCCCAGCCGTGGACGCAGGAAGCACGGTCACTTTTCCAGAGCAAACCTGATGTACGGAATCAGCTAGGGATCCGTGAGACCCTAAACTACCTCACTCAGTGGAAGGTGTTGTCAGCGTCCATGGACGAGGTCACCTCTCAGTCCCGGCTCATGTTAATCTCAGACTTTTCTTTAAATAGGGTCTGTCTTCAGGTACTAGTCTAGTTAGAAACTACACACAAAGTCATTTTGGAAAATTCTAGAAGTCCATGTAGATGGGAATATGCAAGTGTTTAGTCCAGCTTTGTCTCCAAGTGTACACGCGTCTTTCCTGTCGGGCTCTCCCTGGAATAAACACGGCAGCAGTATCGCTGGAAACCAGCTTTGTGCCCGACGGCCCCAGACTCACAGTGTCCATCTTCCTCATGCAAAGCTCTGAGCACGGCAGAACAGCACGATCTTAGAATTCAAGGGAGCGAGGACCCGAGAGCGTCGGTCACCTCAGCGTATGAGGACGACAGTCGTGTGGC
Source organism: Oryctolagus cuniculus (assembly GCF_051225735.1). Taxonomy (NCBI): domain Eukaryota; kingdom Metazoa; phylum Chordata; class Mammalia; order Lagomorpha; family Leporidae; genus Oryctolagus; species Oryctolagus cuniculus. Next base: position 3,281,856 of record NC_142872.1, on the reverse strand, counting down.
AGTGGGATCAGTGATCCGATCACTGGGCTCGCCCCAGTGGATGTCGGCTGCCCACCCGCCCATCTCTCTCTGTGGAAGCCTGGAGCCCCTTTGGAGGGAGAGGAGCACCAGCACCCCCACAGCTCTCGCGCATCAGCGGTGCAGAGCGACAGCCTCACTCGGAGGCATGGAGGACAGGCAGTCCTCTCAACAAACATGCTTCATCAACTGCTGTCTGGAGGTGCCTTGATCCCGGCCTCACAGCATGGAGTCATTGCTGACAGGTTCTGCATTTAACAGTAAAAAAAAAAAAAAAAAAAAAAAAAAAAAAAAAAAAAAAACAAGGCAATCAGAGACAACCTCAGGAGGGTATCTTATGTCTGTGAAATAAGCAAATATTTCTTAAACTGGTCATAAAACAAGGAAAACAAGGATGCACTGAACTCTTAAAAATAGATGACTTCTGGGGCTGGTGCTATCCTTAGCGGGTGAAGCCACCGCCTACAGCATTGGCATTCCACTGGGTGCAGCTTCGAGTCCTGGCTGTTCCATTTCCAATCCAGCTCCTTACTAATGCTCCTGGGAAAGCAGTGGAAGGTGCCCCAAGTCCTTGGGCCCCTGCACCCACGTGGGAGACCTGGAAGAAGCTCCTGGCTTCGACGTGGCCCAGCCTTGAACCAGTGGATGAAAGATCGCCACCCCTCTCTTTTTCTCTGCCTCTGGCTCTCCCTGTCTGTTACTCTGCCTTTCAAATAAATAAATATATCTTTTAAAAAAATACCCAACTTCTGTGAATCAAATCACTATTAAGACACAGAAAAGGCAAGGCACAGAGTGGGGACAATTTGTACATGTTTTGGGGTACCATGTGATGTCCTGATGCGTGGATACATCGTGTGATGGTCACATCAGAGCAAACCCATCTACTGCCTCTATCATTTACCTGTTCTTCACTGTGGAGATATTACAAATCCTTTCTTGCATTTTTGTAAAAAATGCAGTGCATTATTGTTATCTACATTCACCCCTGTGTTCACTGGAACACAAGAACTCCTCTCTCCTTTCTAACTCACGAATGTCACCCAACTTCATTACCACCTACTACAGTCCCGAGGCACTTAAGGACAAGGCCATGCTCTGAGAAGTGGGTCCTCAGTGGATTTTGGGTGTGGACCTCGTGGGACACACTTGGACTTTCACAGGCTAAGATCAGACCTCGTCACCAGGAGGTACAGTCTCATGGCATCACCATGACACCTACAGCCCGTGCTGACTGAAAGGCTGCACACGGCACATGCTGTTTGTCACTCTAAGACGCCCAGATCTCACCATAACTAATTAACACGGCAAGAATACCATTCTACATGGTTATTCTGGTCTCAACTAGTTGGCCGTCTCGCTCTGTTTGAGACTTGTTTCTCTCCTGAAGTGGACTTGACACGTATTTTGTATATCATCTTGTTTTGCTTTATTCATGATGAAATGTCATGAATAAAAGCATAAGAAAATTAAAATTTCCCATAATGCAACCACCTCAATGGTATCATGTTTAGCAGTCTGTTTTGTGCTGCCTCGCAGGTTTTCACATGTGCACATGAGAGTTTTGATGAAATGAGATTACCTTACACACTTGAAAGGTCAGTCTCTCTAGTCCGTATGATTTGAGTGTCTCCTCCTCAGTAATAAGTAAGTGCACACCCACAGTGGGATGCTCTCTAGTTTTCCTCTTAGGGAAGTTCGCCCGCAGTGACTCAGATATGTATTAATTCATATATTTAGATTTTTATATATTTGCTACAGTTTTGTTCATTCATAAAGACTCTTGGTAGATTTGATTTATATAAAGGAGGAGGAGCTTTCATTCCAAAAATATACAAAGGTGCAGCAACCCGCCTGCGGGGTCCATTCTTAAGCACACTCACTGAATGTACGAATTAGTCAACACACCTTGTTTTTACTTTTCTATACAGATAACCAGTCCCATTCTAACAGTCTCTAAGTTATCCAACTGAAACCCATGTCTACTTTTATTGCTCTCACTTTAAAAATGGTTATACATGGCACATGTTGCTGTTGCCTACCCAATAAATACCTATTTTCTTTCTTTTAAAAGTTTGTTTTTGAAGTAGTCAATTCATTTTAATTTTATTTGTAAGGTAGACAGAGACAGAAACAGAGGAGAGATCTTCCATCTGCTGATTCACTCTCCAAATGCTACAACAGCCAGGGCTGGATGAGGCCAAAGCCAGGAGCCCGGAGCTCCATCTGGGTCTCCCACGTGGGTGGCAGGGACCCAAGTATTGAGCCGTCATCTGCTGCTCCCCAGGGTGCATTAGCAGGACGCTGGGTCAGAAGCAGAGCCGCCAGGATCAAACAAGGCACTCCCACACGACAGGCAGGACTTAACTGCTGCAGCCAACACCCACCCCCACTTTCTCTTTCCTAAATGAAGAGTCCCATCTTCGCTCAGGGTCAGCGTGAGAAATCCTCCGTCTCCCAGCCTCCCCTGGGACAGGACAAGTGTGGCCCTCCCCGTTGCTTATTTATGGAAGCAGAATTCTGCTGTGCTGACATCCAAGCAGCAGAGCCAGAGCACCCGGCCCCAACCCAGCTTCCGACTGGAGACAGAAAGCGCCGCATTTTATGCCCGTATGGCTGTCACTGCAGCCATTGCTGTCATGGCAATATCACGAACTTGCCTGTCATGCCAGCCAGGTGACACCAGTGTGCACAGCCAGCCTCATCACGGCACAGGAGGGATGCTGGGACAAACAGAAGGCAGCAGGCGCAGCCTAGGGCGTTCATGCTCCCTTGTTAAAGAGCTGCTTTCAGCCCACAGACAAGATCAAGTTCACAGGCGTTTGATAGCCACCAGTTGGCAGCCCAGCCTCCTGCACCCGGAGCATTGGGAAGATGCCCGAGGGCTCCTTGATAGCCCGAGATGCTGCCCTTGTGGAGGTCACAGTTTACCTCGGATGTCACAATGAATGAAACAGTGCTGGGGCCGGCCCGTGGCTCGGCGGACTAAACCGCAGCCTGCAACGCTGGCCCCCGTAGAGGGCTGGCGCAAGTCCAGGCAGCTCCGCTTGGAATCCAGCTGCCTGCTAATCGCCTGGGAAAGCAGAGGAAGACGGCCCAGTGCTCAGGCCCTGCACCCACATAGGAGCCCCAGAAGAAGCTCCCGGCTCCTGGCTTCAGCCTGGCACTGCCTTGGCCATTGAGTCCATTTGGGGAGTGAAACAGGTGATGGAAGATCTTTCTCTCAACATCTCTTCTCCTCTCTTTCTGTAACAAATGAATAAATTAAAAAAAATTTTAAAAAAGTGTTACTAAGGTACCCAGTGTTACCCTAATGATGTGTTTTGAAAAATGCACTATGAGGCTGGCGCTGTGGTGCAGTGGGTTAACCCCTGGCCTGAAGCATCCCATAGGGGCACCAGTTTGAGACCTGGTTGCTCCTCTTCTGATCCAGCTCTCTGCTATGGCCTGGGAAAGCAGTAGAGGATGGTCAAGGCCATGGGCTCCTGTACCAACATGGGAGACCGGGAAGAAGCTCCTGGCTCCTGGCTTTGGATCGGCACAGCTCTGGCTGTTGCAGACAATTGGGGAGTGACCCAGCGGATGGAAGACCTCTCTCTCTCTCTGCCTCTATCTGTCTTTCTGTCTCTCCTTTCTCTGTGTAACTCTTTCAAATAAATAAATAAATAAATCTTAAAAAAAAAAAAGAAAAATGCATGGGAACAAAGACTGGGAGTCTGGGAATGTTTCTGATGGAGATGAACCTTGAGCTCACAACATGAAGAGTGAACAGGACTTGGGTGGACACAGGGCAAGGTGAAGAACTTGGGGAAGCCCTCAAGGGAACCCACAGTGCAGACACAGTGGTGGGAAGGAACCAGTGTGTGGGGGAAGGGGAGGATGGCCTCAGAGAGAAAAGCAAGCATCGGGAGAATGGTGGAGACTGGGCGTCCATAGGTAGGGTGGGACCGCAGCACATAGACTATGGAAGACAGGGTGCAGGTTACCGACAACAGGAAAGGCGTGAACATATGGAAACAAAACAAGCCTCAAGGGCAGAACGTGCGGTAGCAAAAAAGCAGTCCGTGAGAAAAATAATCAGGAGGAGTGAGAGAACAGGGCACACGACCCCAGGTGCTGTGTGTCGGTCCAGCCTCCAGCTGACTTCTGTGGACAGTACAAATTTGATAAGCACCTATCACGTCTCAGCAATTAAACCCGGTCTCGGAGTTGCAATCCTAAAACAAACTGACCACAAGCACGCCATGGCTAGCAGACGGGAGAGAGAAGACCTTCCGACGTCTGAGGTTCCTTCTTGACCGAGCGCTCTCCACGCAAGCGGAGATCTGCAGTGAGGACACCCACACAGGGCACAGGCCGCATTGTTGTGGAAGTGCTAATGCACAGGCAGATGCCAGGTGAGCGATGGACAGGAGAGGCAAACCGATTAGCGGAGGAGAAGAAAGCCATATTCCTAGAAACCTCAGGACGCGAGTCCAGCTCTCAGAGGGGGCACCACGCAAACCGGAAACCAGTGCCCTGGCCTCCCGTGGTGAGAGCAGCAGTCCATCAATGGACACGACGAGTGGCGAAAACCCGAGGTACAGCTGAGGAAAGAACTTCAGAGGGTGTGGGATCCACAGGAACAAAACTAGGAAGCCAACCACAGCGTACAAGAGAAAACCTCACCGAGCAGAGAGACACACCTGCCCTTGGTTACGAAGACTGAAAGCCACAAGCTCATTAACCAGCATGTCACAGCTGACATACTTGGCCTTTCTGGAACCCTGTGTCGTCATCGGTAAGAGGGGATGATAATACAATGTGCCTAGGGAGCCGTTACAAAAATGAGTTAACATCTGTAAAGACTTAGACTCTGGTAAGCACAGTACAAGTGATGGAGAGAAAGAGAGAGAAAGAGAAAGAGAGAGAATCAGGCAATTGATGTATTTTTAGTGAAAGGGGTAGGAGAAGACAAGCTTCTTCATTGGGGAAAAAATAACCCAGAATAATAATCAGAATAACCAAAATAATAATAATAATCAGAATAACCAAAATAATCAAAATAACCCAGAAAAATCACATAATCAGAAGATTGATGGCAGTGCAAATGAAGAATCCATACACAGACCCTGGGCATTTGCTATAAGAGAAATACGGCATTTCCAGTCAGTGGGGGTGTGGAGTCCCCGACACAGGAGTTAACAACACTGCAGTGCTCACCAGGGACAGGCGAGTCATGAATCCAGCAGACAGCTCGCAGCCTGCTGGGAGTGTGCGGGTCAGCACACTGTAGACAGCACTGCTGAAGACCCCAGAGGAGGCCGACACAGCCAGCTAGTCCTCTGGCTGGACATAAGGCAGCTTCCAGGTGTGTGTGTGTGTGTGTGTGTGTGTGTGTGCATCCTCCCCCCCCCACACCAACCCCCCCACCCCAAATAACAACACAAACCACAAAACTACCCATGACCTCTTCCGTGGACTTGATCATGTGAAACGGCAGACCCAGCTCTGGGGCAGCACTTGTCTAAGCGTGGAATCTCTTACTGTGATATGAAGTGAAATCGGAGGTGCACAATGTATTGTGATCTGCACACATGTGAGAAAAATAAGAAGTGTGATGTCTGCACACACACAGGCGCAGTGGCAAGAGTACACCTGGAATCACACAGCAGCAGCTGCCTCTGGGCCGTAGACCACCTTCCCCATTTTTTTAAGGTTTATATTTATTTATTGGAAAGGCACAGTTAGAGAGAAATAGGGAGAGAGATTCCAGATGAGCTCCGTCCTGGTCTGGCACATGGGTGGAGGGAGCACGAGCTCCTGGGCCATTTCTGCTGCTTTCCCCGGAGCCGGAGCAGAGCTAGGACTTGAACCGGTGCCCATGTGGGATGCTGGTGTTACAGTAGGCGGCCTGACCCGCTCAGCCTCAGTGGGCGTATATCCACGTCCTCCTCTGCCTTCAAGGAGCATGGGGAAAGGAAGCAGTGGAAGGAGGCTGGGCTGGAAGGAGCAGTGACCGTGGGGCTTCACCAGGAGTTAGCATCAAGAGCTTGTCTTCTTGACAGAGGCAATGTTCACTTTGCTAGCGTGGTTAACAGCGCCCCTTGTGGACTGAGCAGTGTAATGCAAACATGGCCAACTTATTTCCTTGACATAAAAGACAGCAATTCGCACTGTTGCCATGTTCTGTTTTCCTCTGGGTAGGATCTAATCTTATTTCAAATCTAAGCCAGCTGCTTGCTTATATGGAGAATAAATGGATTAAGACAGATAATGAGAACTGAACAGAAAAAGTTGGACTCCCATCAGAACCAAACAACTCAGGGCACAACACCCCTGATGGGAGATTTGCTGCTAATACCACACGGAACGAGTCCCTTCTCCACGTGCCTGCACTTCCCGGGCCCAAGTGAAAATAAAATCATCTGGAGAAAACTTGTGGAGGTTGACCATGGGCTGGAACTCTGACCACATAAAAGGAATACGTCACAGGTGTTCTCTCATGGGACAGTCACTTGGCCAAAGAGACAGGTGGGTCAGACAGTAATGACCACACAAGGGGCAGTTTCCAGTTGAAGGTGTATGAACACTCCCATTGATCCCTTCTCCCAACTGAGCCCCAATGAAGTCATAGTAACAGATCACTAATTCTGAAGGTACAGCCTACATGGAAAACAGGACAGAAGAAGAATTATGGTCAGGAAATTTACAGCAATGAAACCCAGAAGGCCGCGTGGTGAAGAACAGCAAACCTGAGATTTCATAAACTTAGGGCCACTCCAGAGAACTCCCCTTCCAGTCTGCTGAGACTGCCAGGGTTGCAAACACGGAACAGACACGGCGTCACTCATCCTCCCATTTAGAGATGCTTTTTTAAAAAAATTTTTTATTTGACAGGTAGTTATAGACAGTGACAGAGAAAGGCAGAGAGAAAGGTCTTCCTTCCATTGGTCCACTCCCCAAATGGCCGCTACGGCCGGCGATGCACCCATCCGATGCCAGGAGCCAGGTGCTTCTTCCTGGTCTCCCATGTGGGTGCAGGGGCCCGATCCCTTGGGCCATCCTCAATAGCTTTCCTGGGCCACAGCAGAGAGCTGGACTGGAAGAGGAGCAACTGGGACAGAACCAGCGCCCATATGGGATGCCGGCGCCGCAGGTGGAGGAGTAACCAACTGAGCCACGGTGCAGGCCCCTAGAGATGCTTCTTTTGATACTGAGGTTTTTTCTTCAAGTGATAAGTATTAATTCCACTGAAATGCTGGAAGGGTTGGATGTGTGCTCCTCTCCAGGACGGCCAGGTACACATCTGTGCACACAATTGGCATCCACAAGACTTCCTCTGAGGCTGGTAATTTCCCTGACTAGTAACAGAATCAGAGCACACATTTCATAAAATATATTCTACATGAGATTGTAAACCCCCAAATGCCAACAGTCCCCCATTCTCCCTCACAGCGCTTAGAGCAAGTGGGGGAAACTGGAGGCCAGAACGACCTGTGGACATTTGTGCAGGGGCCGGACAGAGCCTCCATATCTCATGTGGCTGCATGATCACCTCCCTCCCAAGAGGCCCACGGCGAGACCTGTGTAGATGGAAGAAAACAGAACAGAGAAAGAGAAGTTCCCACCCTGCACACTTGACTCTCGCATGGTCCCTGGTCTAAGGGTGCAGATAAGCAACCGGGCGCTGGCTCAGGGCACCGCTGGGAGGTCAGGGTCCTTCCAGACATGGCCAGCGGGCCAGCCGCAGCCAGTCCTCAGCCTCTCTTACGTCAGCCCCGGACTCCCAGGTTTCCCCAGGCTCTGCAAGGGTCGCTCTTGGTTTTATTCAGAAAGACGGTGTCCTAACAATGTGTTTTCAATCTTCCTTAGCAAGTGGTAAGCTTAGCTGAGTTTCAGATACGTTAGCAGTGGTCTCTTCTGCCTCCGACTTTACACTCTGCTGAAAGGACAGGAAATCTAGAAACAGAGCTAAATTCACACTGAGAATGAATAAGGCCTAAAGGCTGAACATCGAAAATCCTGAACAGTTGGACTTTTTAATGCATGGTGCTTGGGCAGTTGGAAAACATACAATTAGATCCACATCCCAGACTAAACCACAGAGTAGATTCTAATGATGAAACGGATACCTGGAAAATATAAAAGTGGAAGTAATAGAAGAATTCCTTTATTACCTTGGGTTCGGAGAGGACTTTCTAGGACTCAGCATTCAGAAATGTAAAAGAGCAACTAAATCACAACAATACAGACTCCTGTCTGGCAAATTTCAGTGAGACCTAAGAGAAATGGTACTCCTGGAATACAGATTTGCAACTCGTATCACAGGAGACAATGTCTCTAATTCCAAATACTGCTTAGTTATAAATAAATAAAAGGTCAACAAATTTACAAACAGGTAAAGATAGTAATAGGGAATTCATAGAAAAATAAATATGATTATTGTTTTACATGTAAAATTATTTAATTCAAATCATAAATGAAAAATGTATCTTGAAACGACACTACGATACTGTTTCTCATTTATCCTTAAAAATCCAAGTGTGACAACACATTCTAGTGGCAAAGCCATGGGAAAGGAGTAAGAAACAGCACAATTGATGCAGGAATCTGACAATATTTGTCAAATGCACTTGCCCTTCAACCTAGTCATCACATTTCTGGGAGTTTAAGATACAACTAAATTAGTACACGCACCCATAAACTATGTGTAGGACTCTGCATTGCAGCACTGCTGTTATAACAAAAGTAGAAAACAGCCCAGGTACACATCAAGAGTTCCTGGCTAACTGAATCACAATGCACTCCCAGACAGAAACACCACTCGCTACCTCAACCAATATTCGGGTAGAGGCTAGAAGGCCTTACCCAGCAGGGAACCAGGCACATCCCTGAACCACGGGGGCCTCGTGCAGTGGGAAAGGGTAAGTGGGAGGCCCCCTCTGTCCCCACCCTGGCCACAGGCAGCTGAGTCACTTCCTGCTGGAGACGCCGAGGGCCTGCAGACCAGGTACTCTCTGCCCTCGGTCCCAGGAAGCACCGGGGAGAGGGCCCTCAACAGGGAACCCTCATAGTAAAGGACTCAAGAACTGAAATTAAAAATACGGGAACGCAGCAGGTAGAAGGAGGAATCTCTGAGCTCGATGACAGGTCTCTTGAAATAACGCAGTCAGATTAAAAAAAAAGAAAGAGGTATTGGTATGGTATTTAGCCCATTGGTTAAGACACCCACATCCCATATTGGAGTCACTGGGTTTGAAACCCAGCTCTGGTGCCTGGCTCCAGCTTCCTCCCAGTGTAGACCCTGGGTGCCAGTGGTGACAATTCAAGTCGCCCATGTGGGAGACCTGAAAGAACAAAGAAAACATCTGAGACTTACGACACATTGTTTAGGGAGTAAGCCTTTGCATTGTGGATTTTCCAGGAGGACAAGAGAAGGAAAAGTCATAGAAAACCTATGCAGCGAGACAATTGGTGAGAACTTTCCAAATTTCGGGAAAGACATGGACATCTGGGTGCAGGAAGCTCAAAGCACCCTTAATAGATTCAACCAAGAAAAGATGCTCTCCAAGGTGTGTAACAGCCAAACCAAAACGTACAAGACAGAGAGAGAATTCTAAAAACAGCAGGAGCAAAGCAAATCACTTACAAGGGATCCCCTCAAGGCCAGCAGCAGACGCCTCTGCAGAAACCGTCCCGCCAGGAGAGAGCCAGATTTCTTCTCAGCCCTGGGAGAAAACAATTGCCAACTAAGAACACTACACCCAGCAAAGCTACCCCTCAGAAATGAAGGAGAAATACTTTCTACGGCAAGAAAAATGGGGGATTGCATCACCACCAGACCGGCCCTACTGGAAAAATTTAAGGGAGTCCCATACCAGAAGCAAAAGTGTAACTACCATCACGAAAGCACATGGAAGTGCACAACGCAACAGAGAGCAGATACACAAGAAAGAAAGAGGAGAGAATCCAGCACACAATACCACCAAACCACACAACCACACAGTGCAACTCACAATACCACCAAATCACACAATCATACAGTCCAACACACAATACCATCAACCACACAATCACAGTCCAACATAAAATACCACCAAAGCATACAACCACAGAGTCCAACACACAATACCACCAAAGCATACAACCACACAGTCCAACACACAATACCACCAGACCACACAGTCCAACACACAATACCACCAAAGCATACAATCACGCAGTTCAACACACAATGCCACCAGACCACACAACCACACAGTCCAACACACAATACCACCAAACCAAACAACCACACAGTCCAACACACAATACCACCAACCACACAATCACAGAGCCTAACACACAATACCACCAAAGCATACAACCACACAGTCCAACACACAATACCACCAGACCACACAGCCCAACACACAATACCACCTAAGCATACAACCACACAGTCCAACACAATACCACCAGACCACACAGCCCAACACACAATACCACCAAAGCATACAACCACACAGTCCAACACACAATACCACCAAAGCATACAACCACACAGTCCAACTCACAATACCACCAGACCACACAACCACACAGTCCAACTCAGAATACCACCAACCATACAATCACATAGTCCAACACACAATACCACCAGACCACAAAACCACATGGTCCAACACACAATACACCAGACTACACAACCACACAGTCCAACTCACAATACCACCAACCACACAACCACACAGTCCAACACACAATACCACCAACCACGCAACCACACAGTCCAACATACAATACCACCAGAGCAACCACACTGTCCAACACACTATATCACCAGACCACACAACCACATGGTCCAACACACAATACCACCAGACCACACAACCACACAGTCCAACTCACAATACCACCAGACCACACAACCACACAGTCCAACTCACAATACCACCAGACCACACAACCACACAGTCCAACTCACAATACCACCAACCACACAACCACATGGTCCAACACACAATACCACCAGACCACACAACCACACAGTCCAACTCACAATACCACCAGACCACACAACCACACGGTCCAACACACAACACCACCAAACCACACAGATGGACAAAGAGGAACAAGGGATCAGAGGATGCACAAGATAATTAGAAGAAAATGACCAGGGCCGGCGCTGTGGTGCAGTAGGTTAATCCTCCGCCTATGGTGCCAGAAGGAAGACCTTTCTGTCTCTACCTCTTCCTGTAACTCTAACTCTCAAATAAAATAAATAAAATCTTTAAAAAGTGCTTATAAAAAAAAGAAGAAAATGACCACAATGACTGGAGTGTGTCTTAATGGCGATGATAAGCTTTAATATCAATGGATTAAATCCTGCAATTTAAATATATAGACTAGCCAAATGGATCTTTTATAAAATATCTATTTTATTTATTTGAAAAACAGAGTAACAAAGAGAAATAGAGCCAGAGAGAGAGAGAGGTCTTCTATCTGCTGGTTTACTCCCGAAATGACTGCAATGTCGGAGCTGAGCCTATCCGAAGCTGGAGCCAGGAGCTTCTTCCAAGTCTCCCCCGTGGGTGCAGGAACCCAGGGAGTTGGGCCGTCTTCTACTGCTTTCCCAGGACATAACCAAGAACTGGATGGAAGTGGAGCATCCGGGACTTGAACTGGTGCCCATTGGGGATGCGGGCACTGCAGGCTGGGGCTTTAACCTGCTGCACCACAGCACTAGCCCCAGTGGATCTTTTCTTTTTTTTTTTTAAAGACCCAATGATACACTGTCTACAAGAAACTCAATTGCCAGTAAAGACACATGTGGACTGAAAGTAAAAGAGCAGAGGAAGATAGACAATTAAATGAAACAGTGAGCCGAGAGGAGTAAGCTCCCATCAGACAAAACAGAATTTAATCAGAAACTGTAAAAAGAGACAGAGAAGGCCATGATAAGGGACTAATTATACAAGAGGAATAACAAGAGTGTGTGTGTGTGTGTGTGTGTGTGTGTGTATGTATATATATACATATATATGCATCCAGTGGTGGGGCAGAGAGTTACATAAAGCAAATCAGGTCTTAAAGGAGAGATGGCCCATAACACAGAAACAGTTAAGGTCCTCAACACTTCATTTTCATCAATGGACAGAATGTACAGATAAAACAATCAACAAGGAGCCACATGAATTAGACTACAAGGCAGATCCTAAGGTCCTAAGAGACGTTTGGAGAACGTCCAACACTTGCAGGACACACATTCTTCTCATCAGCACGTGAAACATTCTTTAGGCTAGGCTACATGAAAGACCACAAACAAGTCTCAAACATTTTCTAAAAATTGAAATCACAGCATATATCTTCTCTGATGACAATGGAATAAAACTAGAAATCAATAAGAGAAAATTAAGAAATTTATGTAAATGCATGGAAAGTAAACAACGTTTTCTTGAATGAGGAAATCAAAAGGGAAATTAAAAAATTTCTTGAGCAGCCAGAGCTGTAGCACAGAGGGTTAAAGCCCCAGCCTGCAGCACCAGCATCCCATATGGGTGCCGGTTTGAATCCTGGCAGCTCCATGTTCAATCCAGCTCCCTGCTAACGTGCCTGGGAAAGCAGCAGAGGATGGCCCAAGGGCTTAGACCCCAGCACCCACATGGGAGACCTGGAAGAGGCTTCTGGCTTCGACATGGCCCAACCCTGGTCATTGCAGCAATTTGGGGAGTGAGCCAGTGGATGGAAGAAGACCTCTCTCTCTGCCTCTGTCTTTCAAATAAATAAAATAAATCTTAAAAACAATTATTGAAACAAATGAAAACACAACATACCAAAACCTGTAGGAATCAGCAAAAAACAGTATCAGGAGGAAAGTTTATAGCAGTAAGTACCTACACATTAAAAAAAAGGAAACATTCTAAATAAACAACTCAAGCACCTGGGAAGTCAAGAACAAGTCAAACTCAGAATTAGAAGGAAAGAAATACCAGAGCAGAAGAGAAATGAAATAGAAACTGAAAAGAACATGTATACAAAAGACGAGTGGACCAAAGAGCTGGCATTTTGAAAAGATGAACGAAACTGACAGCTGTTTAGCCAGACCAACCAAGAGAAATGGAAGATCCAAGTAAATAAACTCAGAGAGGAAAAAGGAGGCCTTCCAGCTGGGACCACAGGAAAACCAAGGATCCTATGTGATGACTGTGGACAAGTGCATTCCCACAAATGGGAAAACCTGGAGGAAATGGAGGTGATCTCTCAACGTGATCACGAGCCACAGGAAGCCTGAACAGATGAACAACTAGCGAGGAAATTAACCAGTGATAAACTCTCCTAGCAAAGAAAGCCAGAATCGGATGGCTTCACTGCTGGATTCTAGTAAACTTTAAAAGGAGAACGAATTTTTCTAGAACTATCCCAAAACATTGAAAGAAATGGAATCCTTCCAATCTCGACTATGAGGTCAACATTTCCTTGATACCAAAGCCAGACAAGGAGACAACAAATAAAGAAAACCACAGACAAATATCCCTGTTGAACACAGATGTAAAAATGTATGAGAAAACAGGAAACCAAATCCAACAGCTCATCCAAGACTGGTCAAAGAGGACTGATCCCAGGCACGCAAAGCCAGTCAGAACATACAAATCAGGAGCCACTCCGGTGGTGCAGCTGGTTAAGAGTGCCGGTGGCTCAAGGCCTGAGTTCTGGTTGCCCTCTCCCTGTCTCTCCCCTCCCTCTGTCACTGTGCCTTTCAAATAAATAAAAAAATAAATAATTTCTAAAAATATATTTAAAATTAAAACTATGCAAATCAATACATGTAATCATCACATCAACAGGATGAAGAACAGAAGTCTTATGATCATCTTAGCAGATGCAGAAAAATAATTCAATAAAACCCAACCAGACTTCGTGGTTGAAACCTCAACAAATAAGGGATAGGCACACACACATCAGCACGAGGATAGCTACACGCGCCCAACTCACAGGCAGCATCACGCCAAACGGGGAAAAGCTAAAATATTTCCTCTGAGACCTAGAGCTAAACAAGGCTGTCCAGGTCACCACTCCCACCCAACCCAGAACTGGGTGCTTCAAGCAATCAAGCAAAAGAACGAAGTACCAGCCAACCCACCGCCTCTGCTCTCAGATGGCTTGACCTTGTGTGAAGAGAAACCTTGGCCTGTAGCAACCAGAGCTGTGGTACACATGCGGGGCTCCGGACAGCCAGGTTCAGCCGAGCTCTTGGAAGGTGGTTTTGGACCAGGACTGCTGACACGGCATCATTTCATCTCTTGGTGCTCAGAGCTTAAGGTTGAAGCGGGTAAATAACCTGCCTAAGATGATGGAGGCACTGGGACTTGGAACATCTGTCATTATTTTTCCTTTCATTTGTTTGTATTAGGAACAAAGCTTCCAATTGGGGCAAGTCAGCCCGAGCATGCCCCAAATTATACATCTCTTCCCTCTCTTATTCCCACTTTTATGTTTAACAGGGATCACATTTCAGTTAATTTTCAACACTTAAGAATAACTGTGTGATAATTACAGAATTAAACCAGTCATATTAAGTAGAACAGACAAAAAAAAAAAAAAAAAAAAAAAAAAGGAACAAAGCTTCCATGATCTAAAATACTGATTAACTAAATAGTCATTTCCTCAGTTGTATGCTTTCAAACGTTACATTCAGGATAAGCTTTAAGAGAGTCTGTGAGTGGAGTATGTGGGCAGCAGGTGCCCTTGGCTAACCACACAATGACAATGTTGAGAGTGGTGATAGTGGGTGGCAGACGGGACGATTCTCACTGCACATCCACATAGCAAAGACTGTGCTTGCCTCACACAACCAGGAAGGGTGCAGTTATGAGAAGACAGAATTTGCTTCCTGACCATCAAAAAAAAGATGCTTGCATTCCCAGTAGGGAATTTCTTAATTAAAAAAAAAATTCTTGAAAGCAATACAATTTGATAGGTTTAATTTCTACTTAATAAATAGTCTTATATTTGAAACTGTCTCTGTGAATTATTTGACACTGGTTATTTGCATATTTCTGCCGTCTACCCTTGTGGCACCAAACTCTCACCGTTGAACATCAAAGTGAGCTGCAAGCCACACTGTCTTAGTTTCCCTGGCTCACAACTTATTTCTGTAATTCATGTGTTCTGGAAACACAAGGCTGGTGCATATTCCTAGAGTGTTTTGGAAAATTTCTGGAGTGTTTTGAACTAGACATAAGAAGGGCATCATGCAAAGCAGTGACACCTGTTAAGGGATCTGCACAGCGGAGATGACCTCAGGACTGGGCGACTTCTGGCCTGGGAGGGTGGAGGAGTTTAAGTTAGAGGCCCCTGGGTAAATCGCCTCTTTGTAGTCGCTCTTCGACAGAGGCTGGCCAGAGCAATAAAGTGATGTGCACTGCGAGATAACGAGAGAAGCAAGGACACAGCACGGAGACAGCACCAAGGCCCCTGCCAACACCTTCAAGATTTGCTTCAACCAATGAAAAGGCAGGCGACAAAACCCTGGACTTTGATACAGAACGTGACTATGCTCGGTCCTCCCCCGATATAATTCAGGCACTTGATTCACTCAAACTGCCCTCTTGATGAGGAAATCAGTCATTGCAGAGTGGACTGAGATGCATCAGTAACAGGAGCTGGGGCTTACTTGTGGGTGGGGGGTCAGATAGTTCTCTTTTTTTCTTTTTTAAAAAAGATTAATTTATTTATTTGAAAGACAGGTTCTTTCCCCAAATGGCTACAATGGCCAGGGCTAGGCCAGGCCAAAGGCAGGAGCCTGGAACTCCATCCATGTCGTCCATGTGGGTGGCAGGGGCCAGGCACTCGGGCCATCTTCTGCTGCTTTCCCAGGTACATTAGCAGGGAGCTGGTCAGAAGCAGAACAGCCAGCACTTGAGGCGGTGGCTGAACCCACTGCATCCAAATGCTGGCCCCAACACTGGTCCGGGACCAGGTATTTCCTGTGCTATTGATACAGTTTTCCCACTCAGTGTAACATAAAAACCAGTCTTCTCCAAATGAAAGCAGCTATTTCCAGAGAATATGGACGACATTAGACACAATGACTCTATCAGCATTAATGTCTTGCTTCTGCTGCCTGAGCTGCAGCACAATGGTTAAGGAAGGGTCATCAGGGCAAAGGTCATCAGAATTCTGCACAATGTTCTCTCAAAGCTTCAGGGAGGCTGGCGCTATTTCAAAGTAAAAATAGGAAATATTAGAGCACAGCAAAATTATACAAAATAACTCACATATAGTAAGTATGCAATAATTATAATTATATTTTCAAGTCACATTTAATATCAAGTCAATATGCCCATAATGCAAGGAAATTACTGTTATTTGAAATCAGAGATTTCAGACCTTATTGGCCCTAGATGTAAAAATCAGTGTCCCCTAATGCAAACACCACTTCAATTCATTTTGAAATTTCACTTCGACACAATTCCACTTGGCCATATTCAGGAAAATAAAAGTCAATAGTTTGAGAATATTAATAATCATAATAAAACAGAAGTACAAATCAATAAAATCTCATTTGATTCTCTACATTTCAATTATCCCATTGACTCTCTGTGTAAGAGAAATCAAAGTTTACTGGTTATATATTTTCTTGGGATTATGTGGTAGACAAAGAGCATTTTGCTACCTATACATCTAGTAGCCAAAATGTTTTTTTAGGACTTAGCTAAAGTTCCTCTGATGCTAGTAAGACCTATCAGAGGCCAAAGCAAACAAATACAGAAGCAAAAAGCTCTTAACTTCCAAATTCCTACAACAATGCCTTCAAAAACGATTTGTTTCATTGTTCACAGTGAGAGGTTCTAAGGACAAGCATTAAGATTTTGTTGGGGCCCATGCTATTGTGCTGTAGGTTAAACCCATGATGCCTGTGATGCTGGCATCCCTTATGAGCACCGGTTCATGTCCCAGATGCTTCACTTTCCAATCCAGCTCCCTGCTATGGCCCAGGAAAGCAGCAGCAGAAGGCCTCAGTGCTTAGGCCCCCACACCCACGTGGGAGACCCAGAAGCAGCTCCAGGCTGCTGGCTTTGGATCAGCTCAGCTCTGGCAGATGCGGCTATTTGAGGAGTGAACCAGTGGATGGAAGACCTCTCTCTCTGGCTCTGCCTTTCTCTGTAACTGTTTCAAATAAATAAAATAATTTTTTAAAAAAATAGTGAAAACAAAGGTTGTCCACCTGCAGCCCTTCTTGGAGTGCTCATTACCAAGTAAATGAAGCCCACACCTGTGACAGCACCAAATCCTGACCCGTAGACACCAGGGAAAGCCCGCATGGGGGAAACCCTCAGGAAAGCAGTCATGGAAAGCAAAGCACGTTAACTCTGCAAGCAACTGTGCCAAGACCAGACACAGCCGGTTTCCATGGAATGGAGCAGAGACATCTGTTTCTGCAGCCCATTGCCCTCAGAAGTGTTTACAAAAGCCAGCTCCATTTAAGAGTAATGAGACCTCTCCAGTATCAAACACAGTTTTGGAAGATAAAGGTTTAAGTCTTCTCATTGTGAACATTCCAGGAATAGAACATCTCAAAACTGAGTCGTGGGAAACCTTGAGAAACAGTCGTGATCCACACTGGTCCCTTCACAGATATCTGACCTTGGAACGTCAGCAGTTCCTCTGTTACATTCAAACGCCCTCCCTTGATGCTAAGATGCTCTTGGAGCTCTCCCTCCTCGTGGCTCTCTGGCCTGGCCCATTCACTAGAGATGCACACACAAAACCTAAGTACCTCGTCTTTACGAAGGATGGTGTGCTTCCTCTGGAAATAGTCTCAGATTCCCCTCTTCTGAAGCCTCTCGAAGTCCCTGATCCTTGATAGCAGCCTGCCTCTAATCTGAGCGGCAGCGCCGACCAGCTGTTTCCAACACTTGGAAAGTAAGCCTGCTCTGATGAAGCATGTGTGGGGTACTGTAGAGGTTCAGATTATTTCACACAAACACTCTCACACTAAAGTTGTTAGAAATAAGCATTAAGGGGAGCTGGGAAGTCTTTCGTGCTTTCTCCCTTGGATCACTTCGCCTGGTGTTTTCAGTCCTGGTGGCTTCCTAATGCGCAATCATCAACATCTTGAGAGTAAAAGTCAACTGTTCACAACAATTTGAAAGCTTTCAAGTGATTCTGGAGTTCAGGAAACACTTCCAGATTCCTACTGTTCTGTCCCGTCCCTATCCTAACACCACCAACAGGCACCCTGTGGTCCAGCAGGGTGAGGTTTGTCCACCCAGGCCACAAGGGGTATGGTGAGCCCCAAAGATCATGGGGCGCCTTCTTAGAGAAAGTAAGGGATTGGGCTTTCTTGGGCTTTGGTGATGGGCACAGTTGATGTGAAGTTTAAAGAAAGGAGTGTGCTCGGGCTCAGGGTCACGTGCCAACACCAGATCTGGACAGTGAACCAGACCTACATGTTTTGGTTCCTTAGGAACTACAAAGTCGTGATGAACCAGGAATTGGCATCAAAAGCTCCATCCCTGAAGCTCTGGGGCTGGGGTGGAAAGTGAGATGTGCACTGCACCAATGGGAGCAGGTGCTGGCCACAGGATGGGAAATTTTATTCTCACTCATACACTCCAAATCCACAAAATTCCTGATGTCTAAGATTTTAAAGAAGAGAGTTTCTCAGGAAGGAATTAGGAATCACTTAAAGAAGGCATCATCACATGGCACTTAACTGCATGGTGTCCTCAGGAGAAACTGTTCCCTAATCTATGTTTAGCTGTCTTTTTTTCTCCCTTGCTCTGCTACTTCCTTTAATGCTGGGCTACTTTGTTGCACCATGCCTTGTGTTTCTTATGCTTTTATTTAAGGTAATTTGATTCATTTTAAAGACTTCTTCACACATCTGTTGGACTCCTTTTACATTTGTATCGGCTGAAGCTCTCTGCCAGGCAAAAGGCCCAGGTTACCATGCACAGAACCCAAGAGACATTCCTTTCCTGTGCCACAGACTTCACAATCCAGGCCTTTAAATCCAAGGATCAAGAGAGTCTGTCACCCACTAGGAAGAGTTAACACAGGTCACATCTTCGTGCCAGCCTGAGTATCCCAGAGAGAGCCCTTCTCCCAGAAGATCCATCCGCTCTTGGCAATTACTCGATCACACAGTATTCTCCATGTGGAGCTGAGGGTGAGGAAGAGAAGATGTAAGGAAGGGGAGTGGAGACCACAGGGAGGCTGGGGCCTCATCAGAAGGATGAAGGAGGCAGAAGAGTGGCAGAGGTCATGGAGGGCTGAGATGACCAGAGAGTGAAGGCCGTCTAGAGAGGAATGAGGAAGGCGGGCGTGACAGCAGTCAGTGCACAATATGTTCAAATGAAGAAAGCCATGGAATGAAAAAAGGAGGTAACCAAGGCTGAGCTCGAAAGACGCAGCTTGTGGAGTCCGTGGGGTTTGTGGCAGAAAGGACCGCAACCGGGTGAGTCTTTTGCTGACAGGTTCCATCCAAGGTGAGATCAGTGAGCAGTTCTGTGAGCACAGATCCGCGCTCCTCAGTAGATCCCCACAGCCCTGGATCAATGCCCTGACTCTCCTGTGAGTCAGAAGCAGTCTGCATGCAGCTGTGTTATAGACGCTGCCTATTTCCATGAAAAACATGTATGTGTTCACATATAAGAAATTAACATGACTTACTGTACTTGATAGGTAAATTGTTGAATGATCAGTCTATCTCTTATAAAGTAGATGAATCTGGTAATTAATTTTAAAAATAGAAACTTTATTTATCTAAAGAAATCTTCTTTTTTTAACTTTTACTAAGTCTTAGAATTGATACAGGAATGACTGAGCCACACAGGTCCCATCAGAGGAGGCACAAGCACCATACACTTCAAATAAATCGCACTCCAGGGTGTCTGTCAAACTAAGCAGCTTAACTGAAAATAAAGTCTGAAAATATCATTTCATTATTAATAAACATTCTATTTATTCTCTAATTTTAGTAATCAAATTGGATTTTAAGTTTTGAAAATGGAAAGATGAATATAATGGTTTTGTTTCACATAGCTTATGAAGGTTAAGATAGAATCATTTCTAGTAGTGGAGTTTCAAAATTACTTTGAACATAGATTTCTTTTTGAAGATAAATTAAACTATCACTTTTGAAGCTGCTGATAGGCAGCATAGGAACCTATTGGGGAAAGGTCTCTGACCACAGCAGGTTCAAGATGCGAGGGTCAGACCCCTCAGACCCGTGCTGTGTGGACCACCCTGTAGTCAGGTGCTGTTGACACAGGGTATGTGCCTGACCAACCATGACCTTTGGTGCTGGGGAGAGGGAGCAGGAGGATGGAGAGTGGGCATGTCCTAGGCCTGATCCTAGGGTGTGGACAGTGGGCGTGTCCTAGTCCTGATCCTAGGGTGTGGACAGTGGGTGTGTCCTAGGACTGATCCTAGGGTGTGGACAGTGGGTGTGTCCTAGGCTGATCCCAGGGTGTGGACAGTGGGCGTGTCCTAGGCTGATTCTAGGGTGTGGACAGTGGGTGTGTCCTAGGCCTGATCCTAGGGTGTGGACAGTGGGTGTGTCCTAGGCCTGATCTTAGGGTGTGGACAGTGGGTGTGTCCTAGCCTGATTCTAGGGTGTGGACAGTGGGTGTGTCCTAGGCCTGATCCTAGGGTGTGGACAGTGGGTGTGTCCTAGGCCTGATACTAGGGTGTGGACAGTGGGCGTGTCCTAGGACTAATCCTAGGGTGTGGACAGTGGGTGTGTCCTAGGACTGATCCTAGGGTGTGGACAGTGGTTGTGTCCTAGGCTGATCCTAGGGTGTGGACAGTGGGTGTGTCCTAGCCTGATCCTAGGATGTGGACAGTGGGCATGTCCTAGGCCTGATCCTAGTTGTGGATAGTGGGTGTGTTCTAGGCCTCCTCTTCGTGGAGGAACGACACAGGACCCTGCGTTGTTCTTTTGTCTGCTCGGCCCTCCCCGGGTTTGCTGCTGGTTCTTCCCGGGTTGGCTACCATCCCTTCCACCTCCGTGGAAGGGCGGTTCCCCCTGCCACATTCCCCACTTCCGCGGGGGAGCGGCACACCGCCGACCGGCTCTCATGGGGGCTGCACAGGTGTTCCTTCAGATAGATGTTCCTTGTGCATGTTGTCTCTCTCTTCCTTTATAGTCCTCTTCCACCAATCCCAACTCTGCTACCCACACGCCGAGTACGCTGCTCTCCTCCAATCAGGAGAAGGTCCTGCTGTTTATTGGTTGAACTGGAGGCAGCTGGGTAGAAGCTGTTTCCTCCTCTCCCAGCGCCATATTGTGGGAGAGCAGATGCATAGAATAAGTCTTAATTCCAGTAACAGTATAGTCCGAGTTGCTCCCCACAGGTGTGTACTAGGCTGATCCTAGGGTGTGGACAGTGGGTGTGTCCTAGGCCTGCTCCTAGGGTGTGGACAGTGGGCGTGTCTTGGCCTGATTCTAGGGTGTGGACAGTGGGCGTGTACTAGGCCTCATCCTAGGAGGTGGACAGTGGGCGTGTCCTAGGCCTGATCATAGGGTGTGGTCAGTGGGCGTGTCCTAGGCCTGATCCTAGGGTGTGGACAGTGGGTGTGTCCTAGGCCTGATCCTAGGGTGTGGACAGTGGGTGTGTCCTAGGACTGATCCTGGGGTGTGGACAGTGGGCATGTCCTAAGGCCTGATCCTGGGGTGTGGACCGTGGGTGTGTCCTAGGCCTGATCATAGGGTGTGGACAATGGGCATGTCCTAGGCCTGATCCTATGGTGTGGACAGTGGGTGTGTCCTAGGCTGATCCTAGGGTGTGGACAGTGGGTGTGTCCTAGGCCTGATCCTAGGTGTGGACCGTGGGTGTGTCCTAGGCCTGATCATAGGGTGTGGACAATGGGCATGTCCTAGGCCTAATCATAGGGTGTGGACCGTGGGTGTGTCTCTAGGCCTGATCATAGGGTGTGGACAGTGGGCGTGTCCTACGCCTGATCCTAGGGTGTGGACAGTGGGCGTGTCCTAGGACTGATCCTAGGATGTGGACAGTGGGCGTGTCCTAGGCCTCATCCTAGGAGGTGGACAGTGGGCGTGTCCTAGGCCTGATCATAGGGTGTGGTCAGTGGGCGTGTCCTAGGCCTGATCCTGGGGTGTGGACAGTGGGTGTGTCCTAGGCCTGATCCTAGGGTGTGGACAGTGGGCATGTCCTAGGCCTGATCCTAGGGTGTGGGCAGTGGGCATGCCCTTACACCTGACAGACGGTCTGGCGGGAAGGCACCAGCCTCTGGTTCCAGCATCTGCCTCCAAATGCAGGCTCCAGTCCCCTGCGGTAACAACAGCAGAAGAGCTTTCCACTGCTCTCTGAATGTGCAGAGTATGTCGCCCCAAAGGTGGTGTTCAGAAACAAACCATGGGGCCTGGTTTCAAAGCGATGCTCTGCCCAGCTGCACTCAGCACGCCAGTTCCAAGTGAGCACCAGGAGGTCCCTGGTGCAGCAAGCTGGTGCAGGAGGGTCCCGTCCCATGTGGGGACACAGACCGTTTATGTGAGAGGAGTGACCACAGCCGTGAACTTAAACACAAAAGGGGCAGGATCTGAGGAGCCAAAGCATCATTCTGAAACTGATTACTTTTTAAATCTTTTAGTTCACTTTTCCACGTTCTTTTTGAAGACAGAGATTGTACATTAGAAAATGAGTTTGGAAGTCATGACTCTCACACACGAGTGAAACCAGACAGAGTTCTGAATGAAGACAAAATTGTGTGCTTACATTCAAAGGTCGTGCGGAATCCGGTTAAAATATGAAGAACGGAGTCAACGTGGAATGACCACCTTTGTGGGTTTGGTTGTACTTTTATGACAGCATTGGGTTGTGTTTGACGTAGGATGATGGAGGCACAGGCTGGACTTCAATATTGGACCTGAAGTGTAAAATTCTTTGCCCATTACTTCCCTAAACTGCTAATCGGTTATGACAGCACCTGATTCCATGCGTCATCAAACAGGTGGTGTCCACGCCTTCTACCTCTGAACACAGTGCAGGTACTTGGCAAACCCCATTGAGACTCTGTGTGCATCCAGCTGCTGGCTGGCACTTGTTCACGAGTCAACATCTTTCTAGGACTGAGAGACAGGGACGCATCATGGACGTAGACAACAAGACACTAGCCCAGGACTTCGTCTTGCTGGGCTTCCCGGGGCCCCAGGCCCTCCAGCTGTCCCTCTTCTCATTGTTCCTCGTGATTTATGTCCTCACAGTGAGTGGGAATGTGGCCATCCTGGTGCTCGTGGGTACCACCCCCCAGTTACACACTCCCATGTACTTCTTTCTGAGCAACCTCTCTTTCCTGGAGATCTGGTATACCACCGCCGTAGTCCCCAAAGCCCTGGCCGTGCTGTTGGGGAGGAGCCAGGACATAGGGTTCCCCAGCTGCCTCCTGCAGATGTACCTGGTCTTCTCCTTAGGCTGCACAGAGTACTTCCTCCTGGCTGTCATGGCGTACAACCGCTACCTGGCCATCTGCTACCCGCTGCACTACGGGGCCATCATGAGCAGCCTGCTCTCCTTGCTGCTGGCCCTGGGCTGCTGGGCCTGTGGTTTCCTGGCCATCGTGGCACCCACTGCCCTCGTCAGCAGCCTGTCCTTTTGCGGTCCCCATGCCATCAACCACTTCTTCTGCGACATCGCGCCCTGGATCGCCCTGGTCTGACCAGCACACAAGCCGTGGAGATCGTGGCCTTCGTGATCGCCTGTGTGGTCATCCTGAGTTCATGCCTCATCACCGTGGTCTCCTACGTCTACATCATCAGCACCATCCTCAGGATCCCCTCGGCCAGTGGCCGAAGCAAGGCCTTCTCCACGTGTTCCTCCCACCTCACTGTGGTCCTCCTGTGGTACGGGTCTACCATCTTCCTGCATGTGTGAACCTCCATCAAGGACGCCCTGGACCTGAGCAAGGCCATCCACATCCTGAACACCGTGGTGACCCCCGTTCTCAACCCCTTCATCTACACGCTCCGGAACAAGGAGGTGAGGGAGAGTCTGCTGAGAAAGTGGAAAGGAGGTAAACTCCCCACGGTGTGACGGGGAGGTGTGCTGTGTGCCGGCCCCCAGACTGCAGGGCTCTCCATTCCTGCAGCATGGCAGGTGTTCTGATCATGGCTCCAAGTGCACCACAGAGTGACAGGGATGCTTCTTTGGTTCCAGCGGGGAGAAAACAAAGGGGAAACACCTGAAAGACAAAATCAGACCTATCAAGGGAAACACTGTGTGCAGGAGCTCTCCTTTCTCACGCAGGAGGGGAACAGGAGTTTTTGTTAAAAGCAAACTATCTTGTCCAAGCGAAATAGTTGTATATTGACATGGGTTTTCTTTTGAGTTTTTTTTTTTATAACATTAGGGACACATACTCAGTGTGAAGCGTGCATTACTAAAACTCCAAGTTCTCGTTCTTTGTAAGATTTTTTTTATCACCTTGTAAATCTGGGGTGTAAGAACTAGGACAGGAAAATGTATGAAATCATAATGGAAATGAGAGTGCCATTATTCCCACATGATATTTTCTTGGGTGAGGTACGGTAATAGATGCAGATGGCAGGGGAAGCTGCTAACTTACAAGATGCCACGTCAGATTCACCAGGACTGAAAGGGTTTGAGTAAAGCTATAGAAGTCCCATGATGATCCATGGTCAAGGTGCTGTCCCACAGAATTAGAGTTTCAGAGAAAAATAACCTTGGGGTACAATAATTAGAGTGTTTTTGTTTTTAATTTCCCTCCAAAAGACCCCATCTTAAGGAGCCAGAAGCAGGCCTTGCCTTCTCAGCCATGCACTCAGGAAGATTCACGTCCCCTCACCCACTTCCCAGGACTGGGGATAGACGCTGCAGTCGGGGGCTGGCCAACAGAGCCAGGCAGAGGAGCGGGCTGGGGCTGTGTTCTTCCCCCAGGAGGAAGGCGGGGGCTGGGAACAGCTGCCCTCAGACCTCCCTGTTCCCATCATTGGGAACCTTTCCTGGTTTTGGAAGTGAATGGGGCGGGGAAGGCTGCATGTTGGAAGGACATAGGAGAACATGTTTTAACTGAGACCGAGTCCCCTGGCAAAGATGTGTCTCTGTTGAAAGTCTACCTCCTGGGGCCGGCGCGATGGTGCACTAGGCTAATCCTCCACCTGTGGCACCGGCATCCCATATGGGCACCCAGTACAAGTCCCGGTTGCTCCTCTTCCAGTCCAGCTCTCTGCTGTGGCCCAGAAAGGCAATGGAGGATTGCCCAGGTGCTTGGGCTCCTGCACCTGCATGGGAGACCAGGAAGAAGCACCTGGCTCCTGGCTTCCAATTGGCGTAGCTCCGGCCATAGCAGCCATTTGGGGGAGTGAACCAATGAAAGGAAGACCTTTCTCCCTCTCTCACTGTCTGTAACTACCTGTCAAATTAAAAAAAAAAAAAAACTTAAAAAAATCTAAAAAAAAAAAAAAGAAAGTCTGCCTCCTTAGAGACCGTGGGAGGGAAAAGTGGTTCACATGATTTACACTTTTGGTCAGAAAGGATGACCCAAAGACCCGGGGAGGCCCATGTTTTTTTGTTTTGTTTTGTTTAGATTTTTTTATTTATTTGAAAGGTAGAGTGCAGACAGTGAGAGGGAGAGACAGAGAGAAAGGTCTTCTATCCGATGGTTCACTCCCCAGATGGCTGCAACGGCTGAACTGCACTGATCTGAAGCCAGGAACCAGGAGTTTCTTCTGGGTCTCCCACGTGGGTGCAGGGGCCCAAGGACTTGGGCCATTTTCCACTGCTTTCCCAGGCCATAGCAGAGAGCTGGATCAGAAGAAGAGCAGCTGGGATTAGAACCGGCATCCATATGGGATGCTGGCACCACAGGCACAGGATTAGCCTACTGGGCCACGGTGCCGGCCCCACAGCCGTGTGTTTTAAGGCTTAGACTCAGTGAAGAATGCACAGCCTTGTAGAGAAGCAACTGGAAAGCAAGACTGGGCTCAAAGGGTAACAAACGGAGGGGGCCCAGCCTGGCCCTGCTGCTCAGCCCCTCTCAGCCTCTGGGAGTCCATACCCAGCTCCAGTACATGGCATGGCACTTGTCACTTGAGGTTCTCCAGGGAGAGAATAGAGAGGCATTTTCCTAGGTTGGAAGAGGAATCTTTCTCTCTCTCCTTTCTCTCTTTCTCTCTCTCTCTCTCTGCCTCTCTCTCAGATTTATTTATTTACTTGAGAGGCCAGACAGAGGGAGAGACAGAGAGAGAGGTCTTCCATCCACTGGTTTACTCCCCAAATGGCCACAATAGCCAGAGCTGAGCTGATCCTAAGCCAGGAGCCAGGAGCTTCTTCTGGGTCTCCCACATAGGTTCCCAAGCACTCGGGCCATCTTCCACGGCTTTCCCAAGCCATCAGCCGGGAGCAGGATCAAAAGTAGAATAGCCAGCACTCAAACCAGTGCCTCTATGGGATGCCTGTGCCTCAGGCAGATGCTTAACCTACTACACCACAGTGCCTGTCCTGAGGAATCTGGCTTCTATGACTTGTTTTGGGACAAGGGTTGGGGATTGAACTAACTGAAAGCATATTACTCATCCAACAAATACTTGCCAAGCAACTATGAAAGGCACTGTTTATATATAATAGGGAAAATCACTGAATAAGAAAAAAAAAACTCTCCCTTCACATAATAAGGGGAGAAAGGCAGAATATAATAAAATGAATGAATGAATAAACTTGACAGTATGTTCTTCATTAATAAGTGGATGGAATAGTTTAATCAGCAGTAACAGATTTAATCCGTTTATTTATGTATTTGAGATACAGACAGTTTCCCATTTGCTGACTCACTCCCCAGATGCCCACATCAGCTGGTGCTGGGCCAGGGACAAAGCCAGGTGCCTGGGTCTCCATCTGGCTCTTCCACATGGGCAGCAGGGACTTGACCACATCTGCTACCACTGCTGTTCCCAGGGCGTGCCTCAGCAGGAAGCTGGCATCAAGAGTGGAGGCAGGACTTGAACCCAGGCCCTGCAAAGTGGGACTTGGGCCTCCCAGCTGGTATAGTGACTGCTAAGCCAAACACTTGCCCTGCCAGTAATGGATTTAAAGTCCTACATTTAAGTTGGTAAAAGGAACTTTCAAAAACCAAAACAAAGTCTAAAATAATGCTCTAGGGCCAGCATTGTGGTGCAGTGGGTTAAGCTGCTGCCATGCGACACCAGCATTTCATATCAGAGCACCGATTCCAGTCCTAGCTTCTCTGCTTCCCATCCAGCGCCCTGCTAATGCACTTGGGAGGCAGCAGAAGACAGCCCAAGGGCTTGGGCCCCTGCACCCATGTGGCAGATCCAGAATAGGCTCCTGGCTCCTGCTCACAGCCTGGGAAAGCAGAAGATGGCCAGAATGCTTGGGCCCCTGCTACCCACATGGCAGATCCACATGGAGCTCCTGGCTCCTGGCTTCGGCCTGGCCCAGCCCTGTGTTGCACGCATTGTACAGGGTGAACCAGCAGATGAACAATCTCTGTCTCTCTCTGTTACTCTGCTTTTCACATAAATTAATGAAATCAATCTTTTTAAAAAATAAAATAATGCTCTGAGATATTTAAAGGTACATTTTAAGGCAATAAATATGAAAATGTGACTGAATATCTCTGAGGAGAGAGAAAGGGAAATAGGATCTGGAAAATATGAATTACTTTATCTGCAACTGTTTTCAATAAAAAGTGTAAAGCAAATAAATAATAGAAGTTTCAGTAAAAACAGAATGTGACCGGTTCACTAGGAGACAGAGCAGGAAACATAAGACTACTGCAGTGCCAGGATCCCATCTGGACACTGGTTCAAGTTCCGGCTGCTCTACTTCCCCTCCAGCTCTATGCTATGGCCTGGGAAGGCAAGAGAAGATGGCCCAAGTCCTTGGGGCTTGGCACCGATGTGGAAGACCCGTAAGAAGCTCCTGGCTCCTGGTCAGATTGGAGCAGCTCCAGCTGTTGTGGCCATTTGGAGTGAACCAGCAGATGGAAGACCTCTCTGTCTCTACCTCTGCCTCTCTGTAACTCTGTTTCAAATAAATACATAAATCCTTAAAAAAAAAAAAAGATTGGTGGAAAGAATTGTGGAAAGACCCTTGATGGCTACAGGTTTCTGCTGGCTCTGACACACTGCCATTGGCGGGGTCAGGGTCTGGAGAACAGCGGGGCTCCATGGCAAGCAGGCCAGACCTTGCAGCATGGGGCTCGGAGAGAAACCATGTGGTGCTCAGGAGCCTGCTGAAGCTGACACTCGTGTTTGAAGGCTTGGGGGTGTCTGAGACATGGGAAGGCAGTTCTGTCCTTACAGCAGGGCAGAGTGCAAACACTTTTTCCAGCTCAGAGATTTTGACTTGGGGGCAGCGTCTGAGCATGGGAACAACCAGGACCAGACCCGACTCAGGATGGAGGGCCACCCTTGTGGAGTGGAGAAGACCCTGGCCCAGGCTGGGGCTTCCATGGCTCACTCAAACTCCAGGTGATGCCATGACCTAGCCATGAGTTCCACCATTCAATCTCAGCATTCTAAATAAAAGCTCACACAGGAGCTGGTGCTGTGCTTTAGCAGGTGAAGCCACCACCTGCTGTGCCAGCATCCCTTAGGGGTGCCGGTGTGTGGCTCAGCTGTGCCTCTTCTGATTCAGCTCCCTGCTAATGCGCCTGGGAAAGCAGCAGAAGATGGCCTAAGAACTTAGGGCTCGTCTAAGACACTGCCCTTGGCTTTCCTCACTGACCTTAGCTTGGATTTTAGGGGCCTTCCTAAGAAGCAGGCTGCTGTCTTTGGGAAATGATAGGAAAAGGAGGTTTAGACTCCAACTGAGTGCCCTTCAACCTGGGATCCTGACCCCATCCAGGTCTCCCAGGCACTGAGGGATGGGGCTGTGTTTGCAGAATTGTGCACAGTCAAGGGGATGGCATCAGGGCAGGAGAGGAACAGTCAGCAGCCCAGAGGGCCTTGGGAGCTCTTCCTGCTGGAAGGGTCCATGTCCTGGACCTGGAGGAAGTGACCTCACTTCCTTGGTGACGGGCCACAACAGAACATGGAACTCTGGTAACCAGGCACCCACATTCTAGTGGTAGCCATTGCCAGCTCACTTGATAGGAAACGTTGCAGGGAGAACTATGTTCCCTTGCTGCTGCCCTTCAAGGCGAGGCTCTCGCAGAGCCAAAGCCCAGAATGAAGGTCTCTTCCAGCGTGTAACACGCTGGCTGAGCTCTCACTATGGATGCCTGTGGCCACGGGGGAGGAGGCAGCCACAGGTAACAGGGTTTAGCAGCCCCGGGGAAGTCCTGTCCAGGCCTGGCGTCTCTGGTGACCCCACATGGGCTGTTCTCCCGTCCCCACGAAGGGGACAAGAGGAGGGGCCCTTCCTGCACAGCACCAGGACTCAGGTGTTGGAGGACGGCTGTGGTGCCATCTGTACCCATTCCAGGGATGGTGGATGGGAAAGTGGGTGTTGGGGGCCCTTTTGTCTACTCAGGAGTTACATCTGAGTTCTCCTGTGTCCCCTGGAGTCCTCCTGGCTGGGGGTATATACAGATGTCCCTACATATGTGACCTGGGGAGTGGAAATACTCACGGGGTGTCTCCTGTGGGACACTGACGCCTTCTGGCCTGGCTCCGGGCACTCTGTTTGCAGGGCTCCACGCTGGAGATCAGCAATGATTCCCATGAGGAACTCATCTTCTCAGGCAACGGACAGGTGCGTCAGGCCAACAGCCATGGACAGTGCTGGGCTGGGCTGAGGGAGGGGCCTAGGGAGATACACAGGCAGGGACTCAGATGAGCAGGCTGGGCCGAGGACCAGAGCCTGGATATAGGCACCTCTGGGCCCCGTCCTGGTGTTTCCCACCTGAGTGACTGACCCCAGTCTGGTTCCTCAGAGATCTCGCCCCTCTGCTGCCCACTGACAGCTGGGTTATGGCAACCCCATGTCGGGCCCTGGTGGGATTTTCAGGGGACAGGTTACTACTGGTTCCCTGGATACGAAGTCAAGAGCGTCCGCGTGTGGGACAGCACTGTTTTCCCACCCAGCCCGGGAATCCCGGGCAGGGGTCACCTCCGCTGTGCTTCCAGACCTCCCCAGAGCCCATGACAGAGAACCCAAACCCCACACACAGGCGTGAGGCTTACACTCAAGAGAGAGAGAGACTACTCCATGCACGTGTCGGCAGTGTGTCTCTCGGTCAGCCCTGGAGCCCCCACCCGTCTCCATCCTGTTCCATGAGAAAGGACATTTGTACTGCAGCTCAGCTGGGATTCCAGTGCTCGTCCCCGGCTACCCTGCTTCAGGTCACAGCCTCAGAGAGCGCCCCTGGAAGCCTGGTCTGCTGGGCAGTCACAGCCCAGGGCCCACACGAGGGCAGCTCTCACACAGCAGTTTGCACACAGTGCTGGGGGCTGGATGTGCCTGTGTCTCCTGCTTGTACATGTCCATCTCTGTTCCCATGTTCTCGTGTTCTCCCGTGCTTCTCTGTGTCCTTGTCCCCTCTCCTTATCAGCATGGCAGAGCTGGGGCCCACACCATGGCCTGGCCTAACGTCCATCACCTCCTCAGGAGCACATGGCACATGCAACCACACTCAGGGACGCAGAGTCAGAGCGTCACCGTCGCTCTCACAGGAGCTAATGCCCTGCTGAGACAGAGGCCCAGACAGCACTTGCTGGGGAGAGGGGCTGAGGTGTCCCCTGGAGCAGCCATGGTCAGATCACCGTGCAGAAGGGCTGTGGCCGGGACACTGCCAGCTGCCATCTCTGCACTGCTGCTCCCAGCTGCTGGCCTCCCTGGGGGGATACTCTGCCCTCCCCACTCTCCCACGCTGCTCTCTAGGCGGCCAACAAAGTCACTTTGGGCCTTTCATTCCCAACCCCCCAGGGATGTGAGGGGTCACCTGGTGCAGCTGGATGCCCTCTGTGAGGGGGTCTTCTCCCAGCCCAGACTCCCATGGTCGGGGGTCCCTGGAGCTACCTCTGAATCCTGTCTCTGCTGGTCCCCCCTAGTTTGGAGGTGTGTCCACACTGCACCTGGCGGAGGTCTGGCCCCTGCGGAGCCTGCAGCCAGGCACCGGGGTGAAGCTGGAGGAGTCCCTGGTCCAGGCCTCCCCAGGAAGAACCATCACTTACCTGTCCACTCTGCTGTGCTCATATGGTGACTTCAGCACTGTTCCGTATTTCCTGGACCAGATATTCCATAGGTGAGCGTCTGTGCTCTCCAGGCACATGGGGCCTCTGCTGCCCCCTAGCCGTGGCTCTCTGTGCCTGTGTGCTCCTCTGAGAAGTGGGGTGGTGTGGGCGTGAGCCTCAGGGGTTGACAGGGACCATGTGACTGCAGACATGGCAGGGGCCTGGTGCCTGCTCTGTGGCCAGGGCTGCTGGCGCTGCGCTCATCCCTCTTCTTCTGGTCTCTGCACCCTCGGGACTCAATAGCCCATGGCCCTCGAGGTTTGGAAGACCCCACAGAGAGCAGCCCTGCCTTCCCATCTGTAAAGGAGGCCTCCCAGCCCCAGTCCCTGATTCAGACAGAGCAGGGCCCGGGCACTGGGTGTGGGGCCCAGGCCCCTCAGCTCTCTGGCAAGGGTCTGTGTGTGGTTCATCCCCACAGCACGTGAATGTTAAGCGCTGGGCAGTCACTTTGCAGACACATGTCACAGCTCAGCGAGCAAAGCAGACAGCATTCACAGGGCCTCTTGATCTGGGAGGATCCAGACTCTCCCAGCTGAACGCCTGCCCGGATCCTGTCCACAGGGTCAGAGGGGAGAGGATCGTCCTCCCATGGTCTTGCCAGGATGTCAGAGCCCAGGCCCCACTAGGACATCACGGACTGTGGGTCCAGGCAGGGGTCTTCTGTCCCTACAAACTGTAGGAGCGAAATGTGGGCTGCGGCTGGGGAGGGACAAACAGCGTGTGGATCTCCCACTTCCTGTGACTCCTCTGAGAGTACTGAGGACCAGGGACTCCCCGCAAAGGAAAGGAGAACAGAGCTGGGAATGGGGTCCCAGAACTGCAAAGGAGAGGGGAGGCTGGGGCACAGAACAGCCAGGGGTCCATGCCCAGCACAGGTGCTTCCCAGTTCTGCCCACGCTCTCAGCCCACCCCAGGAGGCCCAGACCTACAGAGATCCTGAGAAACCTGCTCCTAAGTCTGCCTGGAGCCTCCGTGCTGAGTGCTGGGGGCCCTCCCCTCAGGAAAGAAGGTCACTGGGAGGCTGTCACCACGGGGTGTGCACCAGCCCTGTTGACCAGGTCTCCCACGGCCGGGGCAGCCCTGGAGGACTTGGGGGTGGGGTCATGCTCTGGACAGGCTGAGGCATGCCCAGGGTCCCAGAACCACAGAGGGGCCCCAGGCAGTGCAGTGTGACGGCCAAGGCCAGCCTCTGACCCCACTGCCCTCGCTTGTGTCCCCAGCAACATGGCTTCCTTCCTGGGACGCTGCAGAGACCTGTACAAAGCAGAGCTCCATGGCCGCACCAGCCTTCCACTGCTGAAGATGAAGGTGGGCTGCAAGCCTGTCAGCCTGCCTGGAGGAGACCTGGGGACCCAGGTGTACTTTCTGTATGCCCTGCCCGGACACGCCCAGCACCCTGAGGCCAAAGCAGACGGTGAGGGGCAGCGCAGTCTGCAGGTCTCTCAGGGGTGGTGTTTGGGGCTGGAATAACCTTCCAGGCAGTGCGACCTCTCAGGGTTTGCAGAGGCCACTGGAAGGTGATTCACGTTGGCGACCCTTTCTCTTCTTCCAGCTCCTGCTCTGCGTGCAGGGCCAGCACCCTTCCGCGCACTGGCTCTGGAGCCAGCTGCAGCACCACTGACTCAGCCAGGACCTGCTCCAGAGCCAGGGCCAGCTTCCCCACGGGGCCTGCCTCCATGCGCACAATCAGCACCAGGGCCAGCTCCACAGGCCTCCTCTGGCTGGGCTGGGACTGCAGAGGAGCTGCCTGGGGCGGAGATGGTTGACATCACCGCCTTCTCCCCCAGGACGATGGCAGAACAGCTCACACTTCTGGATGCGGTGAGCAGCCGGCTCTGCTGGGCAGGGCCAGGACCACGGCGTCCCTGTGGCACCTGCTGTCCCACACAAGCCCTGGCCAAGTCCAGTGTTCTGAGTCAGCCCAGGCTTCATGTCTCAGCCCCAGTGTGACCCGGGCTCGTTTCTCATGTCCTAACCCACCTGTCCCCTGTGCACAGCAGAGATGGGACACACTCATGCCAGGTGCACAGAGCGACAGACAGAAAGCTGGGCACGGTGTGGCCCAGTGGTGGTGGAGGGCACTCACTGAGGTGCAGACAGGCCCCCGTCCTTGCTGGTGTGCCCAGAATGCCTACCTGTCTCAGCACTGATCAGGCTTCAGAGTTGGACGGGGTCCCAGAGCAGACACACAGAGCCCTTGTTGTAGCTGCCACAGGGAGGTGCGCTGGGATGGGCACATCAGCACAGGGCTTATGGCGATGGGCTGAGGGATGGGGAGTTGGCCAGGATGCCCGGGAGAAAACACCTCTGTGTCTTCTCTCCAAGAATGGGCTCTGGGCCGTGGGGCTCTGAGCACCCTCAGTGGGCTGCTGCTCCCACCGCTGTGAGCCCCATGCACAGCACTCCTGCACTCTGAGTGGGGGTGGCTGTGCCCATGGGACACTCTCCTCCCCAGGAGCTGTTCCAGAAGGTCATGCCCTTCCACTGCCTGGGCTCCGTCTGGACCAAGAGCAACAAGGGAGGCAAGGAACACCTGGCCTCCACTGTCCATGCCACCGTCCAGCAGTTCAACTGCGTGACAAATTGTGTAGTAACCACATGCTTGGGGGACCCCAGCATGAAGGCCACGGACAGGGCCCGTGTGGTGGAGCACTGGATCAAGGTGGCCAAGGTCAGCCATGGGCAGACAGGGCCCTCACTCACTGCACTCTGGGAATGGCCACTTTGCTTTATCAGCCGTCGGGAGTACACCCTGTGGCTGAAGACCCTGCACAGACCCTGGGCCCTTCCTGGCAGGGAGGGGCCTGACCTGACTCACTTCCCCCAGGGGTGCATGCTCACCTCCCACCTGAACCTCCGTGTGGGTTGAACCCAATCCTCTCCCTGTGAGGGTGGCCACAGTGCCCTCGTGCCTTCCTGTGGCTCCGTGGGCATCTGATGCAGCAGGGGGATGTCAGCCCAGGGGGATCAGGTGACTTCTCCCTCATCTGCTCTGCTCTCCAGGAGTGCCAGACCCTCAGGAACGTTTCCTCGGCCCATGCCATCCTCACTGCTCTACAGACCTCCCCAATTTGTCGCCTGCAAGAGACGTGGGGAGAAGTCTCCAGGTGGGTGCCTTCTCCCACAGGAGCACCAGGGTGTACCTGGGACCCTAGGACTCAGCACTAACCCCCATGACTCTGGGAGGGGCCAGACATGGACTCTAAGTGGAGGCATGGGGAAT
The DNA here is from genome assembly GCF_051225735.1 of Oryctolagus cuniculus. Taxonomy (NCBI): domain Eukaryota; kingdom Metazoa; phylum Chordata; class Mammalia; order Lagomorpha; family Leporidae; genus Oryctolagus; species Oryctolagus cuniculus. Next base: position 3,247,468 of record NC_142872.1, on the reverse strand, counting down.
GGCACCTTCGAGACCCCTAGACCTTCTGCCTAATTTTTGCTGCAGGATTATATTTACTTTGCTGAAGGCACCAGTTCTTTAATAGTGCTCCTGGGCAGCACCGGAGCTCCCTGTGCAGGTGAACTTGAGGCTGAACAGTGTTGCTCAGTGGAGGGGAGGGGCCCAGGAGAACCACTTGAGCTCCCCGCCTGTCCCCTGGGCACCAGGGCTTAGGGAACTCAGTGGGAAAGTCACCTGGGCCGTGTGTATCCTCCTTGCTCTCAAGAAATGGGAGCTACACTCACCACCCTCCCATCACACCGAGTAGCTCTTCCTGGTTTCCCATCTCCACAGGAATAGCTGCAAAAAATTTGAGCGCCTGTGTGAGAAGGACAATGGCTTGAGCAGAGATCGGCTCACCAAGGTAGGGAGGCTGGGAGGCGGGGCAAGTGCTTGGGGGGTAGGGAGGGAGCAAAGTGTCGCCACCCAGAGCCTGTGCAGGCCCTGCCTGTCACTAGAGATGATCCCTGGGGTCCACTCCCTGAGTGGCAGGGGAGATGTGCAGCAGAAGCTGTGGTTCGTGCTCAACCCTGCTGGGGCTGGGGGGAGCACCCAGTGGGGCTGGGTGGCCAGCACCTGTCAGTCAGGCCTCCTGAGACCACCTGGCCCTCTCTCTCCATGGCGGTGCCTGGCCAGGGACCAGGACACAGAGAGCCCTGATGGACTCCTGGCCAGGGGTGCAGCTGGAGCTGGGGTGAAGCAGTGGGGTGCCGGTCAGCTGGGGGCAGGGCAGGCTCTCCTGTGTGGCCCTGGGCTGGTCACTGCCCATGGCCTCTGATTTCTCAAGTAGAGGATGGGGCTGATGAGCCTGTTGTGCAGGGCTCCCGGGGATCAGTGAGGCACCAGGAAGGGTGATATGCGGTGCAGGGCCTGGCCTTCCTCCCAGGGGACAGTGAGCAGGAGGAGGGCAGGTGTAGGATGCTGAGTCAGAACAGCTGTGGTGGGGGGGCACCCAGCACCCTCGCCAGTCAAGGAGCAGACCCAGGGAGGCCCCTTGCTCAAGGTGCCCCCAGTGAGGGTGGCAGCCACAGCATCCAGATAGAGTACATTTGGGGGAGGGAGTCAGACATGCAGTGCCTCAGCAGAGGGCCCAGGTGTGGGCAGGGGTCAGAAGGACAGGCCCTAAGACCCTGACCTTGATCCTGGCAGAAGGGAGCCTTCAAGCTTGCTGCCCGGGAGAAGAATCCGCAGAGAGCACAGATGAGGCTGCGGAAACAGCAGAAGGTGCGTGTGCCCGGGTGAGGGGACTCCTCCGTCACACCGGGGCCCGAGCCACAGGAGCAGGGCCTCCACCTCCAGCCCTCCCTGCAGTCCCCACACTGCCTCAGTGGCCTCCACCAGAGAGACCAGAGCCAGGGCCTGGGGCAGCTGGGCTCTCAGTGCACTTGGGGCTGAGGTGGCACTCGGGGCCACACGGCCTGTGTGCCCTTGGACATCCCAGCAGGAGTCCTAGGGGTGCCTGCTGTCCTGGGAGTAGCTGGGAGGATGGAGAATGGGGGAGGCTGCCAAGGTCCTGGATGGCTCCCAGGGGAGACATGAGCCAGGGTCCAGGAGCTGGGGTGGAGGGGTCTCTGGGGCCAGGGCTCGGGGGGCAGCTGAGAGCAGGTGCTCATCACCACCCCCTGTGGCACAGGGAGTCGTCCCCTTTCTTGGCACCTACCTGAAATACCTGGTGATGTTGGACACTGTGATGGGGGACTCTGTGCATGTGAGTGATCCTGGGGCAGGTGGGGTGGGCCCGGGTCCCTGAGGCTCAGGGTGGGGGGTGTGGGGAGAGCCTGGACTGCATTCTTAGCCTTCAGCGCTGCCCCCCTCTCCTGAACCTCACAGCCATCCCTGGGGCTGGGGCTTCACTGCCTCTGCCCTGGGAGTGTCGGGGCCTCCAACCGGGTGCCCCTCCCTTTCCTGGAGGGACAAAGCTACACAAGGTCTTGGCTGAGCCTCCTTGGCCTCCCCTCGGGTAGGCTCCATGGGCAGAAGAGAAATTGGGCCCAGCAAGGTCAGGAAGCACTGACATGGTCAAGCACTGCCGCCCATCCCAGCCTCTGTTTCCCTCCTGTCACCAGGCAGGGGAGAACAGCAGGTGCCTGAGCCTCAGCTGCCATGTCCCCTCTCCAGAGCTCACCCAGATCCTTGTCCTTTCCCACCCACATCCCCTTGATGACCTCATGAAGGGGAGGGTCGGGGCTGGGCCCGGCTGGGGGCGGTTATGATGGACTCTGTCTGCCTTCCAGCAGGCTGATGTCAGCTTCCAGAAACTGAATAAGGTGAGCAGCTGTGGCCTCACTCAGGGCAGGAGGGCACTGGGGGTCACAGGTGGCCCCGGTCGGGAACCCCATGCATCACCCCTGCAGCTTTGCTCTATTAGGAGGGCTGGGTGCACATGAGGGGGAGACCCATCCTAGGGCGGGTGCGGGTAGAGGACTGGAATCAAGGAGAAGCCCCTGGGGAGGGGCTGTTTGCACCCCCATCGGAGGCCAGGGTGGGGCCTGCATGGGCTGGAGGGGAGGAGGCCTCTTAAGAGGAAACACCCAGAACCCCACAGCCCCTCCCCTACCAGGTCCCCACAGCGTTCCCAGCCCAGGCCCTGACAGTGTCCTGTGTGTCCCTCCATCCCCAGGAAATGAAAGTCCTGCAAGAAATCCAACTGCTTCAGGTGGCAGCGAGCAAGTATTATTTTAAGCGTGATGAGGAGTTTGGCGTGTGGTTCCGGTCTGTGGAGTTTCTCACTGAGAAGGAGAGGTGAGTGATGGGCAGGAATCAGGTGAAGCCTAGTGTGGGGGTGGGGAGGGCTCTCCCTGCTGTGCAGCTGCGGGGAGCATCATCCAGGCCCCCTGGTGGGCAGCAGGCCCTGTCCCATGGGCACTGCTGGCCCCAGGACTGCAGCTCCTGGACAGGCCCTGGGAGGGAGGCCTGAGCTGAGGCTCTTGGTGGACTCATGGCTGTGCTCTCTCCGTTAGCTACACCCTGTCCCGCCAGCTGGAGCCCCCTGTCAAGAAGCCCACAGCAGCCTCAAGGCCATGAACACCATCGTGATGCCCTCGTGACCAAGTGCCTGGGACCTCAGGGGCAGATCTGAGCTCATTGTGAGCCTGGTGCCTGGGACAGTGGCCTCCCTGCTGTGAAGCTGAGGCCTGCGTTGTATCAGTTTAATTGCCCCTCTTATGTTTTCTCTTTTCCTCCATTTAACTATAGTCACTGTTAGTAACTCCCTAGTAGAGTTTTATTAAAGTTAACATAAATATGTTGCACCATGAGTTTCATTCTTCCTCGTCATTGCTTCCCCATTACTGAGGTTGTGAGCGGTGTTCCACCCGTGCAAATGTGCCGCGGACATGGGCCCCTCCTAGTTGCAGCTCCTGGAGCTGCACCTGCTGGTTGAGGTTCCCTGAGGTTCTTCTCCTAAGAGGAGCTGGCAGATCATGTGATGCCTGGTGTAAAAACACTACCTCACTCCTCCTGCATTTGCTGCCCTGGGTTTAGGATGTTGGGTCCAGCCTGGCCTGGCCTGACTGTGGTGGGCAAATGGGAGGTGAACCAGCAGATGGAAGGTCTCTCTCTCACTTTGCCTTCTAAATATATAAAAGAGGGGATGGTGCTGTGGCATAGTGTGTAAAGCTGGCACCTACAGTGCTGGCATCAGGGGTGTGTTTGAGTCCCGGCTGCTCTCCTTCTGATCCAGTCTCTGCTATGGCCTGGGAAAGCAGTGGAGGATGGCCCCAGTCCTTGGGCCCCTGCACCCATGCAGGAGACCCTGAAGAAACTCTGGCTCCTGGCATCCGATCAGCCCAGCTCCAGCCATTGTGGCCATTTGGGGAGTGAATCAGCAAATGGAAGATCTCTCTATCTCTCTGCCTCTAACTCTAGCTTTCAAATAAATAAATAAGTAAAATAATAAATCTTTAAAAATAGAAAAAAGAATAAAAAGCATTTTAGATGGAATGTAGAAATACTACCACAATGTCAAAATGCTTTATCATAAAAGTTTGTTTTGATATCTGTATCACTACGGGACACATTAATGGCTAGTATCCCTAAGACATCCAAATGAATGTGGTGCTTATTTTCATAGGAACAAGCCGTCTGTTTCTGGAAATAATGGACACACTAAGGGCTGGGCTTCATGGCAGCAGGTGCCCCTTCCTGACACTTGCTTTGGTCTCTCATTCTCCATCTTCTCTGTATTAACTTTTCTATGTCCCCACATTTTCACTGGAACTTGCATCTTCAACCTGCGAGGCGACAGCAGTGCTGCAGGGTCAGCACCTGTGCCTGTGGACGGCACATTTGTCTTCAAGTCCCCTCAGGCAGAGCTGTCTTAGGAAATGTTCCTGACACACCTGGGAGCCACCAGCTTTGCAGAAGCTAGGCACACCTGAGGGGAGTCCCAGGGCCTCAGGCACCAGCGCTGACACACAGTGGGGCCAACCGACACCTGACGCTTGCTGTAAATGATGTCGGAGGGCAGGGACTCTACCTGGTCTTTCTGATTCCAAAGGCTGACTTGAACTTGTCTTCTTGCACTTTGCTGTGTCTCACCTTTGCCAGCGTTGAATCATTGCGTGAGTAGTCACCATCAGGCACATGGCAGTGTTTTCCGGTTGGGGCTCTGAGTGCTGGTATTTAAACTCTGGCACAGGTTTTGGTGACACGGCACAGATCTGTCAGGTATGTACATAGTGGAGGAGCTACAGCGTAGAAGCTGCATCTCTGCACCCTGGGAGACACTGCTGGTTCCTGGAACGCTTGTAGCATTGCACACCCACAGCACGAGCTCCCTTGCATGGCCGCGTCCCTGCCAAATGGTGCTGTCATTCCCATTGTGATTGCCTGACTGCTCTGTGCTTTCAGGCTCCATCTGAGTGTACCTGATTCCTAAAGAACTTGAACATTGTTGCAGGTGTTGGTCACTGAAGAACCTCTTTTATAGAGACATTAGGGGTGCGTGATGGGGTGCTGTGGGGTAGGCCGTTGCTTGGGACAGCTGCATGCCATATTGGTGTGCTACCCTGCTTCCCATCTGGCTCCCTGCTAGTGCAACCTGAGAGGTAACGGATGCTCGCTCAAGTGCTTGGGTCCCTGCCGCCCACACCGGAGATCTGGATGTATTCTGGGCTCCTGGCTCCTGCCTGGCCCAGCCCTAGTTGCTGCAAGCATATGGGGCCATCAGCAGATAGATCTCCCACTCACCTTGCCTTTCAAACAAATAGTTATTTTTAATTTATTTTAAAACATTGTTGCTGGGGCCGGAACTCAGCTTAGCGGGTAAAGCTGCCACACCTGCAGTGCCGGCATCCCATATGCGTGCTGGTTTCGATTCCCAGCTGCTCCACTTCTGGTCCAGCTCTCTGCTATGGCCTGAGAAAGCTGTAGAAGATGGCCCAAGCCCTGCACTAGCGTGGGAGACCCAGAGGAAGCTCCTAGCTTTGGATCCGTGCAGCTCCAGCCACTGAGGACAATTGGAGAGTGAACCTGCAGATGTAACACCTCTCTCTCTATCTCTGTAACTCTGACTTTCAAGTAAATAAATCAATTTTTAAAAAATAAACACATTGCTGCTTTTTTTTAATTTTTTTATTATTTTTTTTATTTTTATTTTTGATAGGCAGAGTGGACAGTGAGAGAGAGACAGAGAGAGAAAGGTCTTCCTTTGCCGTTGGTTCACCCTCCAATGGCCGCCGCTGCAGCTGGCGCACCGCGCTGATCCGATGGCAGGAGCCAGGAGCCAGGTGCTTTTCCTGGTCTCCCATGGGGTGCAGGGCCCAAGCACCTGGGCCATCCTCCACTGCACTCCCTGGCCATAGCAGAGAGCTGGCCTGGAAGAGGGGCAACCGGGACAGAATCCGGTGCCCCGACCGGGACTAGAACCCGGTGTGCCGGCGCCGCAAGGTGGAGGATTAGCCTATTGAGCCACGGCGCCGGCTCACACATTGCTGCTTTTTATTTTTAGGTTTATTTTATTTGCTTGAAAGTTACAGAGAGAGGGAAAGAGATCTTCCATCCATTGGTTTACTCCCCAAATAGCCGCAGCAGCCAGTGCTGGGCCCGGCCAAAGCCAGGAGGATGGAACTGCACCCAGGCTTCCCACGTGGATGCTGGTGTTGCCAGCTGTGACTTTACTTGTTACGCCACAATGACCTCCCCCGCCCCTAAATAATCTGTCTACAGGCACTTCTTCAGCTGCCTCACAAATACCTTGTATATTTTACCCACCTCAGCTGAGGCCAGAAATGCCCGTGGCCAAGGGAAGACAGATGCTTCTGCTCCAGCACCCTCGGGCCTGGTGGGCTGGGGGCCGCAGGTTCTCTCAGAGAAGCCCCTGGCCATGCCCCAGCCCTGCAGGCTCTCCAGACACAGGCCACAGTCTTCCTGCCACCAGGTACCTGGCTGTGAATCACAGCTGGGCGCCCTGACAGTACCTGGGGGGTGAGACTGCCTCCTCTGGGCTCCAGTCCATCACAAAGCCCGACTTGCAGGTAGACACTCACCGGAGAGCAGAGGGCTCCTCTCCCAGCCAAATGTCCGCAGCCATAGGAGAAATCACCTCCCTGAGGCCAAGGACGTGCTGGGCACACACGGGTCTGGCTGGGATGTCACAGAGTGGACGTCACAGAGGGCCCATCTTCTGCATGGCAATGCCCCCATCCTGGCTGACTAGAAACCAAGGGCTTCGCCAGTTCTCTGAGGTCTGACTGCAGGGTTGGACCATGGTTCCTGTTCCTAGGGAGTGGGTCCATCTACCCAGCACTCACTGAGGCTACAAAGCCTTGTAACTGGGTGTCAGGCAGACGCCTCTTGGTGTGAAGTGACGGGGTGACATGGAGCACTGGGCACCTCCACCCAGCCTGCTGCCCAGCGGTGGGCCCGACACAGGAACACCCAGCTGATCCTGGCACCCCAGCTCAGCTGCACAGCCCCCAGGCCTTCTCACTGGAGCGGAGCTGACACAGCTGCCTCCCGGGAGCAGCAGCACCAGCTCCAGCAGACCACGGGTGCAGGGCCTGTGCTGACACAGGTGTGACCATGGGTGCAGGGCCTGTGCTGACCCAGACGTGATCATGGGTGCAGGGCCTGTGCTGACCCAGACGTGACCACAGGTGCAGGGCCTGTGCTGACCCAGACGTGACCACGGGTGCAGGGCCTGTGCTCACCCAGACGTGACCACGGGTGCAGGGCCTGTGCTGACACAGATGTGACCAAGTGCAGGGCCTTTGCTGACCGAGACGTGACCACGGGTGCAGGGCCTGTGCTGACCCAGGAGTAACCAAGTGCAGGGCCTGTGCTGACCCAGACGTGACCACGGGTGCAGGGCCTGTGCTCACCCAGACGTGACCACGGGTGCAGGGCCTGTGCTGACTCAGATGTGACCAAGTGCAGGGCCTGTGCTGGCCCAGAAGTGACCACGGGGGCAGGGCCTGTGCTGACACAGACGTGACCACGGGTGCAGGGCCTGTGCTCACCCAGGTGTGATCACGGGTGCAGGGCCTGTGCTGACCCAGACGTGACCACGGGTGCAGGGCCTGTGCTGACCCAGGTGTGACCACGGGTGCAGGGCCTGTGCTGACCCAGACGTGACCAAATGCAGGGCCTGTGCTGACCCAGGTGTGATCACGGGTGCAGGGCCTGTGCTGACCCAGACGTGACCACGGGTGCAGGGCCTGTGCTCACCCAGACGTGACCACGGGTGCAGGGCCTGTGCTGACACAGATGGGACCAAGTGCAGGGCCTGTGCTGACCCAGACGTGACCACAGGTGCAGGGCCTGTGCTGACCCAGACGTGAACACACATGCAGACTGTGCTGACCCAGGTGTGACCACGGGTACAGGGCCTGTGCTGACCCAGACGTGATCATGGGTGCAGGGCCTGTGCTCACCCAGACGTGACAACGGGTGCAGGGCCTGTGCTGACCCAGACGTGACCACGGGTGCAGGGCCTGTGCTGACTCAGATGTGACCAAGTACAGGGCCTGTGCTGACCCAGGTGTGACCACGGGTGCAGGGCCTGTGCTGACCCAGGTGTGACCACGGGTGCAGAGCCTGTGCTGACGCAGGTGTGACCATGAGTGCAAGGCCTGTGCTGACCCAGACGTGAACACGGGTGCAGGGCCTGTGCTGGCCCAGAAGTGACCACGGGGGCAGGGCCTGTGCTGACACAGACGTGACCACGGGTGCAGGGCCTGTGCTGACCCAGGTGTGATCACGGGTGCAGGGCCTGTGCTGACACAGATGTGACCACGGGTGCAGGGCCTGTGCTGACCCAGATGTGACCACGGGTGCAGGGCCTGTGCTGACCCAGACGTGACCAAATGCAGGGCCTGTGCTGACCCAGACGTGACCACGGGTGCAGGGCCTGTGCTCACCCAGACGTGACCACGGGTGCAGGGCCTGTGCTCACCCAGACGTGACCACGGGTGCAGGGCCTGTGCTGACACAGATGGGACCAAGTGCAGGGCCTGTGCTGACCCAGACGTGACCACAGGTGCAGGGCCTGTGCTGACCCAGACGTGAACACACATGCAGACTGTGCTGACCCAGGTGTGACCACGGGTACAGGGCCTGTGCTGACCCAGACGTGACCACGGGTGCAGGGCCTGTGCTCACCCAGACGTGACCACGGGTGCAGGGCCTGTGCTGACCCAGACGTGACCACGGGTGCAGGGCCTGTGCTGACTCAGATGTGACCAAGTACAGGGCCTGTGCTGACCCAGGTGTGACCACGGGTGCAGGGCCTGTGCTGACCCAGGTGTGACCACGGGTGCAGAGCCTGTGCTGACGCAGGTGTGACCATGAGTGCAAGGCCTGTGCTGACCCAGACGTGAACACGGGTGCAGGGCCTGTGCTGACCCAGACGTGACCACGGGTGCAGGGCCTGTGCTGACCCAGGTGTGACCACGGGTACAGGGCCTGTGCTGACCCAGGTGTGACCAAGTGCAGGGCCTGTGCTGACCCAGACGCGACCACGGGTGCAGGGCCTGTGCTGACCCAGACGTGACCAAATGCAGGGCCTGTGCTGACCCAGACGTGACCACGGGTGCAGGGCCTCTGCTGACTCACGTGTGACTGCACTGCAGAGACTGTGTACTGAATATCCCCTCCTGTTAAAACCATCTTACCAGGGCGGACATTGTGCCCACCTCGTTCAAGTCCAGCTTCCTCCACTTCCCAACCAGCTTCCTGCTAATTTGCTCCTAGGAGGAGCAGGCGAGGGCCCAAGTTCTGGGGTCTCTGCCACTGATGGGGAGCCCCAGACTGGGCTCCGGGCTCTCCGGCCTCGGCATGGCCCACTGTGGGTATCTGAGGAGTGAACCAGCTAGTGGAAGCTGTTTCTCTCTCTGCAATTGCGTTTCTAATAAGTGAAAACAAACACACACAAATTTAAGAAGGAAAAATGAAAGCCGCCTCGCCTGGGTGAGGGTCAGAGGGCGCACCCCCGCGTCACCCCCTCTCCTGCACTCTGTCCCACCACTGGCTGCTGAGCCCCCAGGGCCCACGCCTGGCTCTTTGGCCCCTGAGCCAGGAGGAAGACACAGCCTTTGCTTGTCCCTCCTGGCCCTGGCCAAACCCTGCACCTGCTTCCCTGCGGCCCCGTCACAGAACGAAGCAAACAGGTCCCCAGGGCTGGTGTGTGGAGCTGAGTGAGCTGAGCTTCTCTGCCCTGCTCTCACTGCCCGGAGGGACGGCTCAGGGTGGGGGGAGACGTGAGGTCCCCGGCCACGCAGGAAGCAGCAGCCGCAGCCTGCCCAGGGGGCCACTGCTCTGCCTGCCGCTGGCTTAGCCGTCCAGGGAGCAGCTGCAGAAAGGGCGGCGGGAGCTGACCCAGGGCCAGCTTCTCCCCTGGGCTGCACCAGGGGCCCCCGGCGGCTGGGCGAGGCCTGGTCCCCAGCCTCACTGGCCAACTCACCAGGACCTCCTGGGTGAGAACAGGTGTCTGGGGTCCTGTCCGCTGCCGGAACTCCCCCACTCAGCCACAGTTGAGAGCCGCGGTTCTGCAGTCAGCGCCTCTCACCTGTTCCCCTGGCGCCTCAGGAGGCAGGAAGCTTTGCTCTGGGTGAGAAGTCAGTGCTTTGCCTTGGGCGCAGAGATCATCATTCAAAGATGGAGACATGCCAGCAATCGGGTGCTTAGCAACCGGTTAAACACGAATTCTCTCCCTAAATACAACTGCAGCGACCGGACTCATCTTACTTTACAAAATACTTCCTTGCTCAAAGGATTTGTGTCAGGAGCCCGACTGTCAGATGATGTCGCCGCCTACTGGCCGCGAGCGAGATTGCAGCCCGGCCAGAACAGGAGAGAGGAGGAAGAGCCCTGAGCCCCATGCAGGAGACCCTGGATTCCAGCTTGGGCTTGCGCCCTTTCCCGCCTCCAGCGCTGTGGGCCGCAGGGACTGGGGCCCGCGCCTGACGCGGGGCCTGAACGCCACTTAGTGTTGGATCACATTGTGCCTCAATACAGAGAAGAACAAAGTACGGGAAGTAAGAACTCAGAATATTGGTGGAGTAATTTTTTTGACTACTTTTTACTTGTTGAATGCTATGGTTAGTGGTGCATTAAGCCTGTGATTATAGAGCACATTGAAATCAGGCTTTTGCAAAAATTAAAGAAAAAAAGGAAGGAAGCAAGGATAGAGGAGGGGGATTGATGGGGGAGGGAACGTGGCTGTCTTCTTGGAATTGTACCTATGAAATATATGAAATCTGTTCTCTTTATATAAATAAAAAAATTAACAACAAGATGACAAAATAAGCACAAAAATAATTGCTGGGACATCAACATTAACTTTTCAACTGACAGAATAACTCTAATTCTTGAATCTACATGATTGAGACATTCCCAAATAGTTGATTTTGAAGAACGGAGATTTAATGGGGGAGGGGATTCTTGGATAGTTCACCATAAACTATTTTGGATTTTTCAAGAATAAAAATGTTGTAATTTTTAAGATTTATTTCTTTATCTGAAAGAGTTACAGAGAGAGAAGGAGAGACAGAGAGGGAGGTCTTCCATCCTCTGTTCACTCCCCCAATGGCAGCAGTGGCAGGGGCTGGGGTCAGGCTGAAACCAGGAGCCAGGAGCTTCATCCAGGTCTCTTAAGTGGGTGCAGGGGCTCCAGCGCTTGGATCATCTTCTGCTTCTCCCAGGCTCTTTAGCAGGGAGCTGGATCAGGAGTGGAGCACCTGGTATGGGATGCTGGTGTTGCAAGCAGTGGCTGAACACGCTGCACCACAATGCTGGACTGATGGGGTAATCCTAAAAGCCTTCGAGGGTTGAAGCAAAGCACCACAGAGTTATGGATCCACGGTACTGGAAACCCCTCCGAGTGTCTGAGTCCTGCTTTGCTGTCTTCATCAGCCCTGCAGCAAGCAAACATTTTACTTTATTTGTAAAATGTCTCCCCACTGATTCACTTCCCAAAAGCCTGCAACAGCTGGAGGTCAGCCAGGCTGATGCCAGGAGCCAGCAAATCCATGTTGGTCTCCCAGGAGGGTGGCAGGAACTCAAGTACTTGAACCATCTCCTGCTGCTTTTCAGGGCTTGCATTAGCAGGAAACTGGAGCTGGGGCTGGAGCCCAGACTTGAACCAGGCACCAGGGTGTACGGGTGGGGGGAGGCTCACTGGGGTCTTCACCGCTGTGCCCAGCTGCTCCCCCTTCTGTAAGTGGAGAAACCTCATCATTAGTCACCTTGAATGTAAATGGCCTAAATTCTCCAATTAAAAGATGCAGACTGGCTGAATGGATTTAAAAGCAAGATCCATCTACTTACCATCTACAAGCAATGTACCTCACAAACAAAGATACACACAGACTGAACGTGAAAAGATAGAAAGAGATAAGGAGATATTCCATACCAACAGAAAGCAGAAATGAGTAGGCACAGACATCATAGTATCAGACAAAATAGACTTTAATACAACTGCTAAGAGAGACAAAGAAGGGCACCTTGTAATCATGAAGGGATCAAGTCAACAGGAAGAAGTGACTGTAGTAAATGTATAAACCCCAGGGGCCTGGCTATTTAACACTCTAATACAATAGAGATGGGGGACTGCAACGCTCACCTCCCTCAGTGGACAGATCAGCTGAGCAGAAAGTCAAACAAGCAACAGCGCTAATGGACACTATGACCAAATGCACCTAACTGACATCTAGATACTTTCATCCCACGGGTGCAGAATACACATTCTTTCCTCAGTGCATGGAACTATCTCTAGGATAGACCACACGCTAGGCCATAAAGTAAGTCTCAGCAAATTCAAAAAAAATTGAAACTATACCATCTGTCTTTTGTGACCACAATAGAATGAAGCTGAAAATCAACAACTCAAGAATATCTAGAATATATGCAAACACATGGAGACTGAACCACATACTCCTGAATGAACAGTGTGTCGTAAAATAAATCAAAAGAGAAATAAATAAAATTTCTGGAAACAAATGAAGATGACAATGCAACATATCAAAACTTCTGGGATATAGCAATTTGTGCCTATATCAAGAAATTGGAAAGGCATCAAATAAGTGAGATGTAAATGCATCTCAAGGATTTAGAAAAACAACAAACCAAACCCAAAATTAGTAGGAGAAAAGAAATAATTAAAATTAGAGAGGAAATTAACAAAACTTAATGAAAAAAAATAAAAAAGATCAGTGAAATGAGGAACTGCTTTTTTTGAAAAAATAAACAAAATTGAGACATCATTGGCCCAACTAACCAAAAAAGAGAGGAAGAAGACCCAAATCAGAGATCAAAATGTAAATGTAGAGGCCAGCACTGTGGCACAGTGGGTAAAGCTGCTGCCTGCAGTGCCAGCATCCCAAATGGGTGCGGGTTCAAGTCCCAGCTGCTCCACTTCTGATCCAGCTGTCTGCCATGGCCCCTGCACCTGTGTGGGAGACCTGGAAGAAACTTCTGGCTCCTGGCTTCAGATCAGCACAGCTCTGGCTGTTGCATAGAACTGAGGAGTGAACCAGTGGATGGAAGACCTCTCTCTCTTTCTCTCTCTCTCTCTCTCTTTCTTTCCTTCGCTCTTTGTGTAACTCTGACTTTCAAATAAATAAATAAATTTTTAAAAAATTTTTAAAAAATGTCAATGTAACAACAGATGCCACAGAAATACAAAGAATTATCAGGAATTACTGCAAAGAGCATTATGCCAACAAAATGGAACATCTAAAAGAAATAGATTCTTGTACACATACAGCCTACTAAAATAGCCATGAAAACATAGAAAGCCTAAACAGACCAATAACCAAGACAGAGATTGAATCAGTATTAAAGACCCTCCCAACAAAGAGAAGCCCAGCACCAAATGGCTTCACTGCTGAATTCTACCAGACTTTTAAAGAAGAACTAATTCCAATTCCTCTCAGGCTAGTCAAAACAATATAAAGGGAGGGAATTCTCTCAAACTCCTTCTATGAGGTCACCATCACTTTAATTCTTTTTTTAAAAAAATTGTATTTATTTATTTGTAAGTCAGAGTTACACACAGAGAGAAGGAGAGGCAGAGAGAAAGAGAGAATTCTTCTATCCGCTGGTTTACTCCCCAATTGGCTGCAATGGCCACAGCTGCACCGATCTGAAGCCAGGAGCCCGGAGCTTCCTCTGGGTCTCCCACATGGGTGCAGGGGCCCCAGGACTTGGGCCATCTTCCACTGCTTTCCCAGATCACAACAGAGAGCTGGACTGGAAGTGGAGCAGCTGGGATGCCAGCACTGCAGGTGGTGGCTTTACTTACTATGCCACAGTGCTGGCACCACTGTAAATCTTAAATCAAACAAAGATACTACAGAGAAAGAGAACTATAGGCCAATCCCTGATAAACTTAGATGCAAAAATACTTAACAAAATACTAGCTAATTGAATCTAACAAGACATCAAAAAGATCATTCACCAGACCAAGTGGGATTTATCCCTGTTATTCAGGAATGGCTTAACATTCATAAATCAATAAATGTGATACATCATGTTACCAAATTGAAGAACAAAAGCCACGTGATTATCTCAATAGGTGCAGAGAAAGTATTTGATAAAATATAACATCTTTTCATGAAGAAAACCTTAAGCAAACTGAGTATAGAAAGAACATTTCTTTTTTTTAAGATTAGAATATTGGTATTTTCATTACTCACTGATGGTATTTCATTGTTTTATAAAGCAAATTACACTGGTTTCTATTTTTATTTATTTTTTATAAAGCTTTATTTAATGAATGCAAATTTCATAGGTACAGCTTTAGGAATACAGCGGTTCTTCCCCCCATAACCACCCTCCCACCCACAAACCATCCCCTCTCCTACTCTCTCTCCCATCCATTCTCATTAAGATTCATTTTTAATTATCTTTATAAACAGAAGACCAACTCTGTACTAAGTAAAGATTTCAACAGTTTGCACCCACACAGACACACCAAGTGTAAAGTCCTGTTTGAAGACAAGTTTTACCATTAATTCTCACAGCACAACTCAACAAGGACAGAGGTCCTACAGGGGGAGCAAGTACACAGTGACTCCTGTTGTTGATTAAACAACTGACACCTTATGTATGATGTCAGTGATCACCTGAGACTCTTGTCATGTGCTGCCAAGGCTGTGGAAGCCTCTTGAGTCCACAAACTCTGTCAGTATTTAGACAGGACCATAGCAAAGTGGAAGTTCTCTCCTCCCTAGAAGGATCATTTCTAAAGACAATCAAGGCAATTTATGGTAAACTCACAGCAAGAATCTTATTGAATGCAGAATAGTTCGAAGAATTTCCTCTAAGATACAGAACCAGATAGAGATATCCACTCTCATTACTGCTATTCAATATAGTCCTAGAAGTCTGAGCCATCAGGCAAGAAAAAGAAATCAAAGGGATAAAAATTGGGAAGGAGGAAGCAAGGTACACCTGTTTGCAGATGACATGATTCTGTATATGTAGGGGATATAAAATACTCCACTAAGAGAACTTTGGATCTCATAAAGGAGTTTGGGAAAGTGTCAGGATGTAAAATCAACACACAAAAATCCTTAGCCTTTGTATACGCAGACAATGCCATGGCTAAGAAAGAAATTCTAAGATCAATCCCATTCACAATAGCTCAGAAAAAATTAAATACTTTAGAATACATTTAACCAATCAGAAGAAAGATATCTATGATAAAAATTACAAAACATTAAAGAAAGAAATTCAAGACACAAAAAATGGCAAAATCTTCCATGTTTGTGTATTGTAAATTAATATTATCCAACACCAAAAGCAATTTACAGATTCAATGCACTGCCAATCAAAATACCAATGACATTCTTCTCAGCTCTAGAAAAAGCTAGGCTAAAATTCATATGGAAACACAAGAGTCCCCAAATAACTACAGCAATCTTATACAACAGAAACAAAGCCAGAGATGTCACAATACCGGATTTCAATACATACTCCAGGCAGTTCTAATCAAAACAGCTTGGTACTGACACATAAATAGACATGTAGATCAATGGAACAGAATAGAAACTCCAGAAATCAGTCCATGCATCTATAATCAACTAATCTTTGACAAAGGAGTTAAAATCAATCCCTGGAAAAAGGGCAGTCTCTTCAACAAATGGTGCTAGGAAAATTGGATCCTCATGTGCAGAAGTATGAAACAAGCCCCTACCTAACACCCTATACAAAAACCAACTCAAAATGGATCAAGGATCTGAATCTATGACCTGATACTATCAACTTACCAGAGGAGAGCCTTGGGGAAACTCTACAAGGCATTGGCATAGGCAGACTTCTTGGAACAGACTCCAGACGCACAGGAATTAAAGCCCAAAATAGACAACTGGGACTACATCCAACTGAGACGCTTCAATATTGCAAAAGCTTCAGCAAATTCAAGAGGCAACTGACAGAAGGGGAGAAATTATTTGCAAACTATACAACTAATAAAGGATTAATATCCAGAATATATAAAGAGATCAAGAAACTCAACAACAAAACAAACAGTTCAGTTAAGAAACAGGCAAAGGATCTGACATTTTTCAAAAGAGGAAATTCAAGTGGCCAGCAGACACATGAAAAACGCTCAGGATCACTAGCCCTCAGAGACATGTAAATCAAAACCACAATGAGATCACCTCATTGTCAGAATGGCTTCCATACAGAAATCAACAAACAACACATGCTGGCAAGGATGTGGGGAAGGGTACCCTAATCCACTGTTGGAGGGATTGTAGACTGGTATAGCCACTATGGAAGACAGTATGGAGATACCTCAGAAAGCTGAAAATGGACCTACCATATGACCCAGCCATCCCGCTCCTGGGAATTTACCCAAGGGGAATGACATCAGCATATGGAAGAGTGATCTGTACCCCCATGTTTATTGCAGCTCAATTCACAATAGCTAAGCTATGGAATCAACCCAAATGTCCATCAACTGATGACTAGATAAAGAAATTATGAGATATATATACACTATGGAATATTACTCAGCCATAGAAAGAATTAAATCCTGTCTTTTGCAACAAAATGGGTGCAACTGGAAACCATCATATTTAGGGAAATAAGCCAGTCCAAAAAGACAAATACCATATGTTTTCCTTGATCTATGGTCACTAATAAAATACCAAAAATGTAATGTATAGGACTGAAATTGACATTTTGAGCTTTGATGATTGTTTACAGCCCTTGTCTCTACTATTTAGGAACAGTGATTTTTCTTCTTACTATGTGTTGAACCCTTTACTTAGTATAGGGCTAATCTTATGAGTATAAAGTAAATTGAAAGTAGATCATTGTAAAAACTAAGAGAGGGATAGAGAGGAAGGTGGAGGGAAGGCGGGAGCCTAGGCAGGAGGGAGGGTGGGGTGGGAAGTATCACTGTTAGTAAATCTGTACATGAAATTCATGAAATCTGTATACCTTAAATAAAATGTAAAACAAACAAGAGGCAATAAAACAACTGGGAACACACTCACACAATACAGGAGCAACTGAATACCCACAAATGGGAAGGCAGAAGCACAGTAATGCAGCAACAATAGGGGACAATGGAGAGGCCACCAGACATAAAGTCACCAGGAAATACCGGGACTGAACTACACTGTGAACCAAAGAGACCCACGAGGCACACGCAGCGCATGCTGCCCAACAGCAGTGTCAGCCACGTGGAACAGTCTCCATGATAGGTCACTTGGGAGGCCACAAAACAAGGCTCACCAAGTTCAAGAACACTGAGATAATTGTATTTTCCAACCACAATGCTATGATGATAGACATCAACCACAGGAGAAAAATAGAAATTTTTAAGGGAAAGATTTATTGTTGGGTGGGGGAAACCCAATGGGCCCAAGGGAGGGGGCAAAGAAGAGAGAAGAGTGAAGAAGAGGGTGCGTGTGTGGGAAGGGGGTCCTGTTATACCCTTTGTCAGGTGCAGGGAAACAGGAGCAGCGAATCCCGTTAGGGTGGGGGGTAGAGCTGACACCTGTGCTTGGGCCTTCTGGTCACCTGCCGTCCAGAAATGGTGGCAGGGCCTAGAGCCTAGGATAGTGTCTGGGACATAAACTGGACCACAGACAAGACCATGCTATTTTACTAACAATAATTAGATGAAATTTCCAACTTAATCCATCGACTAGAAATATTCATCTATTAACCGTTAACATAAAACATTGAAGTTTAAACAACCGAATCAGGTTGGGAAGCCAAGTTCTGTTCAATCCATAACAGTATCCTATCTTAATATTCTGAAATCTAGAAAGTAAATTAGAAAGTTAACCACAACCAACACACCCTATATAACATCACAAGGGCAAATGTAATCAGAAAAAAGAATTAGCTAGTTAATTAAAAAAAATGGATCAACAACAGAGTAGTAAGGGCAAATAAGATAGCTTCTGCCTTCTGGATTCTTCAGTTAGTAAGGAGACTAAACATACTCCATAGACTCACATCGGATTTCCTAGGTCTGGTTTACATTCTTCTGAAAAATAGGAAATTGACAATCTGTGAACGTAAAGCCAAATGCTACAGAATAAACAATAAGGTAAAGAGAAAATTACAAGGAATTAAAAGAAACTTTAGACAATAAAAACAGAAATACAAGATATTCAAATTTGTGGGATACAGTAAAAGAAATTCCAAGAAAGAATAGAAAGCAATAAAACAAATACTTTAAAGAGAAGAAATATCTCAAATAAACAAACTAAAATCCCACCTCAAGAAAGCAGAAAAAAGAATGAACAAAGAGCAAGTAGAAGAAAGAAAATTATGAAGTCAGAGCAGAAACAAATAAAACAACAGAACTGATCAACAATGCAAAGAGGGGTAAAAACACTGACAACACTGCAGTCAGTCAGAGGACACAGAGAGAGAAGTGCAGACTCAGCAACGCGGGGAGCTATCACAACAGATGCAACAGAAAGACACAGCGGCCGTGAAGGCACTGTGCAAAGGTGTGCGCTGTCAGACGGGGGAATCTGGAAGAGATGGAAAATCTTAGACACCTCTCTGCCAAGACTGCGCATGAACAGAACATCAGAACAGACCAATAACGAGTAACAGGATTAAATCACTAAAACCCTCCAAAGACATTCCCAGGTTGGCTGGCTTCAGGGTAAGTTTTTAAAGAGTTAATGCCATGCTTTCATGAACTCTTCTGAAAGGCGTGGCAGAGCAGGGGACGCTTCCACACTCATGTCATAAAGCCAGAACCACCTGATACCTAAGCCATTCAAGGACATCACAAGAAAAGAAAATTGCGGATCATTAATCATGATGACCGTATATGCAAATATCCTCAACAGGATACTGGCAAAGACGCTTCACCATGACAAGTGGGATTTGTCCTTGTAATTTAAGGAGAGTTCAACATAAGTAAGTCAGGAAGTGTGATCCCTTCCACTAACAGAAAAATAAAAACATGACAGTATCAGCAGTTGCAGAGAATGCACTTCACACATTTCCGGATTCTTTTATGATTAAAAAACCTGTCATCAAACTAAGTACAGAGGGAGGTACTCACCACGATAGAGGGCGCAGCGGCCAGCTCTCAACCAGCCTCCTACTCCGTGTGACGAGCAGGAAGCTCTTCCTCTGCAGATCAGGAACAAGCCACAGCCTGGTTCTCACCTGCTGTGGTCAACACAGCGTCCTAGCCAGAGCAGTCAGGCAACAGAAGCAAGTGTAACGCATCCACATGGACAAGCAAGAAGCGACGCTGTCTCTGTTAACAGGCAAAAAATGAAGGTATACACAGAGCATTCTAAAGACTCCATCAAAAAGGGTTTACCATTTGGAACCGGTAAGGGCAGTAAAGTTGCAGGATACAGAATCAACATACAAGCATCAGCAGTGGTCATCGCAGGTCAACAGGATGACTGGCTAGAGGTGCAGCTCTGCTGACCCAGCCCTGTGAACCAGCCCATGGCCCCACCTACCCGACTAGGGCCCTGGGAGGCCCCTGGGTGACCCACCCTGAGGGGCTCCACCTGCAGGGGCTGCAGGAAACAGCTGGGCGGCCCCACCCACACGCTGCTGCTGCCCTGGAAGCCATGAGGCAGCCCCGCCACCCACTCAGGAGCCAGGAGGGGCAGAGCAGGTGTCCAGGAAGCAGCTGAGTGGCCCTGGCCTTCATCCTGTGTCCCCAGCAGGCTGCGATGAAAAGGCTGGGTGCTCACAGCTGAAGAGACGCTTCACATCGCCGGGGGAGTGTACAGAGTGCAGCTGCTGCGGGGAATGGCACGGAGCTCCTCGGAAAGCCGGAGCAGAACCAGCACAGGACCCAGCCACGCCCCCAGCGCCCATGCGTTCACGGGGACGCGGGTCGGGCCGCTGAGGAGACACCTGCGCTCCCACGGTCTGCAGCACTGTTCTCAGCAGCCGGGTGAGGAGTCAGTCTCGGGGCCCATTAACAGACAAAGAATAAACACACACATGTACGCACACGCATGCACACATGCACACACATGCACACACGCACACACGCACACATGCACACGCACTGCTGTACTCTTCAGCCTTATAAATAAGGACGTCCTGGCATTCGTGCCAACACGAGGAAGCTGCAGGGCATCACGCTAACTCTAAAAAGCCCAGCACGGGACAGACCCACAGTCTCTCTTACACAGGAAAGCTGAGAGGTTTCCACCCAGGGAGTGGACAACGGTGACCACAGGGGATGGAGAGCTGATGACCAAAAGGCTCAAGCCTTCAGGGAGACGAGAGTGAGCCGGGCCTGCTGTGGGCAGGGTGCCTGCACTCACGGGTCGCGGACGGTGGGGCTTCAACAAATCACCACCTCATCGTAAAAGAGTGCTGACGCTGTATCATCAGCTTAATTATTCCACATCACGCGTGTACATCACATTTTCCTCATCAGTGCATCCAAAGACACAGGATTAATGTATCCAGATTATATAGAAGTTATAAAAATACTAAATAAAATATAAAATTGGCGATATAAAACAGAAGGATTACAAATGTAATCATAGCTATATATATATAGTTATTGAGAAAGACTTAACTGAGAAGTTAGCTAAATTCTATGCTGAATCCCAAAGATAGCACAAAACACAGAAAATGTGAATGGATTGGAAAAAAGCTTACACAAATGTGAAAGTTAACCGGAATGAAGTACAAATGCGACATGAACATCAGAGGGGCAGACAAAGAGGCCGCTGCCTGGGACGCCTGCACCCCTAGCCTGGGGGCCTGGGCTGGAGCTCCCCCTCCGCTTCTGTGCACCCTGGGGGCAGCAGGTGACCGCTCAGCTACATGGGTCCCTGCCACCCAAGCAGGAAACCCGGATGAGTCCCTGGCTCTTAGCTTCAGCCTGGCCAGCCCTGGCTATTGTGGGTGCTTGGGAAGCGAGCCTGCAGGTGGAAGACATCATAGCTTCTCTCTGCTTTCCAAATAAGTAAAATTAAGCACATGCACTGTGGAGTGTTAGTATCAGAAAAGGTAGTCGGCAGGTGTGCTGGCTGCGGGTCTGAGAGGAAGCCGTGAGGCTGCACGGGAGGCCGCGCTGAGCCAGCAGGAACCCGGGTGGGAGACTGCGCGTTGCCTGACGGGGCGGCACGCCCGGGCGCTGCTCGTGGCAAGGCGGGAAGCCACAATTAAGAGTAGGATCTCGGGTGCCCAGTGCTTCAAGATCCAAGGTTCCAAAGAAGGAGACACCCAGCAGGAGTGGCGTTTGGTTTCTGGGTCCCTGTGAGGTGCAGGGTCAGTGTGAGAACCATCGGTGGGGCCGGCCCTGGTGAGGGCAGCGGACTCACAGGACAGGGTAAACCAGGCGGCGTTTCCAGAGGAGGCGACGCCGACAGGCCGAGCTCATCAAACGCCCGGCACTGTTGACAGAACGGTGTGTGCATTGCATTGTTTGTTCATCTAGAACTCTTACTAAAAATATCCTTAGGCTACTGTGTTTAATTGGAGTCCCGCAGGTCATCGTCCCTCAGGGATCCCATAGGGGTTTGTGCTCAAGCCCGAGCCGCTGACTTGAGAGCTGCGCAGATTGTCCCTGTCGGCAGTCCCTGTCGGCTCTACCAGCGAGGCTGCATAAAGCCCCCGCAGGCCCCGTGGCCAGAGTGCAGAGGCGCTGCGGAAGCCGCTGAGCCTGGCGACAGTTAGGCCACGGCAGAGCGAGGGCAGGTGCACAGACCTCGGCCGAGGCCAGAGCACTGAAGGTAGGAAACGCGGCA
Organism: Oryctolagus cuniculus; assembly: GCF_051225735.1. Lineage (NCBI taxonomy): Eukaryota > Metazoa > Chordata > Mammalia > Lagomorpha > Leporidae > Oryctolagus > Oryctolagus cuniculus. The sequence continues at coordinate 3,225,761 of NC_142872.1, read as the reverse complement.
GGGACCCTGCTGACCCCCGCTCCGTGTGCTAACAGCCCCTCCCTGACAAGGTGAAGGCCAGCCAGGTAAGCAACCTCACAGCTCTACACTGGTGTCCCCCGCGTGTGCTTGTGACAGGTTAGAACGGAGTGCTCTGTGTCTGCACGTGGCCAGGTGCGACGCCGAGGCCGTGCTGAGCTGTGGATCCACAGAACCCTGTGCGCACACTCTTGCCCGCCGCCTGAAAATGGTCTGGCACGGTTTTCTTGTCAATTGCCTATGAAGCAGCAGGTCAGAGCTGTCCATTTTAAGTGTTCATATTTTGTTATTTATTTATGCACACATGCAAATAATAGCTCATACACACCTGCAAATAACATGCATGCAAATACATATGTGTAAATGCACACATGCAATCATACATGCAAATACTAGCAAACTGAGAGCAATGGCTGTCTCAGGTGCTGGACTCAGCATTCTGTTTACTGTGGTCAACCACATGACATGGAATACATGCTGAGGGTCTAAGCATTCCTCTCCTGGCACAGCACACACTCACGGCGCCGTGCAGTCCTTACTGCGATCCAGTTCCAGAAAGCTTCCCCTGGTTTCCTGGTGGGGAGGGGTAGAACTGAGGTGCTTGTTTATGCACAGGGCTGAATGTTTCTAATGCACCCCTCCCCTGACCCCCCCACCTCTCCCTGCTCCCTCCCTCACCCCTCCCTGCTCCCCACTCACCTCTCCCCGACCCTGATTACCACAATGAATGAGAAACACGTTGTGATCTTGAGAACAGAATGGGTGTAAGAATGAAAGGCAAAGGAGGAATGGCATCCCACTCAAGGCTCTGGGATGCCGGCCCTGCTGCCCTCCGTGTCCTGATTGTCCTGCCTCACCCCTCCTCCTCCACACCTCGGATGTCAGGCTCAGAGCCCCGCTTCCGTTGGGGTGCGTAAATGTGAGCCCAGTTCCTGCAGCACCGGTGTGGCTGCTCACACGTGTGAGCCAGGCAGATGTGGGGAGCGCTGGCCAGGGCTCTGTCTGGTAAAGTCATTGGGGCCACTGGGCATCTTACAGAAGAGCTGTCAGGCACCTCAGGTGGGCACAAAAGCCTGGAGTCGGGGAAGCAGGGAGGGGTGAGTGGGAGTGCAGGGGAGAGATGAGTGGGGGTACAGGGGAGGTGTGAGTGGGGAGCAGGGAGGGGTGAGTAGGGGAACAGGGAGTGGTGAGTGGGGGTACAGTGAGGGGAGAGTAGGGGTGCAGGGGAGGTGTGAGTAGGGAGCAGGGAGGGGTAAGTAGGGAGCAAGGAGAGGTGAGTGGGGGAGCAGGGAGAGGTGAGTGGGGGAGAAGGGAGAGGTGAGGGGGAGCAGGGAGAGGTGAGGGGGAGCAGGGAGAGGTGAGTGGGGGAGCAGGGAGGAGTGAGTAGGGAGCAGGGAGCAGTGAATGGGGGTACAGCGAGGTGAGAGTAGGGGTGCAGGGGAGGTGTGAGTAGAGAGCAGGAAGGGGTGAGTAGGGAGTAGGGAGAGGTGAGTGGGGGAACAGGGAGGGGTGAGTGGGGGAGCAGGGAGGGGTGAGTAGGGAGAAGGGAGAGGTGAGTGGGGGAGCAGGGAGGGGTGAGTAGGGAGCAGGGAGCGGTAAGTTGGGGAGCAGGGAGGGGTGAGTGGGAGAGCAGGGAGGGGTGAGTAGGGAGCAGGGAGAGGTGAGTAGGGAACAGGGAGAGGTGAGTGGGGGAAAAGGGAGAGGTGAGTGGGGGAGCAGGGAGAGGTGAGTGGGGAACAGAGAGAGGTGAGTGGGGGAGCAGGGAGGGGTGAGTAGGGAGCAGGGAGGGGTGAGTGAGGGAGGAGGGAGGGGTGAGTAGTGAGCAGGGAGAGGTGAGTGGGGGAGCAGGGGGGGTGAGTAGGGAGCAGGGAGGGGTGAGTAGGGAGCAGGGAGAGGTAAGGTGGGAGCAGGGAGAGGTGAGTGGGGGAGCAGGGAGAGGGGAGAGGTGAGTGGGGAACAGGGAGGGGAGAGTAGGGAAGCAGGGAGATGTGAGTGGGGGAGCAGGGAGAGGTGAGGGGGGAGCAGGGAGAGGTGAGTGGGGGAGCAGGGAGAGGTGAGTGAGGGGGCAGGGAGAGGTGAGTGGGGGAGCAGGGAGAGGTGAGTGGGGGAGCAGGGAGAGGTGAGTAGGGAGCAGGGAGAGGTGAGTAGGGAGCAGGGAGAGGTGAGTGGGCGAGCAGGGAGGAGTGAGTAGGGAGCAGGGAGAGGTGAGTAGGGAGCAGGGAGGGGTGAGTGGGGAACAGGGAGAGGTGAGTGGGGAACAGGGAGAGGTGAGTGGGGAGCAGGGAGGGGTTTGTAGGGAGCAGGGAGGGGTGGGTATGGGCGCCTTGCTGGGGCAGACTGAGGTCAGAGGAGCCTTGACAATGACAAGCAAAGGGACTCCTCAGGTCCAGATTTAAGGTAAAAGCGCGCGCCCACATGCACAGACGCACCGTTGGGCCCTACTGCCCAAGGAAACACCTCGCACCCGGAGGGAAGCGGCTTAGGCAGAACTTAGCTGGCGGTGGGGGAGTGTTCTTTCTACCGTGAGGGCTTTCCTTGCCAGCGGTCTGCCTTCTGCCCTCTCCACACCGAGCCCGGCCTGGCTGGCCAGGCTCCTGGCAAGCTGCCTGGGACACACCCGGCACCTCATGGGCGGTTTTCTGCAGACAGCTGCCTTCAGGAGGAGCCGGGGCAGGCCAGACCCGGTGTGTCCCGGACGAAAGAGAGGTGGCTCGGGTGAGACACTAGAGGAGGCCGCTACAGAGCACGGGGAGAACGAGGCTGGGAGAGCTGTGTGCGCGCCCGAGGCCCCTCGGCTGCGGGACGCAGGGAGTCACGGAGGGACGAGCGGTAACTCACGGGGCGCCCCTCTGCTCCTCTGTACACAGGTGAATGCAGGACGGGCTCCGTTGTATCAGCACCGCGAGAGCACGTCAGAGGCGCCTGAGCGTGGGTTTGAGGCAGAGGCTTGCAGCGTACACAGAGCAGGGCGGTGCCTGCTCCTAGAACTCGCGGTCTTTGTGACCCGTCCCTTTCCAAGTGAGGCCGTGGACTTGGACCCATGAGCAGAGGGAATGAGACGACAGGCTCGGAGTTTGTGCTCCTGGGACTCTTCCCGGGCGTGCCTAATCCGGGCATCCTCATGTGCCTCACCGTCCTGAGCTACGTCCTAGCCCTGGCTGCGAACGCCACCCTGACTGTCCTCATCACGCTGGACGCCCGGCTCCACAAGCCCATGTACTTCCTCCTCAGCCAGCTGGCCCTGCTGGACCTGCTCTTCACATCCACCACCGTCCCCAGGACGGCCGCCGCCTTCTTCCTGGGGACCCAGACCATCTCCAGCACGGGCTGTGGGACGCAGCTGTTTTTCTGCCTCGTGCTGGGGGGAGCAGAGTGCCTGCTCCTGACTTGCATGGCCTGCGACTGTTACGTGGCCATCTGTCGCCCTCTGCGGTACCCTGTCCTCATGAACGGGAAGACCTGCCTGTCGATGGCCGTGGGGTCCTGGGTGGGGGGCAGCCTCAATTCCCTAGTGCAGACTGTGTATACCATGTGTTTGCCCAAATGCGGCCGCCTGGAGATTGACCACTTCTTCTGCGAGGTCATGGCCGTTCTGAGGCTCTCCTGTGGGGACACCTTGACATACAGGTTGACGATACTTGGGGTGGGCATTGTGCTGCTGCTGGTTCCCTTTGGCGTCATCTTCTCCTCCTACGCCATCATCTTCCTCACTGTCCTGCGCATGAGTTCCCGTGAGGGGAGGCGGAAAGCGCTGGCCACCTGCTCCTCCCACCTGGTGGTGGTGAGCCTCTTCTACGGTCCCACTGTCGTCACCTCCATGACCCCCGGTTCCACACACAGCCCGCCCAGGACCAGGCCGTGTCTGTGTTCTTTGCAGTCGTCACCCCCACGCTGAACCCCTTCGTTTACAGCCTGAGAAACAGAGACGTCTTAGAGGCATTGAGGAGGGCTTTGAGACCCACAGCGCTCTTATCTCCTACAGTCCTGTGACCGTTTGGTGATGGCTGTGTAAGTCATCAACCCCACAGCCCGCCATGCCTGCCTCTTAAGCACGGCCGGCCGGTCTGACTCCTGAGGACTCGGTCACTTGCTGACACTGCTCGGGCAACCCAGGCACATGTCTTTGGTGTGTTAGGTCACTTTTGTTTTTTCCCCTCTGCTGATATTTTTATCCTGAATGACAGCGCAGTGGGTGCTGGCTTGCTCATGCCTTTCACAATGCTTATGTCACACGTACTCACGGCAAACTCACAAAGGCAGAGAACAGGATGGTGGTTACGAGAGCCTGGGGTTCAAGGGCAAGGGGAGAGGGCGAGGGTGAGGGCACTGCATCTCAGACAGGAGGGGCAGGCCCAGTGACCTACCGCACAGTGCTGAGCACAGCTAATGAGCACACGTCCTGCTCCCAAAACTGCTGCAGGTGCAGACTGCAAGCTTCACCCCAAAAAGAAGAGGAAATGAGATGAAGTGATGGGTAAGCTAACTAGCTGGATTTAATCTTTCTGTAATGTACACAAACTGCATAAGTAATACAATCACAACTTATAAATTGAAAAATCAAATGACCTGACAGGTGAACGTTTATTCTTGAAAGGATTAACAATAGAAAGAACGCTTGCCCATCGTTGTTGGGACTCCACACCCAGCCACTGCTGGCGGCACTGAGGCTCCTCAGGACAGCTGAGGCGGCGCTGCCCACGGTCAGCAGCCCCACACGCAGGGGCTCGCGGGGAGCGGAAACCGATATACTGAAGCACACTCACTCTCCCGTCTCACAAGAGCCAAGGCATGGAGCCAACCCAACTGTCCATCCCAGATGGATGGCTAAGGAAATCCCTGCATGAGGTCACACAGTGGGTAGGAAGGCACTAGATTCTGTCACTTAAGACAAGACGCTCGGGTGAGCGTGAGTGAGATGAGCCAGGCTCAGAGAGACAAATCCTGCAAGGCCTCACTCACCTAGGGGACCCAAAACCGTAGATTCCTATGAGCAGCCCAAGTAGGTAGCAGAATGGAGGTTAGCAGGGCTGGGACGCATGTATGAATTTCAAACATTTTTACCATAAAAACATTTCTAATTCCATTTTTCCATGAATTTTTCAAAGCACCCATATACTTCATAACATCATGTTGTACAAAATAATGTTATCAGTCAATTTAAGAATTCAAACACCAAAAAGGGCTTCAAGGCCAGAAATTAGTAAATTTACTGAGATATGTAAGTATTAGGCAAACAGAAAAAGCAAGTTAATGCTGTAACTTCGACATCATTTAAGTAAATAGGCAGGTCAGACGCTCATCGGACACGTGGCATGACCACAGTGCGCGTAAGCTGTGCTTGGGGGGGGGGGCTTTGCTCTCCTTCATTTTTGGGGTGCAGTTTTCTGTATGCTCCCCAGAGGCTCCCCGAGGCCAATACCCTGTCCACATTGGTGTGGTCCGTGCCTGGTCATCCCACCCAGGCACTGAGCCCAGCGTCTGCAAGCACGTGCTCCCGGAAACTGCACCCCCCCAGGGAGCGGCGGCCTCTCCCCCACCCGGGTTGCACCTGGCCAGGACTGGACCCTGGGACCACACGTAGATACAGTCCCAATAACAGGCACGACCCCATGGAAGTGACAGGTGCTGAGATGACCACACGTGGGAGCCAGGCGAGGGAAGGCTGGTGTGAGGCACAGAGATCCCGGCAGGACGGCGGGGTGTCGTAGCAGGGTCCCCTGGGCCCCCCGAGTCCCCATGGTTTCTCCAGCACTGACTGCTGTTGGGAAGCCCTCCTGAGCGCTGCCGCCGTGGCGAGGAAGCTGGATGCGCGGCTCCGTCGCTGAGGGTGGTGCATGGGGAAGATGAGGAACAGAGCCACGGATCCCCTGCCAAGGACAAGTCTCCTGAGAAGAGATGGGCCTTGGAGGCTCACGCCCCGATGGGCTGTTAGCACGCCCCAACCTGGCCCATCCTCAGTGGAAGGAGAGAAACGGAACCCAGTGCTGACGGGCTGGGCACGGGTGCTCTCCTGCCACAGCGCTGGTGGGAGTAGTTTCCCTCGTTTCTGGGGAAGACTGGATAGTCTAGATTTCGTGAAAGCAGAACTCTGTGTGTTAATTTCCCCAGCCCCAGAACCTAGAGGGTCACTTTGGACATACAAGTCTCAGTCAACAGACACTTGGCCAAATGGACACTACGTGTCGGGTCCTGTTGTCACAGGAGTTCTGGGGCTGGCGTGCGGGAGGCGTGCGGGAGCAGTGGCCGCAGTCTGCTGCTCCACCACTCAGGTCTGGGTCTCTTCCCCACGAGGGGTGCCGGCTGCTTCCTTTTACCCAATCCCTCGGAAGTGACACCACGTCCGTGTCGCAGCTTGTGCTGTTACGGTTCTGATGCTACCGCTCTGTGGACCACTGCCTCTCCTCTTCCACCGGACCACAGCTTCTCTCCCATTGGCTCACCGAGCACCGTGGTCTCCTGGGCTACAACTTTTCTTCTCTGCCAGGTTCTCCGAGGAGTGCGGCAGTCTTCGGTGCCACAGCTCCTGCTGTCTGCCGGATCCTTGTCTGGGACGAGTGAGGCACTGGCACAAGGAGGGAGTGAGTAAAGCGAAGGTTTACAGAAGGAGGCAGAGAAAGCCCCCTCCCTGGTAGCCACAGGGCTGCTCCCCAAGTGCCACCTACGGCACTGGCATCCCACCTGGGAGCTGGTTTGAGTCCCTGCTGCTCCACTTCTAGTCCGGCTCCCTGCCAATGAGCCTGGGGAGAGCAGCAGAGGATGGCCTGGGGGCTTTGGCCCCTGCCACCACATTGGAGACCCAGAAGAAGCTCCTGGCTCTGGCTTCAGCCTGGCTCAGCCCCCGCCACTGCGGCCATCTGAGGAGTAAACCAGCTGAAGGAAGTTCTCTCTCTCTCTCTCTCTCTCGCTCTCTCCCTCTCTCCGTCTCCCCCTCTCCCCCTCTCCCTGCCCCCCTGTAACTCTGACTTTCAAATCAATAAATCTTAAAAATCAAAACTGCCTGGCTGGGATTTTTACACAATTCTAAAGGTTCAAGTTCACCTGATTGGTCAAGTTGCATGATAATGAGGTATTATATATAAACCAATCAGGGAGTCAGCAGAGCCTGAGTATGATTGGCTTGACCAGGAACCAATCACAGAGCCCACGCTACATGTGGACGTGGGGAGTGTGTTCAAACAGGTCTGTGGCAGGCGGCTCTGCTCAGCAGATGGAACCACATCTGGAGGTGACGTTGAACCTGTGTCCCACCCTCCGTCCCTCAGAGTTCCTGCATGGCTAAGTCAGGCGGGGGTCTTCCTTTCCTTCCCAGGGCCCTGGGGTCCCTATCAGAGGCAGGAGGAGTCTATGTCTCCTCCCCAGGAGATGGGGCACATGCTTTCAACACATTCCATTTTTTAAAATTTTTAAAAATACTTACTTGAAAGAATTACAGAGAGAGGGAGAGACAGGGATAGAGGTCTTCCATCTACTGGCTCACTCTAGATGACCACAATGGCCAGGGCTGGGCCAGGCTGAAGCCAGGAGCCAGGAGCTTCTTCCAGGTCTCCCATATGGGTGCAGAGGCCCAAGCGCTTGAGCCATCTTCTGCTGCTTTCCCAGGCCACTGGCATGAAGCTAGATTAGAAGTGCAGCAGCTGGGAGAGGAACAAGCACCCAGACAGGGTGTGGGCATACTGGGCACCAGCCCCCTCCACATTCTCTGATGGAGCACGACTCTCTGTTCTAACTTCTTGGCTTACACAGAGGCTCCTGTGTGACAGCCTTCTGTCACACAGCTCCCTCTCTGGTGTGTGACAGCCATCTGTCGCACAGCTTCCTCTCTTGTGTGTGACAGCCATCAGTCACAGCTCCCTCTCTCCTGTGTGACAGCCATCTGATGCACAGCTCTCTCTCTCCTGTGTGACAGCCATCTGTCACAGTTCCCCCTCTCCTGTGTGAAGGCATCTGTCACAGCTCCCTCTCGCCTGCGTGACAGCTGTCAGTCACAGCTCCCTGCTCGTGTGTGACAGCCCTCAGTCACAGCTCCCTCTCTCCTGTGTGACAGCTGTCTATCACAGATACCTCTCTTGTGTGTGACAGCCATCTGTCGCACAGCTCCTTCTCTCCGGTGTATCAGCCGTCTGTCGCACAGCTCCCTCTCTTGTGTGACCGCCATCTGTCATAGCTCCCTTTCACCTGTATGACAGCCGTCTGTCACAGCTCCCTCTCTCTGTGTGACAGCCATCTGTCACAGATACCTCTCTCCTGTGAGACAGCCGTCTGTCACAGCTCCATCTCTCCTGTGTGACAGCCATCTGTCACAGCTCCCCCTCTCCTGTGTGACAGCTGTATGTCACAGCTCCCTCTCTCCTGTGTGACAGCCATCTGTCACAGATACCTCTCTTATGTGTGACAGCCATCTGTCTCACAGCTCCCTCTCTCCGGTGTATCAGCCATCTGTCGCACAGCTCCCTCTCTTGTGTGACCGCCATCTGTCACAGCTCCCTCTCACCTGTATGACAGCCATCTGTCACAGCTCCCTCTATCCTGTGAGACAGCCGTCTGTCACAGCTCCCTCTCTCCTGTGAGACAGCCATCTGTCACAGCTCCCTCTCTCCTGTGTGACAGCCATCTGTCACAGCTCCCTTCTCGTGTATGACAGTCGCCTGTCACAGCTCCCTCTCTAGTGTGTGACAGCTGTCTGTTGCACATCTTCTTCTCTCCTGTGTGACAGCCATCTGTCACAGCGCCCTCTGTCCTGTGTGACAGCCATCTGTCACAGCGCCCTCTGTCCTGTGTGACAGCAGTCTGTCACAGCTCCCTCTCTCCTATGTGACAGCCGTCTGTCACAGCTCCCTATCTCCTATGTGACAGCCGTCTGTCAAAGCTCCCTCTCTCGAGTGTGACAGCCGTCTGCCTCACAGCTTCCTCTCTGCTTGGGTTGAGTTGTGTTGCAGTGTTCTGTGCTGCAGCTTCTCTTCTCTGTTCCGTTCTTTGTCTCCTGCCCACAAGGAACGAGGCCACAGGCAGGAAGGGGAGCCGAGTAAGGAAGTTTACTGAAAGAAAAGAGAAAGCACCAGGCACCTGCGGCCCCAAGAGAGGGGCTGGGCAGCACCGCCTGGCTCTCATATGTATGTGTTTCTAAAGGAGCAAGTTTGCCTGATTGGTCAAGGTATCTGCTAATGAGGTAGTCTATGAGAACCTATCAGGCAAGCAGCTGAGCCTGACTGTGATTGGTTTGGCCATGAACCAATCATCAGAGGGAAGTTAGACCTAAGCCCACATGGGCCCACGGTGGGCAGGACCTGGTGAGAAGCAGGAACCAATCAGCAAGGCCAGGAGGGGCCGGCAGCCACAGGACTCAGTACGGTCACCCAACAGCAGTGTCCTGGTCTGCTCAGCTGGGTGCCTGCCCTCCAGGGGCTGCTGCGTCACTACCATAATTTTCAAGATAACACATGGACCTTCTGAGCCAGCACTTCATTAAATTTGCCCTTGAAGAGTTAAAAATAAAAGTGTTGGCCGGCGCCATGGCTCAATAGGCTAATCCTCCGCCGCGGCACCGGCACACTGAGCTAGACACAAAGCTGGTATCCCGAAGCTGCAGAGGCTGGCGGCAGCGATGACTACACAAACGTGAACCAGGAGCTTGGCGGGACCAGCACGTGGGGAGTGTGCAGACGGCCAACTGCAATCTTAGGAGCAAACAGACGCACAGGCAGCTTGCGCTTAGCATAAGCAACCCCCAAGGCCGACATCAGAGGTGGAGACTAAGGCTGTTGTCCAGTCTAGAGTCCCAGTTCCAACTTTGTTCTCTGTCCCTACACAACACTCAGGGCCAGAACCCACCGATGGAAGCAGTGCTAGGATTGGCAGAGTGAGCAGCCAGCAGGGCGGCGGCGAGCGTGTCCAGGCGGCACGTCTCTATCTGAGGTGCTCCCAGATTGCTCCAACAGCCACACTTCCCACGCACTGGTGGCAGCTGCCACAGGAAGGTTCACGCACAGAACTGTGCAGCTACGTGTGGACAGATTGCTCAGGGAGGGGTGCAAGTCTGGGAAGAGACCCTCTGAGGTGTCAGGGAGGGCCTCACAGGAAGAGAGTGAACAGGGAGAGAAGCCCACGTGGCCGTCCATGGACACAGTGGCCCCGGGGTGTGCAGTGCACTGACCCAGAGTCCGACCCTTCCCCTGCAAGGCAGGGAAGCTGGAGCGTGGAATTGCATGCTTAGCTGTGGAGATCATGACAGCTCATCGTGTGAGACAAAGGCATACTCACATGACGCTGCCCTGAAGAGTACACGCTCACACCTCTAACGTGTACCCCGATAGGTGCACCCCACACCTGGGGCTCAATAAGCCCCTTTCATGAGCATCTTGCAATACAGGAGATGCCATCAGGGTGCAGACTGGCCTTTGGAATTCCAATGATTTGCTCTGCCAAATACCACGCACGCTTGGCAAAGGTGAACCCATTTTGAGACCCCAGCATGGGTTCCGAATATATATATGTAGGAGCTTTAGAGATTTCAGAGCTGATTTAATGGAAACATAAAAGAATTTTAATATGTCCCTACTTCATAAGGCTCCAGGGATATTTACAATAAAAGCAAAGCAGCCTCCCGCGGAGGTCTGGGACTCACAGCCGAAACTTCATTCAGAAAGAACTCTCATCATGGTCTCCTAAAGCCATGAGTGCAAAACGGCTCCCCCCAGCCCGGCCACTGCTCTGCTCACCCCCACAGCCTGTCACTGTCTCTGCTCCCTAGGAAGCCCCGCACCTCCCCGCCAGCTTCCGGAGTGCAGCCAGCACCTCCTTGTTCCTCAGGCTGTAGATGAGGGGGTTCAGCATGGGGGTGAACACATTGCTGAACACAGACAGTGCCTGGTCTTGCTCTGGGCTGTGGGAAGAGGTGAAGCTCATGTAAATGAAGATGTTCGGACCAAAGAAGAGACTCACCACCGTGAGGTGGGAGGAGCAGGTGGCCAAGACCTTCTGCCTGCCCTTGACAGAGCTCATGCGGAGCACGGCGAGGAAGATGAGTGTGTAGGAGGCTGTGATGAGACCGAAGGGGACGACCAGCAGCACCACGCTACTCACTACTACCACCGACTGATACACGGATGTGTCCTCACAGGACAGCTTGATGAGGACGGGCACCTCGCAGAAGAAGTGCTGGATCTCCCGGGACCCACAGATGGGGAAGTGCAGAGGGTAAACCGTGTGAACCAAGGAGCTGACCAAGCCTCCAACCCAACACCCAGAAACCATGTGCAGGCAGAACCTGGGGCTCATGATGGCGGGGTAGCGCAGCGGGTTGCACACAGCCACGTAGCGGTCGTACGCCATGAGGGTCAGGATGAGGCACTCGGACGTCCCCAGCAACAGGAAGAAGAAGCTCTGTGTCCCGCAGCCAACCCAGGAGATGCCCCTCTCCCCTGTGAAGAAGTTGGCAGCCATCTTGGGGACGATGGTGGAGGTCAGTGTCAGGTCGATGAGGGAGAGCTGGCTGAGCAGGACGTACATGGGCGTGTGCAGCCGGGCGTCCCCCAGGATCAGGACGATCAGAAGGGCGTTTCCCAGGAAGGCCAGGATGTAGATGAGGACCACGGCGGCGTTGAGGAGCAGGGAGTGCCGGGACCCAGGGAAGAGCCCGGCCAGGAGGAAGTCCGTGGCCGAAGAGGCGTTCCCACCCACCATGCCGCTGCACGGCCACGAGGGAGACCACTGGAGTCACTACCACGTGTGACACCTCGTGTCAGTCTGGGGGCCAGAAGTTCTAGAACCTTACCCCCGGCTCCGGGTTCTCACGTAGCCTTTGCCCCCATCTCAGGGAGAGCACTTTCCCGTGTCTCTTGAACAATCGCCTGACTTGGTAAATACAGAAGACTGGACACACGATCCACGCCAGCACTAACCGGCCTCTGCTGAGCTGAGTTCTTCCGATTTTCTTCTTTCTTTCTAAGTTGGAGAATCCTGTAAATACTAACACCCATTTCTAGAAATACAGGCTTAAACTGCTGTACACTGCTCATGTTAGCCATGGGACCTAGCTAACAACTTTTGTGCATCGGAGCAAAAATGAAGGAAATTCTAATCAGTTCTTTCAATTTGGCTTTATAAATTATAAATCAATTACTTGGTTTCATTCTAATGAAATATCCTACTGTTTGCTTGCCTCTTGGTGGGTGATTGTCCTTATGCTATACATAGGGTGAGAGAAATTGCTAGACACACAGAACTGCCAAGCATCAGTTTTCAGTTTTACTGACCAAGGAAAGCTCTTGTATTCAATAGAGAATCCTGCACCCACAGTGACTGATGAAACGTCTGTCCTGTGCTTAGATACAGACCTCGAGCTCTGCTCAGTGGTCTCCGTGCTCCCGGCCCCGCTGCTCGTGCCGCTGCACCTCTGCTCTCTGCAGGGTGAGCAGCTCCAGGAGTGCAGCCGTCCGCACTTGCACAGGCACCTGCATGCATTGATCTTCTGGCGAGCGCCAGGCCTTTCCCTGGCAAGTCGGCTCACCGAACAGTGGCCGCCCCACCCCAGCCGGGAGAGACAGTGCTGCCAGGCAGAAGTTTCCAGATGCTCGGCCTCCCGACCAGAGGGGCTCTGCTCAGCACGGTCAAAACTCCCTGAAGTCCAGTCTGTTGCTGCAGCCAGAGACCCCTAATGTAAAGCCGCGCCCCGCTCGGGCTTACACTAGCTGTTCTCCCCTGGCCGTCTGTATTCACAGTACTGTGTGGCTTTTGGACAAAAGATCAGTTAAGAAGAAAAACCACTGCTTTGACTTGAGCCGTCGCTCTGGTGAACTATAAAATGTGGCGGGACTGGCTGACCTTGCCGGCCAGTGACCATGAGCACAAATTCACTTCTCACCACACTCACATCAGTTCAGGGAGTACCACTGATGAGTGTGTGGGCAGCCTGCGTGGTCCACTCACTATCATAGCACACTTGCTGAGCGCTCACGAGGGCAGCAGTGACCTGGGACAGGGCCTAAGCAGAACAGAGGCCAGTGTGCAGCGCTGCCCAGCACCAGCCCCTGCGGTGCCCCTTGACAGTGGGCGTCAGCACCTTTAACTGTCCCATTCTCTAATCTGCCTGCGCTCCAGACACCACCTGTCTGCTATAAGGCTGTGGGCTTACAACTCAGAGAATGCAACTGTCAAGTTTAGACAGCCAACTGATCTTAAACACTAAAAACTGGAGCAAAGGAACATTCAAATGTGTCTAGCTCACTCCCGCTTTAACTTAACAATCATCAGACTTTTACTTTGTATCTTGTAAATGCATATTAACTAGCAGCCAACGAGCTGAACCAAGCGGGGGATACCTTTTAGGAAGGAAAATCTGTGGGGACTGAAACCACACCCAAAGTCAGCAAACGGCCATAGCTCAGGAAGCAAACCACCACAAGCCACAGGATAAGTTCACTGTGTTGTGCTACCTGCTGACTGCGTTTGGGCACATGATGGTGCCCCATGTTCTACTGGGTTTGGTCAGACAAGAGTACAGATCACACCACAACCCCTGCCTTAAACCCTCAACAAAAAGCAGCTCAAAATGGATCAGTATTTTAAACGTAAGACGAGAAACCGTAAAACCACTGGAGGAAAACACAGGGCAAGGACTCCAAGACATCGGCACAGGCAGTGGCTTTTTGGATCAGACTCCCAAAGTCCCAGCAATAAAGACAAAAGTAGACAAATGGGAGTGCATAAAGCCAAGGAGCTTCTGCACAGCCCAGGAAAGCACAGAGGGAGGAGAGAGCTGACAGAATGGGATCATATGTCTGCAAACCTTGCGTCTGGATCTTCCACACAGACCCCAAAGAGAAATACCGATTCCAGGCAGACTTCCCCTCGACGCGGACCCTGAGCAGGCTGAGCCTAACACAGGTGCTTCCACCTGTGAGAGACACAGTCGCCGAAGTCTGACATGTGCGAGAATCAGCATCGGCCACGTGAATTCTCTACAGAACGAGCGTTACCAGGCAAGCAGTAGGATGTGTTCCTTCCTGTATGGCATTGGCCTTGCGCACTGCTTGTGTCCAGCCCCTCCCCCGTGGGATCCCGTGCTGACACAGGACCTTCCACAGTCACACACGGCTTCTCATGGTGCAGCATGAGTCCCCTCTGTGAAGGGGAGTGAGTGCAGCTGGCCCCACGCAGATGGAGGATCACGCATTTCTGCAAATGCCCGCCGTGTCCACGGTTCTGAACACTCGGAAGGGGGGAGGCTGGTGTGTATTTCAGCTGAGCTCTGCCCGGCAGAGCTGTAATTTGTCATCAGGTCTGGGGCTGAGACCTTCACAGGGAACAGCCCCGGGGAGCAGAGTCCCCAGACTCCAATTAACTTGGATCTCAGACCAAAACAATGAACCTCAGAAATTAGGAAAAACGGTGTGAAACAGATTTTCCTCACCATGGAAAATATTCCAGTGCTTCCAGCCCCACGGTGAATGCCAGGCAGCGTGAGGACAGTTCAGACCGGGCTTTGTGGATTTCATGTGAGGAGGGTCGGCTTGCACTATCCTCACCCTCTCTCTCACACTCTGTCCCTCGTATGTCTTATAAAGTAGTTCTTTTTGAAGCAGCTGGAGAATCCCTTAGCTTCTTTTCAGTGTATAAATAATATTAATATTGAAGATCAAACATATCTAAATGAAAAGACCATGTCTCCCACTTGGTGACTATCATTTGTTCAGATAATTTGATTATCTGAGCATTATGTATGGTATCTGTAATGGCCTCACCAGTGAGGGTCTCTTGCATAATCATATAAGATGTGCTGTACCATCCTCTAGAATGTTCCCCAGCCAGTGAGCGTGATGAACATCCCAGCCACCCACAGCCGGGTCTCTTCGCCCCACCCGAGGTCCCACACATCCTCTGAAGTCCCAAAACTTCCTTTCTCTAGGAACAGTCTGAGGGCCTGGGACTCATTCAGACATAGGCACAAGAAAAACAACAACAACAAAAAATTATTGGGTGGGGCTGGTGCCATGGCACAGTAGGTTAATCCTCTGCCTGTGGCGCCAGCATCCCATATGGGTGCCAGTTCTCATCCCGGCTGTTCCTCTTTCAATCCCGCTCGCTACTATGGCCTGGGAAAGCAGTGGAAGATGGCCCAAGTCCTTCAGCCCCCAAACCTACGTGGGAGACTCAGATGAAGCTCCTGGCTCCTGGCTTTGGATGTGTGCAGCTCAAGCCATTGTGGCCATTTGGGGAGTGAACCAATGGACAGAAGACCTTGCTTTCTCTGTCTCTCCCTCTCACTGTCTGTAACTCTAGCTCTCAAATAAATAAACAAAATATTTTTTAAAAATTATTGGAAAATAATCAGTAAACACACATATCCACTGAATTCCTTTGGCACCAACAGGGAATTGTCAGCTCAAAGTGAATGGAGAGAAAGGGAGGCAAACAGGTGTTTTCCATGAGCTGGAGACAAAAGCATCAGAGTGAAACTCACATCTGCACATGTCAGAAAGGTCCACACCTGCGGCTCTCAGGAGGCTTCTAAGGACCAGGACAACTTCCCTGGGCTGTGCAGTAGAGCACTAGACAAACCGCTGTTTAGGCTGAATGTGGACGTTATCAAATGCATGAAGCTTATATACCTTAAATAAAAGGTGTCTTGGTTAAAAAAATTAAAAAGAATATAGCTCCTTAAGGACAAAGACAACACTGATTTATTTGCTTATTTGTTTTTGCGTTAATTATACATAATTATCTTTATATATTTATGTATGCATGTATGTATATCACATCTGATTTATCTTTATATCACCTGCACTAGTGGTTAGCAAAATACCACCAAATCCGGCTGGCTGCCTGTTTTGGGCTGGCCTGTGAGGTAAGAAATTTATGGAAGGGGCCAGCATTGTGGCATAACGGGTTAAACTGTAGCCTATGATATAGGCATCCCATGTGGGCACCAGTTCATGTCCTGGCTGCTCCACTCCCAGTCTAGCTCCCTGATACAGACCTGGGAAAAGCAGCAGAAGATGGTCTAAGAACTTGGGCCCTGCCATCCAGATGGGAGACCCAGATGAAGCTCCTGGCTCCTGGCTTCAGCCTGGCCCAGCCTTGGCTTTTGCGGACATCTGGGGTGTGAACCAGCAGGTGGAAGATCTCCTTCCCTGTCTCTCCCTCACTCTCTGCAGCTCTGACTTTCAAATAAATACATCTTTTTAAAAAAAAAGAAAATCATGTACGATTCCAATTTCAGGGCCTCTAAACACAGTTTATTGGAATATGTCAGGCTCATTCTGGCACACACTGGCCGCAGCAGTGTCCACACCTGCAGAGCTGAGAGTGCGACAAAGCCTGGACCATTTACCATCTGCTCTTTACAAAGGCGTGTCAGCCTGTGGCTTCCGCTACCTCTCTGCTTTGTGGACATCATGAGGGGATGATACCGCCTTCAGTGGAGTCGCCTTTCAGAGAGAGGAGTTGATACCGTATGCATACGATGGTGGATGAGGGGACACTTTTGACTCTTTGACTCCTGGATCCTGGCTTTGGATTGGCCCAGACCTTCTCATTGCTGCCCGCTGGGGAATGAACCAGCAAATGGAAGATCTCTCTCTCTCTCCCTTTCTCTCTCTCCTTTCTCTTTCTCTCTCTTTGCCTTTCTAACAAATAAATATATATTTGTCTAAAAAAAACTCTGGAAATCCATGCATATAAGAGGTCTTCAAAAAAAACCTGTGAATTGTGAAAAACCATGCATAGATTTCAAAGGTGTTTTATATCAAAAGAAATGGATGTTTTTGTTGTATTTCCATGAGCTTTTGGAAGGGTCCTTGTATAGGTGAACACTTCCTCAGAAACAAGGACAAAAGAACCACTCAAGGAGTCAATGTCAAAGTCACTGCTGGGTGCCTCTGGAGTCGTGGAAAGAGGGGTGACCTACACTCTCGAGGCTGAGAAGACTGTGCATCCCGAGAGGCTGACGGGGCACAGAGGAAGGACACTGAGGAGGCAGACAGCGATACCGGAGCAGCACACATCACTCCCCAAGGACACATCATCCCAAGGCCATCAGGTCACTGCATCCATGATGGACACCCCAGGGTCACTGAGAAGCTCAAAGTCAGGACTGAGGTGAGAGAGTGTCCTGAAGCCGCAGAGGCTGGCGGCAGCGATGACTACATGCACATGAACCAGGAGCTTGGAGGGACCAGCACGTGGGGAGTGTGCAGACGGCCAACTGCAATCTTAGGAGCAAACAGATGCACAGGCAGCTTGCGCTTAGCAAGAGTAAGTAGAAGAAAGAAATTTATGAAGTCAGAGCAGAAACAATAAAACAACAGAACTGATCAACAATGCAAAGAGGGTAAAAATACCGACAACACTGCAGTCAGTCAGAGGACACAGAGAGAGAAGTGCAGACTCAGCAACGCGGGGAGCTATCACAATGGATGCAACAGAAAGACACAGAGCAGCCTTGAAGGCACTGTGCAAAGGTGTGCGCTGTCAGACGGGGGAATCTGGAAGAGGTGGAAATTCTTAGACACCTCTCTGCCAAGACTGTGCATGAACAGAACATCGGAACAGACCAATAACGAGTAACAGGATTAAATCACTAAAACCCTCCAAAGACATTCCCAGGCTGGCTGGCTTCAGGGTAAGTTTTTAAAGAGTTAATGCCATGCTTTTGTGAACTCTTCTGAAAGGCATGGCAGAGCAGGGGACGCTTCCACACTCATGTCATAAAGCCAGAACCACCTGATACCTAAGCCATTCAAGGACATCACAAGAAAAGAAAATTGCGGATCATTAATCATGATGACCGTATATGCAAATATCCTCAACAGGACACTAGCAAAGACGCTTCACCATGACAAGTGGGATTTGTCCTTGTAATTTAAGGAGAGTTCAACATAGGTAAGTCAGGAAGTGTGATCCCTTCCACTAACAGAAAAATAAAAACATGACAGTATCAGCAGTTGCAGAGAATGCACTTCACACATTTCCGGATTCTTTTATGATTAAAAAACCTGTCATCAAACTAAGTACAGAGGGAGGTACTCACCACGATAGAGGGCGCAGCGGCCAGCTCAGCCAGCCTCCTACTCCGTGTGACGACCAGGAAGCTCTTCCTCTGCAGATCAGGAACAAGCCACAGGCCTGGTTCTCACCTGCTGTGGTCAACACAGCGTCCTAGCCAGAGCAGTCAGGCAACAGAAGCAAGTGTAAGGCATCCACATGGACGAGCAAGAAGTGACGCTGTCTCTGTTAACAGGCAAAAATGAAGCTATACGCAGAGCTTTCTAAAGACTCCATCAAAAAGGGTTTCCCAGTTGGAGCCGGTAAGGGCAGTAAAGTTGCAGGATACAGAATCAACATACAAGCATCAGCAACAGTCATCGGAGGTCAACAGGACGACTGACTAGAGGTGCAGCTCTGCTGACCCAGCCCTGTGAACCAGCCCATGGCCCCACCCACCTGACTAGGGCCATGGGAGGCCCCTGGGTGACCCACCCTGAGGGGCTCCACCTGCAGGGGCTGCAGGAAACAGCTGGGTGGCCCCACCCGCACCCTGCTGCTGCCCTGGAAGCCGTGAGGCAGCCCCGACACCCACTCAGGAGCCAGGAGGGGCAGAGCAGGTGTCCAGGAAGCAGCTGAGCGGCCCTGGCCTTCATCCTGTGTCCCCAGGAGGCTGCGATGAAAAGGCTGGGTGCTCACAGCTGAAGAGACGCTTCACATCGCCGGGGAGTGTACAGAGTGCAGCCGCTGCGGGGAATGGCACGGAGCTCCTCGGAAAGCCGGAGCAGAACCAGCACAGGATGCAGCCACGCCCCCAGTGCCCATGCGTTCACGGGGACGTGGGTCGGGCCGCTGAGGAGACACCTGCGCTCCCACGGTCTGCAGCACTGTTCTCAGCAGCCGGGTGAGGAGTCAGTCTCGGGGCCCATTAACAGACAAAGAATAAACACACACACGCATGCACACACACACACACACGCATGCACACACACATGCACACACGCACACACGCACACGCACTGCTGTACTCTTCAGCCTTACAAATAAGGACGTCCTGGCATTCGTGCCAACACGAGGAAGCTGCGGGCATCACGTTAACTCTAAAAAGCCCAGCACGGGACAGACCCACAGTCTCACTTACACAGGAAAGCTGAGAGGTTTCCACCCAGGGAGTGGACAATGGTGACCAGAGGGGATGGAGAGCTGATGACCAAAAGGCTCAAGCCTTCAGGGAGACGAGAGTGAGCCAGGCCTGCTGTGGGCAGGGTGGCGGCACTCACGGGTCGCGGACGGTGGGGCTTCAACAAATCACCACCTCATCGTAAAAGAGTGCTGACGCTGTATCATCAGCTTAATTATTCCACATCACGCGTGTACATCACATTTTCCTCATCAGCGCATCCAATGACACAGGATTAATGTATCCAGATTATATAGAAGTTATAAAAATACTAAATAAAATATGAAATTAGTGATATAAAACAGAAGGATTACAAATGTAATCATAGCTATATATATATATATATATATATGTTCAACCAGTTATTGAGAAAGACTTAACTGAGAAATTAGCTAAATTCTATGCTGAATCCCAAAGATAGCACAAAACACAGAAAATGTGAATGGATTGGAAAAAAGCTTACACAAATGTGAAAGTTAACCGGAATGAAGTACAAATGCGGCATGAACATCAGACGGGCAAAGAGGCCGCTGCCTGGGACGCCTGCACCCCTAGCCTGGGGGCCAGGAGCTCCCCCTCCGCTTCTGTGCACCCTGGGGGCAGCAGGTGACCGCTCACCTACGTGGGTCCCTGCCACCCATGCAGGAAACCCGGATGAGTCCCTGGCTCTTAGCTTCAGCCTGGCCAGCCCTGGCTATTGTGGGTGCTTGGGAAGCGAGGCTGCAGATGGAAGACATCATAGCTTCTCTCTGCTTTCCAAATAAGTGAAATTAAGCACATACACTGTGGAGTGTTAGTATCAGAAAAGGTAGTCGGCAGGTGCGCTGGCTGCGGGTCTGAGAGGAAGCCGTGAAGCTGCACAGGAGGCCACGCTGAGCCAGCAGGAACCCAGGGGGGAGACTGCGCGTTGCCTGACGGGGCGGCACGCCCGGGCACTGCTCGTGGCAAGGCGGGAAGCCACAATTAAGAGTAGGATCTCGGGTGCCCAGTGCTTCAAGATCCAAGGTTCCAAAGAAGGAGACACCCAGCAGGAGTGGCGTTTGGTTTCTGGGTCCCTGTGAGGTGCAGGGTCAGTGTGAGAACCATCGGTGGGGCCGGCCCTGGTGAGGGCAGCGGGCTCACAGGACAGGGTAAAGCAGGTGGTGTTTCCAGAGGAGGCGACGCCGACAGGCCGAGCTCATCAAACGCCTGGTACTGTTGACAGAACGGTGTGTGCATTGCCTTGTTTGTTCGTCTAGAACTCTTACTAAAAATATCCTTAGGCTACCATGTTTAATTGGAGTCCCGCAGGTCATTGTCCCTCAGGGATCCCATAGTGGTTTGTGCTCAAGCCCGAGCCGCTGACTTGAGAGCTGCACAGATTGTCCCTGTTGGCAGTCCCTGTCGGCTCTACCAGCGAGGCTGCATAAAGCCCCCGCAGGCCCCGTGGCCAGAGGGCAGAGGCGCTGCCGAAGCTGCTGAGCCCGGCGACAACAGTTAGGCCACTGCAGAGTGAGGGCAGGTGCACAGACCTCGGCCGAGGCCAGAGCACTGAAGGTATTTAACGCGGCAGGGACCCTGCTGACCCCCGCTCCGTGTCCTCACAGCCCCTCCCTGACAAGGTGAAGGCCAGCCAGGTAAGCAACCTCACAGCTCTGCACTGGTGTCCCCAGCGTGTGCTTGTGACAGGTTAGAACGGAGTGCTCCGTGTCTGCACGTGGCCAGCTGCGACGCCGAGGCCGTGCTGAGCTGTGGATCCATAGAACTCTGCGTGCACACTCTTGCCCGCCCCCTGAAAATGGTCTGGTGCGGTCTTTTTGTCAATTGCCTCTGAAGCAGCAGGTCAGAGCTGTCCATTTTAAGTGTTCATATTTTGTTATTCATTTATGCACACATGCAAATAATAGCAAATACACACCTGCAAATAACATGCATGCAAATACATATGTGTAAATGCACACATGCAATCATACATGCAAATACTAGCAAACTGAGAGCAATGCTGTCTCAGGTGCTGGACTAAGCATTCTGTTTACTGTGGTCAACCACATGACATGGAATACATGCTGAGGGTCTAAGCATTCCTCTCCTGGCACAGCACACACTCACGGCGCCGTGCAGTCCTTACTGCGATCCAGTTCCAGAAAGCTTCCCCCGGTTTCCTGGTGGGGAGGGGTAGAACTGAGGTGCTTGTTTATGCACAGGGCTGAATGTTTCTAATGCACCCCTCCCCTGACCCCCCCACCTCTCCCTGCTCCCTCCCTCACCCCTCCCTGCTCCCCACTCACCTCTCCCCAACCCTGATTACTACAATGAATGAGAAACACGTTGTGATCTTGAGAACAGAATGGGTGTAAGAATGAAAGGCAAAGGAGGAACGGCATCCCACTCAAGGCTCTGGGATGCCAGCCCTGCTGCCCTCCGTGTTCTGATTGTCCTGCCTCACCCCTCCTCCTCCACACCTCGGATGCCAGGCTCAGAGCACCGCTTCCGTTGGGGTGCGTAAATGTGAGCCCAGTTCCTGCAGCACCGGTGTGGCTGCTCACACGTGTGAGCCAGGCAGATGTGGGGAGCGTTGGCCAGGGCCCTGTCTGGTAAAGTCATTGGGGCGACTGGGCATCTTACAGAAGAGCCGTCAGGCACCTCAGGTGGGCACAAAAGCCTGGAGTCGGGGAAGCAGGGAAGGGTGAGTGGGAGTGCAGGGGAGAGATGAGTGGGGGTGCAGGGGAGGGGTGAGTGGGGAGCAGGGACGGGTGAGTAGGGGAACAGGGAGAGGTGAGTGGGGGAACAGGGAGAGGTGAGTGGGGGAGCAGGGAGGGGTGAGTAGGGAGCAGGGAGGGGTGAGTAGGGAGCAGGGAGGGGTGAGTAGGGAGCAGGGAGGGGTTTGTAGGGAGCAGGGAGGGGTGAGTCTGGGCGCCTTGCTGGGGCAGACTGAGGTCAGAGGAGCCTTGACAATGACAAGCAAAGGGACTCCTCAGGTCCAGATTTAAGGTAAAAGCGCGCGCCCACATGCACAGACGCACCTTTGGGCCCTACTGCCCAAGGAAGCACCTCGCACCCGGAGGGAAGCGGCTTAGGCAGAACTTAGCTGGCGGTGGGGGAGCGTTCTTTCTACCGTGAGGGCTTTCCTTGCCAGCGGTCTGCCTTCTGCCCTCTCCACACCGAGCCCGGCCTGGCTGGCCAGGCTCCTGGCAAGCTGCCTGGACACACCCAGCACCTCGTGGGCGGTTTTCTGCAGACAGCTGCCTTCAGGAGGAGCCGGGGCAGGCCAGACCCGGTGTGTCCCGGACGTAAGAGAGGTGGCTCGGGTGAGACACTAGAGGAGGCCGCTACAGAGCACGGGGAGAACGAGGCTGGGAGAGCTGTGTGCGCGCCCCCGAGGCCCCTCAGCTGCGGGACGCAGGGAGTCACGGAGGGACGAGCGGCCGCTCACGGGGCGCCCCTCTGCTCCTCCGTACACAGGTGAACGCAGGACGGGCTCCGGTGCATCAGCTCCGCGAGGGCACGTCAGAGGAGCCTGAGCGCGGGTTTGAGGCAGAGGCTTGCAGCTTACACGGAGCAGGGCGGTGCCTGTTCCTAGAACTCGCGGTCTTTGTGACCCGTCCCTTTCCAAGTGAGGCCGTGGACTTGGACCCATGAGCGGAGGGAATGAGACGACAGGCTCGGAGTTTGTGCTCCTGGGACTCTTCCCGGGCGTGCCACACCCGGGCATCCTCATGTGCCTCACCGTCCTGAGCTACGTCCTAGCCCTGGCCGTGAACGCCACCCTGACCGTCCTCATCACGCTGGACACCCACCTCCACAAGCCCATGTACTTCCTCCTCAGCCAGCTGGCCCTGCTGGACCTGCTCTTCACATCCACCACCGTCCCCAGGACGGCCTCCGCCTTCTTCCTGGGGACCAAGACCATCTCCAGCACGGGCTGTGGGACGCAGCTGTTTTTCTGCCTCGCGCTGGGGGGAGCAGAGTGCCTGCTCCTGACTTGCATGGCCTGCGACCGTTACGTGGCCATCTGTCGCCCTCTGCAGTACCCTGTCCTCATGAACGGGAAGACCTGCCTGTCGATGGCCGTGGGGTGCTGGGTGGGGGGCAGCCTCAATTCCCTAGTGCAGACTGTGTATACCATGCGTTTGCCCAAATGCGGCCGTCTGCAGATCGACCACTTCTTCTGTGAGGTCATGGCCATTCTGAGGCTCTCCTGTGGGGACACCTTGACGTACAGGTTGACGATACTTGGGGTGGGCATTGTGCTGCTGCTGGTTCCCTTTGGCGTCATCTTCTCCTCCTACGCCGTCATCTTCCTCACTGTCCTGCGCATGAGTTCCTGTGAGGGGAGGCGGAAAGCGCTGGCCACCTGCTCCTCCCACCTGGTGGTGGTGAGCCTCTTCTACGGTCCCACTGTCGTCACCTACATGACCCCCGGTTCCACACACAGCCCGCCCAGGACCAGGCCGTGTCTGTGTTCTTTGCAGTCGTCACCCCCACGCTGAACCCCTTCGTTTACAGCCTGAGAAACAGAGACGTCTTAGAGGCATTGAGGAGGGCTTTGAGACCCACAGCGCTCTTATCTCCTACAGTCCTGTGACCGCTTGGTGATGGCTGTGTAAGTCATCAACCCCACAGCCCGCCATGCCTGCCTCTTAACCACGGCCGGCCGGTCTGACTCCTGAGGACGCAGTCACTTGCTGACACTGCTCGGGCAACCCAGGCACATGTCTTTGGTGTGTTAGGTCACTTTTGTTTTTTCCCCTCTGCTGATACTTTTATCCTGAATGACAGCGCTGTGGGTGCTGGCTTGCTCATGCATTTCACAATGCTTACGTCACAGGTACTCACGGCAAACTCACAAAGGCAGAAAACAGGATGGTGGTTATGAGAGCCTGGGGTTCAAGGGCAAGGGGAGAGGGCGAGGGTGAGGGCACTGCATCTCAGACAGGAGGGGCAGGCCCAGTGACCTACCGCACAGTGGTGAGCACAGCTAATGAGCACACGTCCTGCTCCCAAAACTGCTGCAGGTACAGACTGCAAGCTTCACCCCCAAAAGAAGAGGAAATGAGATGAAGTGATGGGTAAGCTAACTAGCTGGATTTAATCTTTCTGTAATGTACACAAACTGCATAAATAATACAATCACAACTTATAAACTGAAAAATCAAATGACCTGACAGGTGAACGTTTATTCTTGGAAGGATTAATAATAGAAAGAACGCTTGCCCATCGTTGTTGGGACTCCACACCCAGCCACTGCTGGCGGTACTGAGGCTCCTCAGGACAGCTGAGGCGGCGCTGCCCACGGTCAGCAGCCCCACACGCAGGGGCTCGCGGGGAGCAGAAACCGATATACTGAAGCACACTCACTCTCCCGTCTCACAAGAGCCAAGGCATGGAGCCAACCCAACTGTCCCTCCCAGATGGATGGCTAAGGAAATCCCTGCATGAGGACACACAGTGGGTAGGAAGGCACTAGATCCTGTCACTTAAGACAAGACGCTTGGGTGAGCGTGAGTGAGATGAGCCAGGCTCAGAGAGACAAATTCTGCAAGGCCTCACTCACCTAGGGGACCCAAAACCGTGGATTCCTATGAACAGCCCAAGTAGGTAGCAGAATGGAGGTTAGCAGGGCTGGGACGCATGTATGAATTTCAAACATTTTTACCATAAACACATTTCTAATTCCATTTTTCCATGAATTTTTCAAAGCACCCATATACTTCAAAACATCATGTTGTACAAAATAATGTTATCAGTCAATTTAAGAATTCAAACACCAAAAAGGGCTTCAAGGCCAGAAATTAGTAAATTTACTGAGATATGTAAGTATTAGGCAAACAGAAAAAGCAAGTTAATGCTGTAACTTCGACATCATTTAAGTAAATAGGCAGGTCAGACACTCATCGGACATGTGGCATGACCACAGTGCGCGTAAGCTGTGCTTGGGGGGGGTGGGCTTTGCTCTCCTTCATTTTTGGGGTGCAGTTTTCTGTGTGCTCCCCAGAGGCTGCCCGAGGCCAGCCCCTGTCCACATCGGTGTGGTCCGTGCCTGGTCATCCCACCCAGGCATTGAGCCCAGCAACTGCAAGCACATGCTCCCGGAAACTGCACCCCCCAGGGAGCGGCAGCCTCTCCCCAACCTGGGTTGCACCTGGCCAGGAATGGACCCTGGCACCACACGTAGATACAGTCCCAATAACGGGCACGACCCCATGGAAGTGACAGGTGCTGAGATGACCACACGTGGGAGCCAGGCGAGGGAAGGCTGGTGTGAGGGACAGAGATCCCGGCAGGACGGTGGGGTGTCGTAGCAGGGTCCCCTGGGCCCCCCGAGTCCCCACGGTTTCTCCAGCACTGACTGCTGTTGGGAAGCCCTCCTGAGCCCTGCCGCCGTGGTGAGGAAGCTGGATGTGCGGCTCCGTCGCTGAGGGTCGTGCACGGGGAAGATGAGGAACAGAGCCACGGATCCCCTGCCAAGGACAAGTCTCCTGAGAAGAGATGAGCCTTGGAGGCTCACGCCCCGATGGGCTGTTAGCACGCCCCAACCTGGCCCATCCTCAGTGGAAGGAGAGAAACGGAGCCCAGTGCTGAGGGGCTGGGCACGGGTGCTCTCTTGCCACGGCGCTGGTGGGAGTAGTTTCCCTCGTTTCTGGGGAAGACTGGATAGTCTAGATTTCGTGAAAGCAGAACTCTGTGTGTTAATTTCCCCAGCCCCAGAACCTAGAGGGTCACTTTGGACATACAAGTCTCAGTCAACAGACACTTGGCCAAATGGACACTACGTGTCGGGTCCTGTTGTCGCAGGAGTTCTGGGGTTGGCGTGCGGGAGGCGTGCGGGAGCAGTGGCTGCAGTCTGCCGCTCCAACCACTCAGGTCTGGGTCTCTTCCCCACGAGGGGTGCCGGCTGCTTCCTTTTACCGAATCCCTCGGAAATGACACTGCGTCCGTGTCGCAGCTTGTGCTGTTAGGGTTCTGATGTTACCGCTCTGTGGACCACTGCCTCTCCTCTTCCACCGGGCCACAGCTTCTCTCCCATTGGCTCCCCGAGCACCGGGGTCTCCTGGGCTACAACTTTTCTTCTCTGCCAGGTTCCCCGAGGAGTGCGGCAGTCTTTGGTGCCACAGCTCCTGCTGTCTGCCGGATCCTTGTCTGGGACGAGTGAGGCACTGGCACAAGGAGGGAGTGAGTAAAGAGAAGGTTTACAGAAGGAGGCAGAGAAAGCCCCCTCCCTGGTAGCCACAGGGCTGCTCCCCAAGTGCCACCTACAGCACTGGCATCCCACCTGGGAGCTGGTTTGAGTCCCTGCTGCTCCACTTCTAGTCCGGCTCCCTGCCAATGAGCCTGGGGAGAGCAGCAGAAGATGGCCTGGGGGCCTTGACCCCTGCCACCACATGGGAGACCCAGAAGAAGCTCCTGGCTCTGGCTTCAGCCTGGCTCAGCCCCCGCCATTGCAGCCATCTGAGGAGTAAACCAGCTAAAGGAAGTTCTCTCCCTCTCTCTCTCTCTCTCTCCCTCTCTCCCTCTCTCCCTCTCTCCGTCTCCCCCTCTCCCCCTCTCCCTGCCCCCCTGTAACTCTGACTTTAAAATCAATAAATCTTAAAAATCAAAACTGCCTGGCTAGGATTTTTACACAATTCTAAAGGTTCAAGTTCACCTGATTGGTCAAGTTCCATGATAATGAGTTATTATATATAAACCAACCAGGGAGTCAGCAGAGCCTGAGTATGATTGGCTTGACCAGGAACCAATCACAGAGCCCATGCTACATGTGGACGTGGGGAGTGTGTTCAAACAGGTCTGTGGCAGGCGGCTCCGTTCAGCAGATGGAACCACATCTGGAGGTGACGTTGAACCTGTGTCCCACCCTCCGTCCCTCAGAGTTCCTGCATGGCTAAGTCAGGCGGGGGTCTTCCTTTCCTTCCCAGGGCCCTGGGGTCCCTATCAGAGGCAGGAGGAGTCTATGTCTCCTCCCCAGGAGATGGGGCACATGCTTTCACCACATTCCATTTTTTAAAATTTTTAAAAATACTTACTTGAAAGAATTACAGAGAGAGAGGGAGAGACAGGGATAGAGGTCTTCCATCTACTGGCTCACTCTAGATGAACACAATGGCCAGGGCCAATGGTAACATCAATGGCAGGTCCTGGCCTTCCTGGGAAACGCCCTTCTGACTCACCACCGTGAGGTGGGAGGAGCAGGTGGCCAAGACCTTCTGCCTGCCCTGCCGTCTGTCGCACAGCTCCCTCTCTCCTGTGTGACAGCCATCTGTCTCAGCGCCCTTCTCGTGTGTGACAGCCATCTGTCACAGCGCCCTCTCTCCTGTTTGACAGCCGTCTGTCACAGCTCCCTCTCTCCTGTGTGACAGCCATCTGTCGCAGCGCCCTATCTCCTGTGTGACAGCCATCTGTCACAGCGCCCTCTCTCCTGTGTGACAGCCATCTGTCATAGCTCTCTATCTCCTGTGTGACAGCCGTCTGTCACAGCTCCCTATCTCCTGTGTGACAGCCATCTGTCACAGCTCCTATCTCCTGTGTGACAGCCGTCTGTCACAGCTCCCTCTCTCGAGTGTGACAGCCGTCTGTCTCACAGCTTCCTCTCTGCTTGCATGGGTTGAGTTGCGTTGCAGTGTTCTGTGCTGTAGCTTCTCTTCTCTGTCCTGTTCTTTGTCTCCTGACCACAAGGAACGAGGCCACAGGCAGGAAGGGGAGCCGAGTAAGGAAGTTGACTGAAAGAAAAGAGAAAGCACCAGGCAACCACCTGCGGCCCCAAGAGAGGGGCTGGGCAGCACCGCCTGGCTCTCATATGTATGTGTTTCTAAAGGAGCAAGTTTGCCTGATTGGTCAAGGTATATGCTAATGAGGTCGTCTATGAGAACCTATCAGGCAAGCAGCTGAGCCTGACTGTGATTGGTTTGGCCATGAACCAATCATCAGAGGGAAGTTAGGCCTAAGCCCACATGGGCCCATGGTGGGCGGGGCCTGGTGAGAAGCAGGAACCAATCAGCAAGGCCAGGAGTGGCCAGCAGCCGCAGGACTCAGTACGGTCACCCAACAGCAGTGTCCTGGTCTGCTCAGCTGGGTGCCTGCCCTCCAGGGGCCGCTGCGTCACTACCATAATTTTCAAGATAACACATGGACCTTCTGAGCCAGCACTTCATTAAATTTGCCCTTGAAGAGTTAAAAATAAAAGTGTTGGCTGGCGCCGTGGCTCAATAGGCTAATCCTCTGCCTGCGGCACTGGCACACTGAGCTAGACACAAAGCTGGTATCCCGAAGCTGCAGAGGCTGGTGGCAGCGATGACTACATGCACGTGAACCAGGAGCTTGGCGGGACCAGCACGTGGGGAGCGTGCAGACGGTCAACTGCAATCTTAGGAGCAAACAGATGCACAGGCAGGTTGCGCTTAGCATAAGCAACCCCCAAGGCCGACATCAGAGGTGGAGACTAAGGCTGTTGTCCAGTCTAGAGTCCCAGTTCCAACTTTGTTCTCTGTCCCTACACAACACTCAGGACCAGAACCCACCGATGGAAGCAGTGCTAGGATTGGCAGAGTGAGCAGCCAGCAGGGCGGCAGCGAGCGTGTCCAGGCGGCACGTCTCTATCTGAGGTGCTCCCAGATTGCTCCAACAGCCACACTTCCCACGCGCTGGTGGCAGCTGCCACAGGGAAGGTTCACACACAGAACTGTGCAGCTACGTGTGGACAGATTGCTCAGGGAGGGGTGCAAGTCTGGGAAGAGACCCTCTGAGGTGTCAGGGAGGGGCCTCACAGGAAGAGAGTGAACAGGGAGAGAAGCCCACGTGGCCGTCCATGGACACAGTGGCCCCGGGGTGTGCAGTGCACTGACCCAGAGTCCGACCCTTCCCCTGCAAGGCAGGGAAGCTGGAGCGTGGAATGTGCATGTTTAGCTGTGGAGATCATGACAGCTCATCGTGTGAGACAAAGGCATACTCACATGACGCTGCCCTGAAGAGTACGCGCTCACACCTCGAACGTGTACCCCGATAGGTGCACCCCACACCTGGGGGCTCAATAAGCCACTTTCATGAGCATCTTGCAACAGGAGATGCCATCAGGGTGGAGATTGAGCTTTGGAATTCCAATGATTTTCTCTGCCAAATAACACGCACGTTTGGCAAAGGTGAACCCATTTTGTGACCCCAGCATGGGTTCCTAATGTATTTGTAGGAGCTTTAGAGATTTCAGAGCTGATTTAATGAAAACATAAAAGAATTTTAACATGTCCCTGACTTGATAAGGCTCCAGGGATATTTACAATAAAAGCAAAGCAGCCTCCCACAGAGGTCTGGGACTCACAGCCAAAACTTCATTCAGAAAGAACTCTCATCATGGTCTCCTAAAGCCATGAATGCAACCGGCTTCCCCCCAGCCCGGCCGCTGCTCTGCTCACCCCCACAGCCTGTCACTGTCTCTGCTCCCTAGGAAGCCCCGCACCTCCCCGCCAGCTTCCGGAGTGCAGCCAGCACCTCCTTGTTCCTCAGGCTGTAGATGAGGGGGTTCAGCATGGGGGTGAGCACATTGCTGAACACAGACAGTGCCTGGTCTTGCTCTGGGCTGTGGGAAGAGGTGAAGCTCATGTAAATGAAGATGTTCGGACCGAAGAAAAGACTCACCACCGTGAGGTGGGAGGAGCAGGTGGCCAGGACCTTCCGCCTCCCCTTGACGGAGCTCATGCGGAGCACGGCGAGGAAAATGAGTGTGTAGGAGGCTGTGATGAGACCAAAGGGGACGACCAGCAGCACCACACTGGTTACCACCACCACCGACTGATACACGGATGTGTCCTCACAAGACAGCTTGATGAGGACGGGCACCTCGCAGAAGAAGTGCTGGATCTCCCGGGACCCGCAGATGGGGAAGTGCAGAGGGTAAACTGTGTGAACCAAGGAGCTGGCTGAGCCTCCAACCCAACACCCAGAAACCATGTGCAGGCAGAACCTGGGGCTCATGATGGCGGGGTAGCGCAGCGGGTTGCACACAGCCACGTAGCGGTCGTACGCCATGAGGGTCAGGATGAGGCACTCAGACATCCCCAGCAACAGGAAGAAGAAGCTCTGTGTCCCGCAGCCAACCCAGGAGATGCCCCTCTCCCCTGTGAAGAAGTTGGTGGCCATCTTGGGGACGATGGTGGAGGTCAGTGTCAGGTCGATGAGGGAGAGCTGGCTGAGCAGGACGTACATGGGCGTGTGCAGCCGGGCGTCCCCCAGGATCAGGACGATCAGAAGGGTGTTTCCCAGGAAGGCCAGGACATAGATGAGGACCACGGAGGTGTTGAGGAGCAGGGAGTGCCGGGACCCAGGGAAGAGCCCGGCCAGGAGGAAGTCCGTGGCCGAAGAGGCGTTCCCACCCACCATGCCGCTGCACGGCCACGAGGGAGACCACTGGAGTCACTGCCACACGTGACAGACCTTGTGTCAGTCTGGGGGCCAGAAGTTCTAGAACCTTACCCCCAGCTCCGGGTTCTCACGTAGCCTTTGCCCCCATCTCAGGGAGAGCACTTTCCCGTGTCTCTTGAACAATCGCCTGACTTGGTAAATACAGAAGACTGGACACACGATCCACGCCAGCACTAACCGGCCTCTGCTGAGCTGAGTTCTTCCGATTTTCTTCTTTCTTTCTAAGTTGGAGAATCCTGTAAATACTAACACCCATTTCTAGAAATACAGGCTTAAACTGCTGTACACTGCTCATCTTAGCCATGGGACCTAGTTAACAACTTTTGTGCATCAGAGCAAAAATGAAGGAAATTCTAATCAGTTCTTTCAATTTGCCTTTATAAATTATAAATCAATTACTTGGTTTCATTCTAATGAAATATCCTACTGTTTGCTTGCCTCTTGGTGGGTAATTGTCCTTATGCTATACATAGGGTGAGAGAAATTGCTAGACGCACAGAACTGCCAACCATCAGGTTTCTGTTTTACTGACCAAGGAAAGCTCTTGTATTCAATAGAGAATCCTGCACCCACAGTGACTGATGAAACGTCTGTCCTGTGCTTAGACACAGACCTCGAGCTCTGCTCAGTGGTCTCCGCGCTCCCGGCCCCGCTGCTCGTGCCGCTGCACCTCTGCTCTCTGCAGGGTGAGCAGCTCCAGGAGCGCAGCCCCCGCACTTGCACAGGCACCTGCATGCAATGATCTTCTGGCGAGCGCCAGGCCTTTCCCTGGCAAGTCGGCTCACCGAACAGTGGCCGCCCCACCCCAGCCGGGAGAGACAGTGCTGCCAGGCATTAGTTTCCAGATGCTCGGCCTCCCGACCAGAGGGGCTCTGCTCAGCACAGTCAAAACTCCCTGAAGTCCAGTCTGTTGCTGCAGCCAGAGACCCCTAATGTAAAGCCACGCCCTGCTCGGGCTTACACTGGCTGTTCTCCCCTGGCCGTCTGTATTCACAGTACTGTGTGGCTTTTGGACAAAAGATCAGTTAAGAAGAAAAACCACTGCTTTGACTTGAGCCGTCGCTCTGGTGAACTATAAAATGTGGCAGGACTGGCTGACCTTGCCGGCCAGTGACCATGAGCACAAATTCACTTCTCACCACACTCACATCAGTTCAGGGAGTGCCAGCGATAAGTGTGTGGGCAGCCTGCGTGGTCCACTCACTATCATAGCACACTTGCTGAGCGCTCATGAGGGCAGCAGTGACCTGGGACAGGGCCTAAGCAGAACAGAGGCCAGTGTGCAGCGCTGCCCAGCACCAGCCCCTGCGGTGCCCCTTGACAGTGGGCGTCAGCACCTTTAACTGTCCCGTTCTCTAATCTGCCCGCGCTCCAGACACCACCTGTCTGTCATAAGGCTGTGGGCTTACAACTCAGAGAATGCAACTGTCAAGTTTAGACACAGCCAACTGATCTTAAACACTAAAAACTGGAGCAAAGGAACATTCAAATGTGTCTAGCTCACTCCCGCTTTAACTTAACAATCATCAGACTTTTACTTTGTATCTTGTAAATGCATATTAACTAGCAGCCAACCAGCTGAACCAAGCCGGGGATACCTTTTAGGAAGGAAAATCTGTGGGGACTGAAACCACACCCTGACAGTGTTCTTTGAGTAGAAATGCAAACATCACAGCAAAGAACTCTGCATCACTTCATACCATAAAGCCTATTTCCCCATTGCATGATTTCAGCTGACTAAGCCTTTTTGGGGTCAGCTCTGAACATGTTTCTGTTACTTGCTTTGTACACAAGAAGACTGAGCCGTGGGAGGGAAGAGTGTGATGCTGTGTGCGTTAGCCTGTGGCCTCAATGCAGTCTCCCAGGTCCGGACGACTTTCCCGGCTCTGGGCCCCTCTTCTTAGGGTGCTCGAGGTTGGGCTGTGAGGGCACAGACAGCACAGGCATCGACAAAGTCAGCAAACGGCCATAGCTCAGGAAGCAAACCACCACAAGCCACAGGATAAGTTCACTGTGTTGTCCTACCTGCAACTGCATTTGGGCACATGATGGTGCCCCGTGTTCTACTGGGTTTGGTCAGACAAGAGTACAGATCACACCACAACCCCTGCCTTAAACCCTCGACAAAAAGCAGCTCAAAATGGATCAGTATTTTAAACATAAGACGAGAAACCTTAAAACCACTGGAGGAAAACACAGGGCAAGGACTCCAAGACATCGGCACAGGCAGTGGCTTTTTGGATCAGACTCCCAAAGTCCCAGCAATAAAGACAAAAGTAGACAAATGGGAGTGCATAAAGCCAAGGAGCTTCTGCACAGCCCAGGAAAGCGCAGAGGGAGGAGAGAGCTGACAGAATGGGATCATATGTCTGCAAACCTTGCATCTGGATCTTCCACACAGACCCCAAACAGAATACCGA
This sequence comes from Oryctolagus cuniculus, assembly GCF_051225735.1. NCBI lineage: Eukaryota > Metazoa > Chordata > Mammalia > Lagomorpha > Leporidae > Oryctolagus > Oryctolagus cuniculus. Next base: position 3,192,776 of record NC_142872.1, on the reverse strand, counting down.
TTCCAGGCAGACTTCCCCTCGACGCGGACCCTGAGCAGGCTGAGCCTAACACAGGCGCTTCCTCCTGTGACAGACACAGTCGCCGAAGTCTGACATGTGCGAGAATCAGCATCGGCCGCGTGAATTCTCTATAGAACGAGTGTTACCAGGCAAGCAGTAGGATGTGTTCCTTCCTGTCTGGCATTGGCCTTGTGCACTGCTTGTGTCCAGCCCCTCCCCCGTGGGATTCCGTGCTGACACAGGACCTTCCACAGTCACACACGGCTTCTCATGGTGCAGCATGAGTCCCCTCTGTGAAGGGGAGTGAGTGCAGCTGGCCCCATGCAGATGGAGGATCACGCATTTCTGCAAATGCCCGCCATGTCCACGGTTCTAAACACTCGGAAGAGGGGAGGCTGGTGTGTATTTCAGCTGAGCTCTGCCCGGCAGAGCTGTAATTTGTCATCAGGTCTGGGGCTGAGACCTTCACAGGGAACAGCCCCGGGGAGCAGAGTCCCCAGACTCCAATTAACTTGGATCTCAGACCAAAACAATGAACCTCAGAAATTAGGAAAAACGGTGTGAAACAGATTTTCCTCACCATGGAAAATATTCCAGTGCTTCTAGCCCCACAGTGAATGCAAGGCAGCATGAGGACAGGTGCGGCCCGGGCTCTGTGGACTTCACGTGAGGAGGGTCGGCTTGCACTATCCTCACCCTCTCTCTCACACTCTGAGAACTCCCCCGTATGTCTTATAACGTAGTTCTTTCTGAAGCAGCTGGAGAATCCCATAGCTTCTTTTCAGTGTATAAATAATATTAATACTGGGGATCAAACAAATCTAAATGAAAAGACCATGTCTCCCACTTGGTGACTATCATTTGTTCAGATAACTTGATTATCTGAGCATTATGTATGGTATCTGTAATGGCCTCACCAGGGTACGTCTCTTATAATTCTATAAGATGTGCTGTACCTCGGCTGGCGCCGTCTCTCTCTAGGCTAATCCTCCACCTGCTGCGCTGGCACCCCAGGTTCTAGTCCCAGTTGAGGCACCAGATTCTGTCCTGGTTGCTCCTCTTCAAGTCCAGCTCTCTGCTGTGTCCCGGGAAGGCAGTGGAGGGTGGCCCAGGTGTTTGGGCCCTGCACCTGCATGGGAGACCAGGAGGAGCACCTCCTCCTGGCTTCGGATCAGTGCAGCACTGGCCATAGCAGCCATTTAGGGGTTGAACCAACGGAAGGAAGACCTTTCTCTCTTTCTCTCTAACTCTCCCTGTCAAAATAATAAAAGACATGCTGTACCGTCCTCTAGAATGTTCCCCAGCCAGTGAGCATGACGAACATCGCAGCCACCCACAGCCGGGTCTCTTCTCCCCACCTGAGGTCCCACACATCCTCTGAAGTCCCAAAACTTCCTTTCTCTAGGAACAGTCTGAGGGCCTGGGACTCATTCAGACATAGGCACAAGAAAAACAACAACAACAAATTATTGGGTGGGGCTGGTGCCATGGCACAGTAGGTTAATCCTCTACCTGTGGTGCCAGCAACCATCTGGGCACCGGTTCTCCTCCCAGCTGCCCCTATTTCAATCCAGCTCTCTGCTATGACCTGGAAAAGTAGTGGAAGATGGCCCAAGTCCTTCAGCCCCCGGACCTATGTGGGAGACTCAGATGAAGCTCCTGGCTCCTGGCTTTGGATGTGTGCAGCTCAAGCCATTGTGGCCATTTGGGGAGTGAACCAATGGACAGAAGACCTTGCTTTCTCTGTCTCTCCCTCTCACTGTCTGTAACTCTAGCTCTCAAATAAATAAACAAAATATTTTTTAAAAATTATTGGAAAATAATCAGTAAACACACATATCCACTGAATTCCTTTGGCACCAACAGGGAATTGTCAGCTCAAAGTGAATGGAGAGAAAGGGAGGCAAACAGGTGTTTTCCATGAGCTGGAGACAAAAGCATCAGAGTGAAACTTGTATCTCCACGTGTTAGAAAGGTCCACACCTGCAGCTGTCAGGAGGCTTCTAAGGACCAGGACAACTTCCCTGGGCTGTGCAGTAGAGCACTAGACAAACCGCTGTTTAGGCTGAATGTGGACGTTATCAAATACATGAAGTTTATATACCTTAAATAAAAGGTGTCTAGGTTAAAAAAATTAAAAAGAATATAGCTCCTTAAGGACAAAGACAACACTGATTTATTTGCTTGTTTTTGCGTTAATTATACATAATTATCTTTATATATTTATGTATGCATGTATGTATATCACATCTGATTTATCTTTATATCACCTGCACTAGTGGCTAGCAAAATACTACCAAATCCGGCTGGCTGCCTGTTTTGGGCTGGCCTGTGAGGTAAGAAATTTATGGAAGGGGCCAGCATTGTGGCATAACGGGTTAAACTGTAGCCTATGATATAGGCATCCCATGTGGGCACCAGTTCATGTCCTGGCTGCTCCACTCCCAGTCTAGCTCCCTGCTACAGACCTGGGAAAAGCAGCAGAAGATGGTCTAAGAACTTGGGCCCTGCCACCCAGATGGGAGACCCAGATGAAGCTCCTGGCTCCTGGCTTCAGCCTGGCCCAGCCTTGGCTTTTGCGGACATCTGGGGTGTGAACCAGCAGGTGGAAGATCTCCTTCCCTGTCTCTCCCTCACTCTCTGCAGCTCTGACTTTCAAATAAATAAATCTTTTTTTAAAAAAAGAAAATCATGTACGATTCCAATTTCAGGGCCTCTAAACACAGTTTATTGGAATATGTCAGGCTCATTCTGGCACACACTGGCCGCAGCAGTGTCCACACCTGCAGAGCTGAGAGTGCGACAAAGCCTGGACCATTTACCATCTGCTCTTTACAAAGGTGTGTCAGCCTGTGGCTTCCGCTACCTCTCTGCTTTGTGGACATCATGAGGGGATGATACCACCTTCAGTGGAGTCGCCTTTCAGAGAGAGGAGTTGATACCGTATGCATATGATGGTGGATGAGTGAGTGGACATAGTTAATTCTCGTTCATTACAGATGAAACAAACCTGCACTTGACAGCATCCTCTTTTTATGATAAAAGGGATGCTATGGTGCTTAACGCAACCTACTTTTCAGGGAAAATCTACAAGAGCTCAGTGATAGCCCCTGTGTGCTGTTGGTCTAAAGCTGGTATCTTTTCTACGAGAAATAACCACAGCACCTAGGACTGGTATGTCTCCATGACTGCTGTGAAAGTCTTCTGTAAACTCATCAATGAAAGCATCACACACTGTTCCCTCTATGTGGGAAGTCCAGGCTTAACTCAGAGGTGCTGCAGGTCTGGTTCCAGACCACTGGGATAAGTAAACACCACAACAGACTCACAGACCTCCTGGCTTCCTGGCCCGTGTAACAGCTGTGTCTGTGCAACGCTGTAGTCTGTGAAGTACAGGATTGCATTACGTACACACCGTCATGGGCACAGGAGCACAGGGAATTCTAACAGTCCTCAGCCCAGTAGGTCAATTACGGTTGACAACAGTTAATTCATTTTTCAAAACAAGTAGGACAGAGAATTTTGAGTGTTCCCAAATTGAAGACATTCTGCAAGTTTGAGGTGCTGGATACCAAGTTACCCTTATCTGGTCATTACGCACTCTGTATGTGTGTTGACATGACACACTTTACCCCTGTACTGTCATGTGTTGATGAAAAATTACACCTGTGTTTTAAAACACACTTTATTGCCTTAAAAATGCTAATGATCACCTAAGCCTTGAGCAATGCCTAACCTCTGCTGGTGCAGGGTCCCACCTTGAGGATGGCTAGGAATGGTAGGGGCATGGCAGTCTCCCAACGTAAGACATCCATGGGGTTTGCCTCATCAGCTCTGTCCCTGTAGCACACCATGCTGGAAAAGATGATGGCATTTTATGCCCCAGGTTCTTTCAGATTTGGGCTCAGTCCCCTCGAACGGTGCCACCGGCTGCCCGCTGAGTTTCCATCATTTTCTAGATGCTGTGGTGTCACTGCAGCCATGGGCACAGCCTCTTCACCTCGATGGGTTCTCCCTTCAGCACCTGTTCCTGCGCACCAGCTCCACCTCGGGTAATGCTGAATCCTGAGACCACGTCACCTCCAGCCCTGGCTCTCACTGCTTACACCACATCTGCACTCACCTCCTCCCCTGAGCCCTTGCAGTCACCTGTGGGGATCGCAGTGGACGTCTTCCAGACTCCTGCACGTGCAGGAAAGTTCTCCATGAGCGATAATGGGGCATTGCTTCCAGAACCTTCCAATTCATTGTGCCCACCTCCAACAGAGGAATCATCGTCAATGGGGTGGAAGCCATGCAAAAAGCAAGTCTGAACGCGACTGCAGGGTCAAAATCTCTCCTCAGCTCATGGGATGCAGAATGGACACTGGTTAGCAGGCAGGGAGCTCTCACGAGAATACGGTTTTCTAGGATAAATTTTATTGTGTGCATATTTAAAATATACAGAAGATATTATAGAGAATGATGTTATGAGATATATAGAGAGAGACAGAGACAAAGAGAGTACAATGATCACTCTAGTGAAGCAAATCCACACACACACACACACACACACACACACACACTCACACGCGGCAAGAGCAGCAGTACTGTATGCCTTTAGCAGAAGTCCTGAACACGACGCACTGGGACGATGCTTCCCGCCCACCTGAGCAGACCCCACGGCCAGGCGAGGGTCCTGGGCCTGTGTGCGCTTCCCCGTGGTGATGCTTCCCGGAGGACTTGCTAAGGGACAACTCTCCCAGCATCTGGGGTAAAGCTCTCCCTGCAGCCACACCCAAGTCGCTCCGGTCTGTGCAGCCACCTGGGCATGCGGGGCCTCTCATGCAGAGTTATCGAGAATTCAAGAAAGCAACAGGAGCATGAAACCAGGCCGGCGCCCTTCTCCCCTTCTCCTCGGAGCTGTGCCTGGCTGAGAGACAGCTGTGGTCAGGGCGTGGTCCACGCCACTCCCCGGCCAGCTGAGCGCAGCACCACTGCTTGGTCAGCGTTCAGATACTCAGCAAGTTTGTCGCTACTTCCCTGGCTGAGTTTTAAGGAATCTTTTTGCACAAAAATACGAGTTTTCTTCCTGACAGCTTGCACCGCCATCCTCACACATTTGCCTTCCCAGTTCCCATCCGTTTGAGACCAACTCCCTCCAGCACAGCCTTCATAAATCCTCACCATCATCTAACTTCTTGAACCCATGACAGCATTCTTCTTGTTTTCCCCCAAATAAACCATTTATTTAAGGAACACAAACTTCATGCATTTCAGAAATACAACTTTAGGAACACAGTGATTCTTCCCACCGTACCTGCCCTCCCACTCACTCTCACCCCTCCCCTTCCCTCTCCCATTCCCAGGCTTATTTCTACTAAGATCTATTTTCAACTAACTTTATACACAGAAAATTAACTCTACACTAGCTAAAGAGTTCAACAAATTGTATGAAAAAAAAACTTCCTCAACAGTCAAGACAAGGGCTGTTCAAAGTTACTGCATCTTGAAGTTAATTTCACTTTTTTAAGCATTTTTTGAGAAAGTTAATTAGCTTTAAAGAACCCAAGAATGATACATTATTTTGTGAGCACTTAGACATAACTGTAACTTAGAGACATAAGAATATCCTCCACTTAATACATAAAATGAAGTAAATCTTTGAGAACAAGTTTTACTGTTAACTCTCATAACACAACTCTTTGAGGACAGAGGTCCTGTATGGGAAGTTCGTGCACAGTGACTCCTGTTGTTAATTTAACAATTAACACTTTTATGTATGATGTCAGTGATCACCTGAGGCTCTTGACATGAGCTGTCTGGGCTACGGAAACCTTTTGAATCCATGATGTCCTTCCGTATTTAGACAAGGCCATAAGCAAAGTGGAAGTTCTTTCCTCATTTCAGAGAAAAGTACCTCCTTCTCGCTCTCTCCACTGGGGTCTTACCCACCGAGGTCCTTCATGTAGGACATACTTTGCCACAGTGTCTTGGCTTTCCATGCCTGAAATGCTCTCATGGGCTTTTCAGCCAGACCAGGAAGCCTTCAGGGCTGATTCTGAGGTCAGAGTGTCAGCAATCTTCTGAAGCCTTCCCCAAACCCTCTCTGTTTTCTGTCAAACCAAAAAGGGATTTATCCTTTCTCTGAATTCTTTTTTTTTTATTTGACAGATAGAGTTAGGTAGTGAGAGAGAGAGACAGAGAGAAAGATCTTCCTCCCGTTGGTTCACCCCACAAATGGCTGCTGAGGTCTCCCATGTGGGTGCAGGGGCCCAAGCACCTGGGCCATCCTCCACTGCACTCCCGGGCCACAGCAGAGAGCTGGACTGGAAGAGAAGCAACCGGGACAGAATCAGTGCCTATATGGGATGCCGGCGCCGCAGGCGGAGGATGACCCAAGTGAGCCACACAGACAGCGCACGTTGCTCCGGCCTGCCACAGCACATGGGATTTTACCTCCTCCCTTAAGGACTTCATTCCCCTTGAACTGCAACTCCTGCAGGCAGCTTTGAAACACTGACTCAAGTTTCTCTCCCCACGCTCACTTAGTACAGCATTATCAGGCAGTAGTAGTGAGTGCATTAGAAGGTGCTGGAATGTAGACATCTCAGTATTATGTCCCTGCTGTTCTTTGCTTTTGTGAACACAATGTGTCACTGTGAAACATTTCTTCACTTCAACTTTCAGGGACACGCTGTGATGCTGTCACAGCTAATCCAAGCCTGCAGTTAAATAACGCTAACGAGAGACAAAGGTGAAGGCTTCACGACGCTGTGAGGGAGACGTTGCAATCTCCACTTCTCAGATTAGGAAGCTGATGCTGAAAATCCTCGACTTGGCGGAGTTTTCACACCTGTATAACAAGCCCGGGTCCCACTCCACGCCAGGCTCAGCACACAGGGAATGGGGACATCGATGCCCACTGTCAGCTGACCTCAGGACTCACGTGCCACTCCACTGTGAGAGGCAGCAGGGTGGGGCGTGCACTGGGTGTCTCTCCTGAGTCTTGGGAGCTTTCATTCTGAACAGACTCCTACTGTGACAAGAAGCAGCAGGGATATTTGCAAAGGGGATTGATTCCACCCAGAGGAGAGACTGAATGTGATGTGCAGGTGGATGATTACTGTCCCAGCCATCACACATCCCTGCCACTACCCCCGAGCCCCTCTCAGCCAACTGCACCCAAGATTGGAATCTCACGCATCACAGAGTGATTAGATTCCAGGAAAAGCACAAACCTCGCATGGTGGGTCCAGCAAGGCGCCCATCACCGCTCAGTGTCATTCAAGCTCAGACAAGTTCTTTTCCTGCAAATGCCTGTTTTCAGAGCTCGGTGACTGTTCTCACAAGATCAGCAACTGCCTGCAAGGAATGGCATGCTTGGATCTAATGCGACATTGACCGGGTTTGTCGGCCAGGCCCTGGGGCCGGCACATCACCACAATAATCGGAGAGTTAAATATGAGCGAGTGAGATATGTCATTAAAGGAGGAGAGCCTGCTCGTGCCAGCAGCTTTGGTGGTGACTCCGGAGCTCATCTGCATGCCCTGTGGGAACTCTTACTTGAACTACGGGATCTCCCTCTTGTCTGAACTTCCTGGATGTCCTCTGAGGAGCCTGGAAAGGAAAACAGCCACTTCCTCCCCAGGGCAGTGCCAGAGGCCAACCATTCAGCCTCCCTGGGGTTCTGAGCCTGTAGTCATCTTGGAGATTTCTCTGGGGTCTAGTTCCCTGTTGATGAGCGGAGGTCTGTGAATTCTTAACACACCATGAAAATAGCTGTGTGAAAAACGGACAGCCTCTCCTGATAAAATCATTGGTCAGTATGATGGACGTGGACACCACAACTGTGCACCAAGAATGAAGCTGAGTACTGAGGTGCTCCGGGGAAGACAGAACAGTGACTCTGAAATCTAATTTTCCAGGAAAGATTTGGCGTCTATATGCAAAAACTACCGAAAGCTGCATTTGGAAAACATGTCAGTGCTAACTCCAATGGGTTCAAAGCCAAGCTAATGGCCCCTCTCTTTAAACTTGCTCCTCTGTTTACACTTGCATCTGTGACCACTCTCAGAGTAGCTGTTCAAAAACTCCAACTGGAAGTCAGCGCTGCTGCAAGTCTCATCCCCATGACTGTCACAATGTGTGGGCCAGCAAAGTGTGTCCCAGGCACTGCTTGTCCTCTGGTGTGGGCGCCAGGCTCCCCACCCCCACCCCGCTGCTTCCTTCCAGCCCACCTGTGGTCCCTGTCTATAACTACAGACCTACAGACCAGACTCCAGACCACAAGATTTGAAATACACACTGCTCCTCTTACTCTGTGTACTCTGTTCCGTGAGTCTGCTTCATAGGTTCCATGGGGTATCTCTGATTTGTGACTTCCCTTCCTTTGGGTACACGTGCAGTATGGGGTAGCTGGATCTTACTGTAGTTTGATTTCAGTTTCTGCTCTCCACACAGCTGTACTAATCAACATCCTCACCAGCAGTGTGTCAGGGTCTGTTTCTCTCCGTATCCTTGCGGCATTTGTGACTTGCCTTTGTGACGGTGGGGGCAGTGTGATACCTCATCCCCGACGATGAGTGACGCTAGGCGTGTTTTATAGACCTGATGGCCATTTGTGTGTCTTCTTTTGCAAAATGTCTGTTCATACCATTTGCCCATTTTTAGGTCACGGTGTTCGTTTTCTTGCTGTGGAGTTGCTGGGTTTCCTGCGTATCCTGGGTGTTGATCCCTCACAGATGAAGAGTTTACGCATTTTCCTCCTTTGATTTGGGTTGTCTTTGCACCCTATGGATTGTTCCCTTTGCTGTGCAGATGTTCCTTCCTTTGATGCAATCACATTTATCTAGTTTTGCTTCTGCTGCTTCTACTCTTGGGGCATTAGCCAAAGGAATCATTGCCTATGCTGAAGTCCTGAAGTGGTCCCCATGTTTTCTTCTAGTGGTGTCACAGTGTTGGGTCGTACTGAGTTGGGTTTTGTGTATGATGTGAGGCAGGGGGCTGGTTTCAGTCTTGGTGCATGGGCTTTTCAAGTGTGACTTATTGAAGAGACTGTCTCCTATGAGGTGTTGATCCTTCTTTCTGGGATCCCGGCTATATTCCCCTGGCCGCTGAGTCTGGCTTTCTGACAGTGCCACACTGTGTGTCGATGACTCTGGTGTATTTTGAAGTCAGGTAATGTCATGCCTCCAGCGTTGTTCTTTTTGCTCAGGACAGAATTGTCTGTTCAGAGTCTTTTATCATTCCATATGAATTTTAGGATTTTTTTCAGTTTCTGTGAAGAATGTCACTGACATTTTGATGAGAACTGCAATGAATCTGTGCATCACTTTAGCTAGTATGGACATTTTCACAATGTTGTTTCATCCAATCCAGGAACATGGAATGTCTTTCCAGTTTTTTTTTTTCTGTTCTATTCCATTTGATTTATCAGTGTTTTGTAACTTTCACTATATAGATCAATTACTTCCTTGATGAAATTTCTAGAATTTTATGGTTTTTTAAAATATTTATTTGTTTGAAAGTGTGACAAAGACAGGAATGGAGTGGGGGCAGAGAGAGAGATCAATCTTCCATCTGCAAGTCCAGGGCCCAAATGGCCACAACACCCAGGACTGCCACGTGGGTGGCAGGGGCCCAAGCACTTGGGCCATCATCCACTGCCTTCCCAGTGCTTTAGAGGAAGTTGGATCAGAAGCAGTGCAGCAAGCACTTGAATCGGTGCTGCGACATGGGGTGCTGGCATCACAAGTGTTGGCTTAACCCAAAGCTCCGTAACAGCAGACCAAGAATTTTGGTTGTTTACAGCTATTATGATGGGGTTGCTTCCTCGGTTTCCTTCTCCACAAGTTCATTATTGGTGGATAAAAAATGCTACTGATTTTTATGCATTGATTTTGCAGTTTGCTGAGTTAGTTTATCAGCCCTGATGGTTTTTGGGAGGATTAGGAAGGTTACTATACTGAGAATCATCTCATCTACAAGCAGGGTGACTTTACTTCCTCCTTCCCTACGCAGAGACCTCTTATTTCTTTCTCTTGCTTAGTGGCTCCAGCTAGCACTTCCAGTGTTATATTAAAAAAGACCAGTGAGAGTGGACAACTCTGTCTTGTTCTGGATCTTAGAGGAAATTATTTCAACTTTATTCATTGATTTTAGCTATGGGTATACAATATACTTCAAAAAGTTCATAGAAAATGGAATTAAGAGATAAGTTTGGTAGAAAAACAACTTAAAAACTATGCAAACAAGGATCTTCAAAAATTAATGGGTATATATTATTTTTAAATATATCTCTTTTCATTTTTTGCACAAATAATCAACTTATACTTTAATTCCATGTTTTTCATGAATTTCTGAAGTGCTTTCATACACAACAGTGAGTGACACATGGGACCCCATCTAAGACACAGTCTGGCGCCTGAACAGGGACCCTTGGCACAATGTGCAAGGGACAACTCACCATGCCGCAAGGGTTACAGACGCATCATTTCATCTCTTCAAGAGCCTGGTGAGTGATCAGCATGAGGAAGTTCCTGTCCCCGGCACAACGGAAACATAAGGCGGAACTGCTTTATCTCCTTAAGAAAGTAGGACAGTCTTTATCAGAAAAGGCAATTGGATGCTTGCTGCAAAAAATTAATAGTTGCTGCCCTCGGTACCTTGATGAAGGCACTTTTCAGGAAAAGAGTTCCTGTGTCCTGTCTCTCCTTTTGCTTATGTACCCCAACTGTGCAGAACTGTAATGTTCTGTAACTAAGAGAAGACCTAGGCTACAGTCATCAAAACACACAGACACTATCATAGCTGGCAAATAGTCATCGAATGCGTAAGTACACATTTATCATACATTGTGTACTATACATTAGCATTATACATCTTATTATATAAATAGGTAGTTTTGCACTCTTAAAACAATAAATTATAATACTTGAGCACAAAGGAATCTCTACATGCAAAGGGAAAATGTTAAACATGCAGCCTTATGGAAAGCCAAGGCACTGGCAAAATATGTCCTTCATGGAGGATCTCGAAGGGTGAGACCCCAGTGGAAAGAAGTGCTCATCAAAGAAGGAGGTACTTTTCTCTGAAGGGAGGAGAAAATGTCCACTTTGCTTATGGCCTT